>NC_059473.1:46005402-46308433 GCF_018139145.2 Gymnogyps californianus
GGCTGCCCTGCGTAGTCCACCGAGCGCACGCCCCCCCCCCCCCACCCGCCCCAACCCGACGGCGTACAGAGTCATGCGTGGGCTCCACGACACCTCGACAGCCGCCAGGCGCCCCCAGAAGAGCGTCTCGTTGAACTGCACGAAAAGGCCGTGCACGTCGGGGCTGGGGTCCAGCAGCTCCCAAGCCTCGTCCACCACTGACAGCGGGCGGAGGGACGAGGGGTCCGGCGAGGCCTTAGGGCACACCGCTGCTACCGCAGCCGCAGCCTCCTCCTTATCCTCCGCTTCCCACAGCTCCTGGAGCTGCAGCGCCAACACGAAGTCCTCCTCCATGCCGCGCAGCGCCGCCGCGGGGCCGCCCCAACGGCCGGGCGATAACGCCTCGCCGGCGGTCACGAGAAGCCCCCGGGCGCATGCGCACTGTGCCACAAACAGCGCAACGCCACCACCTCGTTCCGACTACGCATGCGCCGAACACCCTCTAACGCCCTCCCCGCCCGCGCATGCGCGCAGCGGGACCCGTGTGCGACTCCTCCCCTGCCCCGCCCCGCCCCGCCCCGCCCCATCCGAGGCCGGCGCTTCCCCAGCAAGGCTGCCCCGCGTCGCTCCGGGCAGTTGCTTTCCGGCGGGGCGCCTGCGCATGCGCGATCGGCGAGGCGATGCTGGCGCAGGCGGCGTACGTACCGCTGTGCGCAGGCGCAGCGGCGGTCTCCCCGGCGGCGGCCGCGGCGGCGGGGCGGGCGCCGGGCGGTGGCGGGGCTGGAGGCGCGGCGATGGCGCTGTCGCTGGGCGAAGGCGGCGGGAGCCGGCTGCGGCGGCAGCTGGAGTCGGGGGGCTTCGCGGCGGGGGAGTACGTGAAGCAGCTGTCGCAGCAGTCGGACGGGGACCGGGACCTGCAGGAGCACCGGCAGCGCATCCAGGCGCTGAGCGAGGAGACGGCCCAGAGCCTGAAGCGCAACGTCTACCAGAACTACCGGCAGTTCATCGAGACGGCGCGGGAGATCAGCTACCTGGAGAGCGAGATGTACCAGCTCAGCCACATCCTCACCGAGCAGAAGGGCATCATGGAGGCCGTCACCCAGGCCCTGCTCCTCCAGGCCGACCGCGACGACCCCGCCCTGGGCGCCCGCCGCGCCGCCGCCGCCGCCGACCCCTTCCTGCCGCTGTCGGCCAAGGAGGCAGCGGCCAGCGAGGAGGGGCGGCAGCGCACGCTCACCACCCTCCTGGAGAAGGTGGAGGGCTGCCGTGACCTCCTGCCCGAGAGCCCCGGCAAGTACCTGGTCTACAACGGCGACCTGGTGGAGTACGATGCTGACCACATGGCGCAGATCCAGCGGGTGCACGCCTTCCTCATGAACGACTGCCTGCTCGTGGCCACCGCCCTGCCCAACCGCCGCGGCGCCTACCGCTACGATGCCCTCTACCCCCTCGATGGGCTGGCTGTGGTCAACGTCAAGGACAACCCACCCATGAAGGACATGTTCAAGCTGCTCATGTTCCCCGAGAGCCGCATCTTCCAGGCTGAGAACGCCAAGATCAAGAAGGAGTGGCTGGAGGTGCTGGAGGAGACCAAGCGCAACCGGGCCCTCAGCGAGAAGCGACGCCTGGAGCAGGAGGCCCTGCCCCGGCCTGCCCCGACGCCCCTCGAATCCACCAACCCCTTCGAGGAGGATGAGGAGGAGGAGGAGGAGGAAGACCCCTCTGCTGAGGAGGAGGTGGTCGACCTCTCACTCGAGTGGATCCAGGAGCTGCCTGAGGACCTGGACGTCTGCATCGCTCAGCGGGACTTCGAGGGGGCGGTGGACCTCTTGGATAAACTCAACGAGTACCTGGGGGACAAGCCTGTGAGCCAGCCCGTGAAGGAGCTGCGGGCCAAGGTGGATGAGCGGGTCCGGCAGCTTACAGACGTGCTGGTGTTTGAGCTGTCTCCAGACCGCTCGCTGCGGGGAGGGCCGCGGGCCACCCGCCGAGCTGTGTCCCAGCTCATTCGCTTGGGCCAGTCCACCAAGGCGTGTGAGCTCTTCCTGAAGAACCGGGCGGCCGCGGTGCAGACGGCCATCCGACAGCTGCGCATCGAGGGCGCCACGCTGCTCTACATCCACAAGCTCTGCCACGTCTTCTTCACCAGCCTTCTAGAGACGGCGAGAGAGTTTGAGACGGACTTTGCTGGCAACAACGGCTGCTACTCGGCCTTTGTTGTCTGGGCCCGCTCGTCCATGAGGATGTTTGTAGATGCTTTCAGTAAGCAAGTATTTGATAGTAAAGAGAGCTTGTCAACTGCGGCAGAGTGCGTCAAGGTAAGAGGGTCCAAAGAGGGTGGTGTGACATGATAGCCAAAACAAAGGCTGCAAAGCTTGTAAATCCTCTTTTCTAACCCTAGTTTAGTTGTTGACTCTTGAGTGGGTCTCCGGAGAGGTTTCCTGCATTGAAAAGTTAATGCTCATTTGGGGTCGGTTTGGTTTTTTTCAGTTTAGCAGAGGAAAGCATTAAGATGAAAATACACAGCAAGAAAAACCCTGCCTTTATCAGAAATGCAAAATGTGTGTATTCTTAATTTGCCTTTAACCAGTAGGAGGTCCTAAAATTTACATAAGCTGCATCTGAATGATGAGTATTTGAAGACCTTTTTGTTTGTTTTCCAAGCCTGTCCTGGACTACATTTCCATAATTTTTTGCAAGACTAACATTCTCAGGTTATGGTTTCTTTCAGCTTTCTTCACACACAAAAAAAAAAGTGTGGGGGGGGATGTTTATAATGTAATTGTCCAGAGTATTTTTGACAGGCAGGGTTTCTCTTTCAGTTATTAATTTCTCATTAATAAGGAATTTCTTAAAGCAGGAGAAATAAGTGAAGTATGACTAACGCTTCCCCGTTTTCTGAGAATGATAAATTTGGTAAATGTGTAAGATGTAAAGGGGGCCTGCACACTAGTAACACCCTTCACTTTTTGTTAATACCCAAGGTAGCTAAAGAGCACTGCAAGCAGCTTAGCGAGATTGGACTGGATCTCACCTTCATCATTCATGCCCTTCTGGTAAAGGATATCAAAGGTGCTTTACAGAGCTACAAGGATATCATCATTGAGGCCACCAAACACCGCAACTCTGAGGAGATGTGGAGAAAGATGAACCTAATGACTCCAGAGGCCCTGCGGAAACTCAGGGAGGAGATGAGGAGCTGCGGGGTAGGCAATTTTGACCAATACACGGGTGATGACTGCTGGGTCAACCTTAGCTATACTGTAGTAGCTTTCACTAAGCAGACTATGGCCTTCTTGGAGGAAGCGTTAAAGCTTTACTTTCCAGAGCTGCATATGGTTCTTTTGGAGAGTCTTGTGGAAATCATCCTGGTGGCTGTCCAGCATGTTGATTACAGTTTACGGTGTGAACAGGACCCTGAGAAAAAAGCATTCATTAGGCAGAATGCATCCTTCCTGTATGAAACTGTCCTTCCTGTTGTGGAAAAAAGATTTGAGGAAGGAGTTGGAAAGCCAGCCAAGCAGCTACAGGATCTGAGAAATGCTTCACGATTGATGCGTGTAAATCCGGAAAGTACCACCTCTGTGGTGTGAAGTGACCTAACAGTTCTTATGAACAGAGTGTGAAAGCACTTACTGAAAATTGTAGAAAAATTGTACATTGAATATGTGAACTAAATGGTTTTTTTGAGTCCCTGAAAAATGCAGAAGCCTAACTGCTGCATTCCAGAAGCTGAAGACTTACAATCAAAGCCTGCAAAGATGCAATGCTTTTCTTGGTGGATGGGGGGTAGGAGAGTGAGAAGTAAGGTCGAGGTCACATGTGCTTGGACAGCATATCCTATAAGAATGGCTTGTGTAGTGTTTGTGACTTGGGAAATACTATAATATACAATTTTTGGCCAAATGTTTGTGAAAGTCTTAAATATACGTATACCATATGGCAGGAAAAGATCACTTCTCATCACGTCACTGTAGGAATTCTTTTTTAAGGCAGCATTTTGGTAGGAGGGGAAGTGCTGAAACACTCCCAGGGTGTGGTATTCGGTGAGGCACATCCACCATCCAGATGTGACTCAGCACTGCAGATAAACAACGTGGATTTGCACAGTCTGATTTGTTTGGTAGCAATGCAGACTCTTCAGTTTCTCCAACGTTCAAATTCTCTTCATTCATTTCAGAGGCAGATATAAATTAAAAATGGTTTTGGTATAGGTTTTTGTGTTTGGGTGAAGCGGCTTCTTCTATTTAATAAGCTGGCCTGTCAGCTTAAATTACAGCTCTTGGAAAACAAACCTTCTGCTGTCAGAAACATTTGTTCCCTTCACAGAAGAAGTGAGAATAACTTTCTTCCCTTCCCCTTTGTGTTCTCCTTCCTTGTTTTCTCATGGACTTCATTGGGGTCAAGTCTATTTGATGAAGTGTGCCCTCTTGCTTGAGGTGCTGTCATAAATGCATTACGGGCCATTACCTACTGGTAGAAACCGTAGTGAAGAGGCATAAATGCTCTTGAGATGTGCAGGGCAGGGAGAGGGTCTGAACATACTGCTTCATTTGGAAGAAACAGAATGCTAGTTTTGCTGTGCAGAAGCAGCACGGGATGAAGAGACTGGGTGTGAGGCTTTTTGTAAATGATGTGATCTTCAAAATACACACTCTGTCTCTCCTGCAAATATTAGTATCATTTCCTGTAATACAGCAATAACCAAGAAGAACTATCTTTTTTGCAGAAAACACAAGGACTGTATTTGGTTGCGAACTCTAATGTAGATGGGGGAAGTTTATGCAAATGCATGTATGTTTGGATTGAATGGTGATGGCTATCTCATTCAGTATATGTCTCTGGAAATAAAATAAGTCCAGTCTTGTGTAAAGGCTGGCTTTAGAAAGCTGTCAGCATCATCTTCTAAGCTGTGTAAGCTTCCCCTTTAGCGCAGACTTTCTTAGTTGTGAGAAAATCATGTTACAGCTAAGTAACCTTGTATTAGACCCTCAATAAGTGTTCTTGACTGGAATAATTGAGTATCCTGTTCCTCTTGCACTTTCACGTGAAAGCTTTTGCAATTTGTATCATGGTAATGAATGCCTTGTGACTGCCTGAACAAACAAAAGATACCGCTAGTAAAACATCCTGTGTAACTGCTTGTACTGGAACTTCTTCATTTCTCCCTATTTTCACAGTGCTAGTTCAATGCAGTTTTCACTTTAGTGGCTGGTTTTCGTTCTCTTGCTCTTTGGATGCCTTTTGAACTGTCGGATTTTGCAAAGCATCCTGCTGTCTCTGCTCACTTGCTTTCCAGTGTTCGGGCCTTTTGCTAGCAAATCACAGAAAAAAAACGTACAAAATGGTTTTAAAGGGTAACTCATTGCTCTTAGCTAAAACTGGTTGAAAACCACTGAAATAGCTATAGTTTTATTTTAAGGTACAGGGACGGTAAGAGTTAGAACTTGTGTGAACATGTTATGTCTGAGAGAGAGCCACACAGGCGTTATTTCACTAGTGAACTATTTTTGATACCAGAACCTAGTGAAGTATATCAAAGTAATGTATTCTCTGTCGTCTGTTTGAAGTGGGCGAAGGTAGCAACCTGGCCTTACTTAATCTGAGAAACACTTTCAAGTGGATTGTAAGTGAGAGCTCTCCATGATGACGGGTATTTTGGAGGAGAGGGAGAAGGGAGGGCTTTTCTCTCAAGACAGGTATATTTTATTGTTTTCTTTACAACAGAAGAAAGCAGAATAAATACAGATGAGCCTTATGTAATATTGTTGGGTTTTTTTCTGTGCAAGAGAAGGGTAAGCTGTGGAACTGCAGCTCAAGACTCTGATTATTGTGATGCTTGAGGATTTTGTGTAAGAAGCTGAATTGTGGTTTCCCGATTCCCAGCTCTGGCATAAGATTGAATAGGAGGAGAGCCCTATTCATGCTTCTACTGCAAGCTGGTGTAGCACATCTTCATCCTCATCAGAGGATGAAATGTAGAATGTAATTCTGCCATGTGCTCTGTTATGCCCTTGTCACCACTCCCTTCATCAATCTGTTTGCGGCATGCAGGGCCTACTGATCTTGTCTCTGCCGTCATCCATGGAGCAGTGGGCTTACGTGGATGTTGGTTTTAATGGATCAGGGAATCTGGCCTTTCGTTTGGGTGATCAAATATCATGTTCGTGTGCCTGTCACAATTCAAACACACATGTGGATTTGTATAAACTGCTGTAGGTAGCATTGATATTTTGTAACTTGTGAATCTATTCAAGTAATAATAAAAGAAAAACTAACTTAAGGAAAATGGTGTGCAATTAAACACGCTTTGTATGTTAATTCAGTTAACAGAAAAAGTCAACATATGCTGAGAGTCATGGTTTAATAAATTTCTGATTTGCAGACGGTAGTTTGGAATGGCACTTTTCTTTTCCTGAGCTGTACACTTGTGGGGATAGTGTTGTTCAAGTTGGGATTTGCAGTAACTACTGAATAATACAATAGCAGTTTTGTTGATTTGGGGAAGAACTAGTCATATTTTTTTTGTTTTGAGACAATTGCATATAAAATCTGGTTTCCTTTAGCTGCTATGACAAAATTGTGATGTGTAAAAATGAAGATTTTTCTTTTTTAATTCAGATGAATTTATGTATTGGAATTTAATGCAATAACTTTTCTGAACAGTGAGGACCATGTATTAAAACTTTTGGACATACAACACTAGTTGTGTATTTCTGTTTTTATTACATCATCGTCAGAAAGGGGATGTTAGTTCAAAGTTCAAGTCCACTAATAAATTTCCAGTGAAGTTGAAGAGCTTCAGGTCAGTCGTTTGTGAGGGAGATGTAAGAGGCAGCCAGGTGATGAAAGCGAAGCGATGTCACTTCAGTTACATTCTTACAAAGCCAGCGTGTGGAGTAATATGGTGAAGTTGGAAGAAAATGTTTCTCAACATTGTATCTGAGTCAAACTGAGGAGAGGCTGTACTCCAGTCTGACAGGACTCTGGGCAGGTATCTGAGGAGGCCTTACCAGCACCAGGGCAGCGTAACGCTGTAGGGTTTGTTACCTTCCAGAGATTGTTTTGTCACTGGAGTCCATTCGTACTTAACGTGAATGCTGAATGTGCAGTACAGTCCATCTCCTCGCTAGGTGGAGCGTTGTCCGTTGAAACGGCAGTATGCCGTGGGCAGGCACAGGTGTTAAAGCTGTGCTGCCTCGCAGCGTGGCTTGGGATGTTTTTGTAGCACATTGGGGAATGAAGATGCTGCACCGAACGATTCAGATGTTAGGGTCAAACCTTTTTCCTTCCTTGGTAGTGCTTTTCTTCTGCATTTTCTAGTTTTTGTACTGTTAATTTCTTAATTCTTCATGTTTTCTTTTCCTGCTGTGTTTCTATGCCATTGGCAGGCATCCTGCAGAGGATCTCAGCTTTCTACTTTTTCTAAAGGTATGTACCAACATGTGATTTTTGTTCTGCCTGAGAGACCCTCTGCTAGACTGCAAGCCCCTGCAGAGATGTGAAAAGTTGCTTGTCCCAACTTCAGCTGTCTCGTGTAAGATGTTCTGCCTAGTGACTTCTCAAAGTCAAGCTTGTGTGACCTCTTGTCATTTTACTTCAATATTGGACTGAAATTCCAATGAGAGCTCACGCTCATAATGTGGCTTTGCACTCCAGCACAATAATGCAGAAGATCCCCACCACCAATCTTCAATTTACACACTCTTTACATTCCCTTTGCTGCGCAACTCTTATATTTTAATTGGGTTACCTTTTACTTAAAAATATTAGTAGTTCTGCAAACTCCCAGTGTGTTTTCTCCGAAGAAAATCAAATCCAGAATGGGGCTTATCTGTCAAGGAGCTTTGTCAGCATAGCCTGTGGACACATCCTTTTCCTCAGAGGCTGAAGAGTTGTGGTATGCATTCAATCCCGACAAACTCTGAAAGGCAGTGGAGAGAGAAACACCGCAAACCGTGAAAAGAATGTTTCCCAATCTTATGTAGTGTACTGTTTCTGTGAAAATAGATCTACGCCCTTTATAATTACAAGGAATGCTGACTAGAGTAATAGATCAGAATTTGATTGAGCACCTTGGACACAGAGTAATTACCTCTTGAGTATTTAGGAAACTTTGCTGATACAACTTCAGTGGCCTCAGCGTGCCCTGTAACACAGTTCTCAACTTCAGGGTTACAGGCTCAACTAGATTCTCTGCTACAGATGTGCTCTGTTTGACACAGCAGAGAGAAAGTACTAGCAGGAGGCCTGGCCTGTGCTGACCACTGAGCAGTATGCCCCTTCCCGGTGGTTTACGTGACTGATCAGGACAGCTTTAAGGCAATTTTAGATCACCGTTCTGTGACCCTGTGGTATTTATCCTCTCTCGCTCCCCATGCAGTAGCTGGATCACGGCTGCATTCCTTTCGATGGCCTGAGCATCCCACTTCTCACCCAAGCAGAAGATTACATGGGAGGACGGAGAGAACCTGCTCCCCAAATTACTTGGAGAGCTGTGATGGCACATGGTTACCAGTGGGGGTCCCACAAGAGCTCTGTATTGGTGAGCATCACCTCGGCGCAGGGAAAACAGGCATCTGCTGTATATGCAAGCAGATACGATTGCATTCAATTTGTTCTCATAGACCAGTACAAGAGCTAAAAGCAGGTATGAAAGCTGAGATATTAATCTCTTCATGTCATGGCAGGAGCTGGACTCTGAGGCATCGGCTTAGATTACCCAAAATATAATTTGGCCCTGCAGCTGTTGGGAATCTTGTTCAGATGTGCTAATATGTTGGCATGTGATTATTGAATGTATTGCACTAGGGAGGTGCACCAGGGAGAAGAGCAGGTAGCACTAACTTCATTGCTGCTTGGGAAGTCCTTGGAGATGCTTGCATTAATGATGACTTCAAGTTATTTAAAAAAACCAAATCATGCAGCTCTTCAGCTAGTTGCACCAACACACACGGTTCTTTCTCTGTCCTCCCGGAAAGCTGATCCAGTCAAAATCAAAACTGTCATGAAGGTGAGAGAGAGTTAGCCAAATCCTTTGCGATACGAGGCATGTGAATCTAAACACCTGCAAACTTGGGCAAAATTGAGATCTGAACTTCAGACACCCCCGAGCCATACTGCGGGCCGAGGGAAAACTTTGCCTCAAACACTTCCGGACTTCAAATTCTCTGGGCTTTGAGTCATTCCTACTGTTTCTAAAATCACAATTCATAGACAACCGTCTGTGCTAGTCAGATTTGTTAAGACTAACATGTTTTGGGTTTTGTAATTACAGCTTTACAGCACTGCTGCAGTCTGGAGACTCCTGTTGTTATGTTCATTTTCAGTTCTCCGGACCCAGTTTTCACAATAGGAAGGGGCCCAGCTCCCTG
Source organism: Gymnogyps californianus (assembly GCF_018139145.2). Classification (NCBI taxonomy): domain Eukaryota; kingdom Metazoa; phylum Chordata; class Aves; order Accipitriformes; family Cathartidae; genus Gymnogyps; species Gymnogyps californianus. The sequence goes on from NC_059473.1 coordinate 46,014,756, forward strand.
CCCCAGCTCCTGCAGGATGGGCTTGTCAGAAGAGTACTTGAAGCTCTGCAGAGAATCCTTCCTTCCTCAGGATTCAGTGAATTTTCCTCTCAAAAATGTGGGTCTCTGATAAGCAGCTCCTGTTCTGCTTTTTTTTCCCCTCACTAACAATTGGCAGGATTGTTTGTTTTCCCACTCCGCAATGCAACTTCTCCAGCAGAGGTGCCAGATTGGCTTTGTGGAGGAAGGAGGCCAAACTGCATGTTAAATTACAGTCCATGCATCTGTCTTAACGTAATTCAGGCCATATACCTCCCTGCCTGTTCTCGCTAATGACAATGTATGTGGGGAGGAGGGGGATTGGGAGGGTTGCAAGGAAAGATCTGTAATCTTTGTCCCTCCAACTTCTATCCAGCAAGGTGCTTAAGCACACACTGAAGAGCATAATATGTCCCCCCCTGAATATGAGAGGCCCACCTCTATACTTAGAGCTAATTAGATGTTAAAGTGCTTTTCATGCGTGGAGCATCAGTAAATTTCTGTTGTATTTCGCAAAACCAACTGGCAAAGAAGCGATAGAGGGGCAATACTAGAGCAAGAGCAGCACATGAGCGAACAAAATGTGTGTTTCTGTGACACCTCAACTCTAGTGCGACCAGTTGTGGTCCCAAACAAAGCCTTCCCCTTCTTCAGTGGGAGCAGTAGGCTCCATAAATCACCAGTGTTGCAACTTTCCAGGAGGCAGCAATAACAGAGTTGGACACGCTAAAATAAAGTTGCTTCATCTGACCGGCTGCGATACGTGGCACCGCGTTAGGGCGGAGGAAATGTTCTCGGGAAAACTATGACGCTTAACGAAGGGTGCGCAGCAAGGGTGGATCAGCTGCTGTTCCGGGATGTGCCTCCACCTGAGCCCAACACCAGTGCCGGCTGGCACAAGGGGCGGCAGTCCCAGCCTCCTGCCCACACCTCCATCCTCCCTCGTTTTACCCACACCCAGCGCCTCCCACCGTGAGCGCTTCCCTCCTGCCATCCACCCGGCCTGCAATAGATCTCCTCCCTCCCGGTGGGATTAAACCCCATCTTGTTTGCTTGGCGACAAGTGCTGTGCGCAGTAGGCAGAAGGCCCCTGCACTGCCGCCTGGCATCTTCACGCCAAATAGCCCCTCTCCTGGTGTGCCTGTAATCAGTCACCATTTTTTGTTTTCCCCTGAAGTTTATTACCATTTAAATAGCGTTCCAGCCTGAGACGTCCTGTGGGGTTTCTGGCTCTGCTGCCTCACACTCTGTGAAATTAATTCCCGTAAGATTGTGTCCTCACAGGAAAATGGTATGGGTTCAACTAAACTGGTTTAGAAACTGTTTTAAACCCACACAAGACCTTCTGTGGCCCTTTAGTTTTGACTGGAGCACTTTCTACGTACTTGGCTTGGGGTATAATACACTTAGACAGGAAAGTGTTTATTCCCAACCAAAATTACAGCACCGAATCCTGCTGTCTGGGGCAATGTTTTTGACTACTGTGGGCAAATTCCATATTTAACTCAGCATGTGTTTTCAGGCCTTGAAGATTTAAGGGCCAGACTGCAAATGCCTTTAATCAGGAAGCAATTAATTGCACAAATTTCCTCCTTGCAGTCAGCGTAGCGCTCATCCAGGTAATACTCCCTGTGAGGCGATGGCTCATGCCTGTGCACTACCTTTATTACTGTATATCTCTGCTAATTAGTTCCTGTTGGATGGTAGGCCAGGTTGCTACAGGGGGTTCAGATAAAAGGTACAATCAGTTAAGACAATCTAAAGATAGCTTTAAGAAGAAAAACAAATGGTTTGTTTTCCTGCTGAGCTCTTTTGTTTTTATTATTATTATTATTATTTCTGAAGAAAACTCGCAAGCAGGGGTCGTGCTTTTGATGGAAGTCAGGACTAGGTTTGCAAGGGTTGTTCCAGTACCTCGATGTCGAGCACACTCGACTGGAGCTTTTTCCAGAGTACCCTGGTGCTCACCCAAGACCAATCCCAAGTAGGAAACACCTAGTTCGTCTCTTTTGCACCCACCTCCATGCAAAGGATCACAGTCCTGGTTCTCCCTTAAAAACGATGCTCAGCTTCACTTTGACAGAGGTGTATGTGTGCCAGGGCAGGGAGAGCCAGGGGGGATGTTTAGCCCTCATTGACAGTCCCTGGGGCAGTGCATACACCATGTCTCACAAAACAGGAGGGTAAGGCTTCAGCTGCCCCTCTGCCCCACATTCAGGTCAGGGCCATTTACCCCTCTGCTAACGCTAACACCAACCTTGCTCGCTTTTTGAAACACAGGCCACACATCCTTCCTGTCCGACATGCTGCCTAGAAATGACAAACTCCCTCATTATGCTCTTATTATAATTTACTAGCAGAAACCTTCCTCTCTGCACACACAACTCTTCATGTTTGACTATTATAATTGTATTTTCAAAGTTATAAATAACACATTAGCCTGGTTTATGTGTTCATGCAAGTCAAGCTATAAACTGGCAGATGAATGAAATTAACTGTCTCCAGAATTCACATTTCTGTCACTTATTCAATTATTTGATCAACATAATTGCTCAGAGCAAGAGCTAATTGGAAAATGACATGCGTTTACCCTTTCTATAGAGGAGGAGAGGCTTATCAGGTATTTTACTGCAGGCACTTTCATTACTTCCAATATTCTGGAAGAAACAAGGTTTTTAAATGAGCCAGGCCCAAACACACAAAGCTTGTTTGCTAGCCAGATGCTTTCCCACCCTTAAAATAGTTCCAGTATTTTGCGGTGCAAGGGTTTGAACAAGTCTATACTGCAGTACATGCAAGTACCTTGGCACATGTGTATGGGAGCCGCAAGCCAAGCTTGTCTCCAGGAGTCTACAGCACTAAGTGTGTCCTTGCTTCTGTATATCTGTATTCATGCTGGTGCTGCAGCTATACGTGTTTGGTTCTGCCTATGACCGGCTCCCATCCCTGGGAGCTGATATGGAGAATATGGGCTGGCTGAGGCAGAAGAGCCTCTCAGGAGTGGGAAAGGCAGAAAGTGATTTTTTTGTTGTTGCTGATACAGAAAAGACTGTAATTCCCCACCTTGCCAGCTCAAACCCCGCATCAAGGCCACAGTTTGAAACACTGATACCTTTGGAATGATTGTTTTGTCCCTCGCCTCGCCTCGCTCAGATGTTCTGGTTAACATTGAGAGTCTGCACACACACGCACATCCCCACGTCTGTGCACTTTGTTATTAAATGAAAACCTAAGAAGCGGGTGCCAGAGCAGAGGGGTGGGGATGGAAAGGATCAGGAGGTAGGAGACTCAAATCCTAAACCGGTCCCTGTTTCCATTATTAGCTCTAGCATTGTTTGGGGTTGGAATATTTAATTTGTTTAAGTAAGAGACAAGCAAGCACTTTTCCAGGCTGTGTGGAGGGGGAGGAAGCTCATCTATCAATGCCAACAGTTTGCAACCTATTGTCTGCAGGCCCTGAGGGGATCTGTGGGTTATCTGTAGGGGAAAGGGAGCTAAGAAAATCAACGTGTTGTCAGTTGCCTTAAATTCATGACAGATGGTCTGCACCTCTGCTGGAAAATATTGGGGTCTGCAAATTAAAATTGGGTAAAAGCCAGTGTGTTTTCCTCCTGCTGTTCTTGAGCAGTTCAAGCATCAGGTTTTGGCTGCTTGAAAAGACTCCAAAAGTGGTCCACGGAGCATGTGAGGGCTGAGAAACACGCTGTACTGGATCTCGCCCCCTGAGCTCCAGCTGTGCTGCTAACACTGCACAAGTGGTACAGGACAGCTCTGGGAAACTCACTGTACTGCATGCAGTGTCCTAGGGGCTGGTACTGTCTATATTTGATGAGAAGTAGTTAACCAGGTGAGTAATTATTTAGTTCATCCAAGAGGAGATTAAGAAATGAGTGCAGCACAGCCTATTTGTACTTACACCAGGAGATTTCTGATAATGGAGGTTTTTTAGGGTAGGAAGCAAAAGTATACAATAAGAGAATAAAAAATAGCTCCCCCATGGGTGGCTAGGGAGCTTGCAGTGCTTGTATAAGTGTCCTGGTCGTCCCTGGGGGAAGGGAAGTTAGATCAATTGAACTACCTGTAAGCACAATTTTGTTGTGCTGCTTAATGGGGATGCCCTGCAGTTTGGAGAAGAGGGGTGCTGAGGACACTGGGTGCCATTCCTGCTCGCAGCTCTGCTACGCACATGGCCACAGCAAGCTGAAAATGAGGACAATGCCAAGGTTTGGTGTCCTGTGAGTGACTCTGGCGAGTGGACAAATAGCCCCTGAGTGTGATGCTGTGATCTCTAAGCTGTGACTAATGGTATAAATCAGTAACCTGATGGCACCACAGGACATCTCACATGGAAAATGCAGGCTCCTTTGTTGCCAGCTCTAGGCACAAAGGGGAAAAAGAAAAAAAAACCCACGATATGTTGGGATCTTGCAAATTCAGGCCGCTGCCACGGCCAAAGCAGAGGGAGGAGGCAGCCCTACAGCCTGCCAGGCCCCAAAGCAAAGGGGTGTCACAGGCGCCTCGCACAGACAGCGGGACCGGGGCAGCTCCCAGGGGAGCGCGGCGCCCCCGGCTCTTCACCCCGGCTCCGCACCGAGATGCGGCCGGGGAGATGCTCCCCTGGAGGCCAGGCTGGCACCCCCCGGCCCCGGCCCCGGCCCCGGCCCCGTCTCGCCCCGGGCCGCCCCCACGGCCGCGGCCGGGCGCCGCGGCGGCACCGACAGCAGGGGGCGGCCGCCGCTGCCGCAACCCGCCCGCCGCCCCGCAGCCGGCTCCGCATCCCAGCATCACCGCCGCCCCGCACCCGGCCCAGCAGCTCCGCATCCCCACCGCCCCCACCCACCTTCAGCCCAGCAGCCTCACAGCCCGGCATCCAGCCCCGCAGCCCAGCAGACCTGCACGCAGCTCCGCAGACCTGCAGCCCCTCCACCCAGCACCCCTGCAGCCTCGGACCCAGCCCACAGCCCTCCAGCCCAGCATTTCCACATGCCCACCACCCAGCAGCTTCATATTCCCCCAGCTCAGTGTCCCAGCAGTCCCACAGCCAAGCACACCGGCAGACCTGCATCCAAATGTCCAGTTCTGTAGCCCTGCAGACACACAGCCTAGCATCCAGCCCTAAATCCCCAAATCCCTGAATCCCAGCAGTCCCACAGCCAAGCACACTGGCAGACCTGCATCAAAATGTCCAGTTCTGTAGCCCTGCAGACACACAGCCTAGCATCCAGCCCTAAATCCCCAAATCCCTGGATCCCAGCATCCCCACAGCCCACCATCCAGCGCAACATCCAAGCTGTACAGCAGCCCCAAAGCTCCGCAGCTCTGCAGCTCAGCGTCCCCGCAGCCTCACACCCAGCAGCTCAGCAGCCCAAGCTCCTCAGCATCCCAGCCCAGGGCATGCAGCAAGCGAGGCTGGCACAGTGCTGCTGCTTGTGGGTCGAGGTGTTATTGTGGTTTCTGCCCTCAGGGGCAACGACAGCTGTGACTGTGGATGTGGTTGTAGTTATACTGGGGCTTTTTTGCCTGAGGTCCTGTTGCAGACTGTACTGGCAGAGGTGCTATTTCATTCCTGGGAGCTGGAAAAATCTTTCTAGTGTGGGCTTGCCGCAGCCTGAGGAGGCAGCTTTACAAATGCGCAGGATGCAGCCAGAGTTACTGGTGCACTCCTGGTCCCACCACTATGCAGGGTTGGAGGCAGGCATGCAATGTGGGTAAAGAAAGGCAGCAGCTGCCTCTGCAACTTCTTGGCTCCAGTGCCACAGCCTGGTACTTCACTGCGAGCTTTGTCCCCATCAGGAACAGTCCCTCCCTAACCACAGTAACAGATTTTTCTGCGGGATTTTAGCATTAGAAATGAATACTGGAAACCTGGTGCTTTTATTACACTGGGACATTCATCCTGCTGACTGTGAATCAATATGATTGCATTTCTGCAACTGGAAAATTCAATAAATATATGCAGAAAAATGATTCGCCCCCAGTTTTTTGTCTATTTCTGTCCACTTTCTTGTCCTGCTGAGCCTCATGCTGGCAACTCCTTGCAGGAGGCCGGTAGCATGTTCAATCTGATGGAGCGCTCCTCTCCTGCCTGACTTAAGCAGAGCCTTGCTGTATACCTGAAGCAAAGGCACAGGTGTGCTGCTCCTCTGTGAACATATTCCAAAGGCATATGTGGGCTGTCTTAGCTGGAACTTCATCCTATTTTTTATTCAGGCACAAAATATCTGGTTACTATTTTCAGTGGAGAGAAGGTACTTGAAATGGAAAAAGTCCCTCAAGTAACAAAATGGGATAGAAAATCAAGCCATGGAAAATATTTGCAGGCAAACAATAAAAATGCAGTTTGAGTCAGTGGAAATATTTTATTTCAGTACTTTCAAGCTGATTTTTTTTGATCACTTAAAAGTAAAATTATTTAAATTGTAAAAGACATTTGAATAAAGGAAACACTATTCTAAATGTCAGCAATGGAAAAATGTGATGCTTTGATATTCGTAATTTTTTTCCTTATTACTTTTATTTGAGAAATGCATTGGGCATGTTTTCTTTTGTAGGTCCCACAAGAAAAACAATAGTTTTAAGGAATCATTTTTTTTCAATTAGAAAATATTTTGCTGAAAACTCCTTTCTGGAAAAAAGCTGGAAATAGTTAGTGTGAAAAGTCTAGCAGGAAGCTTTTAGTTCCAGATGTGTTGTTCTACTTCCCCTGGTATGACAGGTACTTAAAATTAAAGTTCAAAGATGCAGTGCCGGTGGAACTAACTACATATTTCCTGATGTTTGTGCCTGTCAGTGCAGGGGTGGTTAGACCGCTATTTACAAATCCAAGCTTAATTCATTCTCATACCAAAGGGAGCAATCAAAACCCCAGTGATTCCCAGAGAGAAATCAGGGCCAGTGTACTGGAGGCTTTCTCCCATCTTATTTCTGGCTGTGTTGTGTTCAGAAGAAAGATGAACATAACAGATACAGTCCAATCCCAGCCCTCCTCTGGTGAGTCAGAGTCAGCTTCTTAGGTCTTACGGATCTTAAGTCAGGAGGGAAGGATGGTCTTGTGGCTTAGGATAAGGACTGTGAGTCAGAAGAGTTTATTCATGAAAAAAAATTGCTCCTTTCCTTTATTAGCAGATGTCTCTGACCAGCCTAAGCAAGTTGCCACTAGAAAATTTCAGCTGTAGGCATTTTAAAGCTGGAGGGGGTAAAATAAAAAAGTCCAATTGACATTTGATCATTTCTGCAGCAACATTACATTTATCCATAACCAGTTGTCCTGATAGAAAAAGGACAAGCACCAGGGTAAATATCAGAAATATCCTGATTTGGGTTGCAGGCTAGCTAAACTCCCGTTGATTAAGCTGGGAATGTTGATTAAAGACCTCAAGCTGTGACCCCAACAATTCAGTCAGGTTACTCCTGCTGCTTAGCCAGGCTTGAGTTAAATTGGAAAGCAGGATAGAGCCTCAGTGAGTTTATCAGCTCTGAGCAGGGTGTTTCTAGGCAGATAATCTGCAAGTACCTCCCTGCTCAGCCCCGGAGTCTTACGGGGGATTCAATAGGTTGTCTGTGTGCTGGTGGGAGATATTAAAGTTCTTCAGAAAAAAAACTAAAAAGCAACCCAGCTTTGGACCAATCCTCTGGAAATCAGTCATTCAGTCCGTAGAGTTAATGATCAGTTGGTGGGTTAATAGCCAAACATGAAGTCAAGGGTGATTAAAGCTTAAAAAAAAATTAACTGCTCGGTGACTGTAGTCAAAGACAATATTCGGTTATTTTTTGATGGTTACTTTTCTGTCTAGGCTCCCACGGAGGCTGACAAGGGATATTTTAACTTGTCAAGGCAACAGCACCATAGCAACAGAACCCTAAGAAGCCCGTCAGTTTGCTGCACAGGACCTGTTTTGCATACCAGGCCTTTGATCTTTAAGTGTATTTAGCATTGCCATTTTTTTATGAGTGTGGTGAAAAGGTGAAATAGGTCCCTTGTTTAAGTAGGACAATTTATTATTGTCATTTAGCTTTTGAAGGACAAGCCATGCAGAAGAGCTCCAGTCAGGGCACAGAGGCCTTGAACGCAAGAACATTTACGCTTGGGTTAACAGGGAAGCAAGCTGCATGAGGGTTTGCAGAATCCAGTCCTTATTGCATCGGAAAAAAAATGATATTTTTATTTGTTCATCTTCAATTCATGTTTCCTCAGTTTACTGACAAAAGAAAATTTAATTATTTGAACTACAAAAGCTAACGCAGTAAAGGTAAAGATAGGGCTTCTCCCTTCTGCTTCGTGCCACGGCAACAAGATTGTTGGGCAAACTTTGGCTGAATAACCTATCATGCCACTAGCTGCTGTGAAAAGTAGAAGGAATTCAGATGAATTTTGAGGGCACCAGTTGAGTCTGTCGATCCAGCAGGGAAGGAAAGAGGAATCATTGCAAACCAAATGGAGACTTTTCCAGTGAGACTATGCAGAGATGGTATGATATAGCTAAACGATATAATACCGGTAAGAACAACTGCTGCTTCCAAACACTAACTGTAAGAGGCAAGCGTCATTTCTTGTTTCTGTGATCCTTCTCTGATAGAGAGCAATCTGAAATCCAGGACAAACAGCATTTAACAGCATCTAGCTGTACATCTGACAGCTCTTGACTATATCTTCTCACAGACTCTTGGGCAGCAGCTGGCAGCACGAGTGGGGCAGGGCTCCGCTCGGCACCCAACACCCGTGTGTGCCTCACCCACAGAGACCAGCAGTCCCCTGGCTGCAGGCAGTGCCCGGCACTGGGCAGCTGGCTGCACTTGCACGGGGAAGGGACCCAAAAGGGCTCCCATGAGGATATCCAGTCCTGTGGTTTTCAGGCTGCGCTTCAGGGACACACTGGTGATCCACAGGACAAGAGGAGGTGGTCAGTGAAGTGGATGGAGAAAAAGTGAATGGAACAGGCACATCTACTTCCACACATGCAAACAAATATTACCATGAGGGAGCAAGAGCACTGAAATGTATCCCGGGCTTTGTCTGGTTTCCTTTCTGTTGTCAGTGAAAATCACCACGGAGCCATTGCACTTGACAGTCCTTGGACTGTTTTCCGAAAGGATGGTTGGAAGAGCAACTGTCAGGAAACACCAGCACATCCCAGTTGCCTAGAAATAAGATCAGCTGTCCCTAACCATTCCTGACAGCCCTGGGTGTCTCACCTTGCTGGAGATGCCTCAGCCCCTGGACACAACTGCAATATGCAACTGTCCATACCATTTAAAAGTTTGTCCTGCCATCTGTATTGAGCTTTCCGTGCCACAATTTGAGCTCATTACTTCTTGCCTCATTTACCTCCACATGCTGTGGAGAGCACATTATTCCCTTTCTCTTCGACGTGGCAAAGCCGAATTTTGTTCAGCTGCTTGTTGGTCATATGGCCCTTTCGTGGGGGCAGCCCGTCTTTCCTTCGCCTCGCTGCCCACCGGCAAGCCAGCAATGACCCATTTACACCAGAGCAGCCCGGGAACAGCACTCTCCGCTGCTTTCCTTTTCTGTTGCATTGGTTTTATTCAGTGCTGTCTTCCCAACCTTAACCACCTGCTGGATTTGCCTCTAGTTTTGAGTCCTTTTCAAGCGCTCATTCCTACCCCTGAGCTTTATTTCCCAGGAGCAGCCAAAGCACATTCTTGTTTCCTCAGGAGGGTTGCCCTTCACAAAAGGCAGCTCCCAAACCCACGGAGACTGCACTGCACACACACACACATGCAACCAGCTCCACATTAACCAGGACCTAAGATAACCCAAAGCACAAGAAAAAAAAAAAAGAGCTCTGTGTATAGTCAGTACCTGGAGCTAAACAGAGATATTCTACCCCTCATATTTTTTTGTTAATTGTTGCTCTGGACATTTTTGTTTTATCAGATGGGGAAAGACACTCGAGACCTCACTAATTTGTGCCTCTTGTCAATGGCTCTTTGTTTTCTTTTAGGTTTTTTTTCCTTATTTTTTCCCTGACTCTATAATAATTTTACTGTTCCCTTTGGTAAGCTGGCCACTTGGAGCATTACACCCCTGCAAGGCAGGCCTGTCTTAAACCTGGCTGTATTATTATTTGTAACAGCAGCAGCATCCGCTGGGATGGCAGTGATGCACGCAGCCAGGGCTCCCTCTGTTAGGGACTGCGCAAAAAATCACGCTACCTACGTCAAGCAAACCCAGCTCCGCAGTGACCAGGACAAAAGAGATTGAACCCCAGATGAGAAAGCACCTTTTTCTTATAAAACCAGACGAAACGCTTTGGACTTTTCCCTCATAGGCATTTTATTGCCCTTGTTAATGGCAGGCTTTCTGTCTATACTAGTGTAGGCTAGCAGCAAGGTACTAATAAACTAATAAACAAAGTGGAGGCAGGGCGCAGGCCCAGGCAGTTGCCCGTACAGTTAAACGGTTGGCATTGTCCTTGCATGAGTTTGTCCCAGACAAAGCAAATATTCCCGCAGCCAGTGCCCAGGCATGTTTCAGGAGCCGGGGTGGGCCAGGGAGGGTTCCCGGCAGGCGGTTTGGGCACAGCTCTCCGGCTCTGGGGGGACAAGAGCTCGTCCCTCTGGGGATGGCTGGGCATGCCGATGGGTCTCGGGGGCGGAAAACATTCCCTGGCCTGTCTTATTAATTTATGTAGCTGTAGCCTTGATGTCTCGGCACTGCACAGCTTTTAATGGATTTACTCATCCCAGCATCCCTGCGGGGCGGGGAAGTGCTGCTCAGCCCCTGGGTCTGAGGGGAATAACAGACCCATGGGGACACTGAAAGGGCAACGTGGCTCCAGAGAAGCCTTCAGGTCCTGCAGCCCGCTTGTTTCCCAGCCTCCTGCCCCAGCCCCAGGGCTTGAAGCCCCTTGGGCTGGTGAGGAGGAGCCAACCAAGGAGATGTGCCCCAGGTCTGGTGGGGATGCTGAGATGCCCGGGACCACACGGGGCAAGACAGGGGCACCTCCTCTGAGCTCTGTGGCTCAGACGAAACCCAGCCTGGTGAGGCTGGGCGGCTTAAAGCACGCACCAGGCAAGTCTGGTCCCGAGAACAGGGTCAGGCTTGCACTTAACTTGACCCTTAGGGACTTGCAGAAGCTTAGGCAGGGACCTGGCTCCTCCACCCAGTACGCTTTGCCTTACTGGGACATATGAGGCCTCGGGGCCTGTCAGAGATCATGTATCAAATCCATACGGATAGTTTGTGCAGAGGAAATTGGTGGGGTCAGGAAGAGCGGTGGGTGCTCAGCGCTTTACAGCCTCATTGCCTGAAGTTCCTCTGCTGAGAAAAACAGAAAGCAGTTCAGCATCAAGAATTTTCCATGTTTTTTTTCCTCATGCCTATGTTAACAAGGAGATGATCAGTCTTTTAGCTACTGGGTCATCTGTCTCTGCTCTTGGATCATGTCCATCACCATGGTGTCAGGGACTGCGAATACAGAGACTCTGTGTTCATTAATTAAGGCATTATATGAAAATGCACTGTTTTATCTACAGTCCTCTTTTGAGATTTTTTTTGTAAGCAATATCATTATTTTGATAACTGAACAGTCACGACTGGACCTTTTGACAGAGCACCTTCAGGTTTCCAGGGCCAGCTCCCAGGCACAAGTTTAAAGTCCCTGCAGAGCCCTGCGCACCCGCAGTGAGGATTTGCGGCAGGAGGAGGGAGGTGTCGGGAGCTACAGCTCCCCACTGGTGGTGTGACAGGCGGCCCTGCCCCAAGCCACCCAGCTGCAGCGAGCCCACCCCTGGCCATAACCCGGTGATGAGCTTTGCTCCAGCCAGCAGCCAGCCCAAGGCTCCGCGGGGCAGGGATGGATCCAGGGGCCATATGGATCCAGGCTGTGAGGCTTCAGCTGTATTTATCCCAGCCTTTTGTTCTTCCCGGCTCACCTCTCGCTGACACCTGCACACCTCCTGCGTGGCGGGAATATTTGTGCCCTTTCCTGCTCCAGGGCGCTGACAGCAGAGGTGCAGCGAGGGCCCATTACCCACACAGGGTGGGGCTGCAAAATTGGACCCCACCGAGGAGGTGAAACCTGCGCATGGCCTTTCCCTAATTATTATGCTCCTTGCTGAGTCTTCTCCTTGCTCGGTACTGCCTCTGGTAGGAAAGATGTTTTTCTTGCGTTATCAACACAGCTTAAAGGCAAAAAGAAAACTCAGCAAAATGAAAACTAGCACCAACAAAAAAAAAATCCGTGCAAGAAGTCTGGGCCTCATCCACTCTTCTGTTAATTAGCTTTAAAGAAAACAATAAAACCAGAAAGCAAAGCAAAAGCCGACAGAGGTAATTGGGCCGGGCTGCTGGAGAAGCAGGAGCTGTGGGAAATGGGGAGATGGCTGTGGAAAGCATCAGCTTGCAGACAGCCCCAGATTTCTGAGGTCTGCCTCTCCCCCAAGTCCCATTTTGTAGCAAATCAGAGTAGATGGGATAATTATCGCAGCTGTGTTTTGGGCTGGTTTAAGAGGTTGTACTTTCCTGGCTGCCTTTGGAATGCAACAGCAGTGGCAGGCAGCATTCCTGCCAGCACAGCCCGGCTAAGTCCACCAAAACAAGCAACCAACCAGCCTTCTGGAAGAACTCGCTGGGTGATTTTTGCCTGTTAGTTTTCAGTGACAAGTTTCCGAGGAAAACAGTAGCATTTTAAAACCCACATGTACAGCCAAAAAAGCTTGTGGACTTTTCCCTCCTCCTTTCTAGCAAATAGTTTGCCGCCTCTTTTACAATGCCATTTCTATTGACATAAAGCGAAGATAAGAAATGTTTGCCCGTGCTGCCTCGCTCAGTTTTCCATGTGTGGCTTCTGGCTGATTTGCCATGTGTCCCTGCTGAGGTCTCAATCCACTTTTGACTGAAAGCACCCGGGTCCTTGCTTGGCTTATCATGCCGACACAGCTGGCAACCTATTAATCTCCTGCTCCCAATGCCTTTACTTCAGTGGGAAAGCTCTGGTGCCTTTTAGTGGTTTGTATTTGTAGCTAACAGAGGCTGGGGCTCAAAGCCCCCAGGTCACCTGCCCATGAAAACCTCTCTCCTTAACCGTTGGAGCAGGGGGAGGTTCGGCATTTTCGTCCCTCTTGCTCTGGCACTCTCTTTCAAAGGTATGGAGAACCACACAGCAGCAGCAGAAGTAGGTCTGAAGCCAGGATCACATTATCTACCAGTAATGCTTTGCCCTTGTTCACATCTTTAATCTGAGGACTTCAAGACATCTAAGAAGTATTTTCTCTTATGCTGATAAACTGAGGCTCAGTTTTCACTCTACAGAAGTTTTCCTGTAGAGCTATGTTTTTAGGCACATGAATTCTGCCTTCTCCCTCCGCAGCTAACAGAGGACACTGGTCTGGCAAGGTTATCCAGCAAAGGAGTCCTTCAAATCTCATTCTGTTCAGAAAACTGTTTTAAAGTAGGCTGGCTGGTGAAAATAAGCCACCCTGGAAGGGGTTGCCTTGTAGAGCTGTGTTGGTAGTACTGTTCTGGCAACTCTTTCTTTGTAAATCCAGCTAAATCCTCAGGCAGAGGGAGGTTTGTGAGCAGGAAAGCTGGGACTAGAATGGCAATTTCCTGAGCCCAGCCTTGTATGCTGGCCAGGCGACCCCCTGGCTGGTAACAAAATAGTTAGAGAGGGACTCACAGGTAGCGATAAAAAAAATAACTTACATTGTGGCTGGCTTCTACGTCTGGTTATCTATACCTATTATGGCTGAAAAGTTCTAGCCTGAAAATCTGGAAATTGAAGGTTTTCATCCCTTCCCTGAAAAAGAAGAAAAACTTAATGCTTGGCTAACTGCTTTCCAGTATCCCAAACCTGCTTACTGTTCCTCTCCCAAAGCAGATTTCTGGCGGGGCGAAGCACAGTGTGCTGAGAAGTACCTGCTCCTCCCCGCTGTGGCTGCCAGCGCCGGGGAGGTGGGCTGGACTCAGCGCTGAGCTGGCTCAGCTAAGCTGGGGATCAGGGAGGCACCTGGGAGCCTCCATGTACAAACACCTGAGCCAGGACACTGCAGATTTGGATGGCAGGGTTTGCTCTGCATGAAGTGAATCACGTTTTTTGCTCTCCTGCCGTTGTGTTACCACGCAGCACAGAAAAAGCCGTGGCTTTTCCCCCTCTGCTAAGCTGCCCCAGAGCCAGCTGTAGAGGCTGTACTGCGATGCCCACCCTCTAAGTCAGGCAGCTATCAGGGAAGAACAGCCTGCTCACTTTCAATAAAACTGACACTTGCGCTGGCTTGTTCCAAGCCTTTTAATCCCCACCAAGAAGATCATAGCAACTGTTTTCAGGAAAGATCTTTAAATGTGGAAAGGGAAAAAGCTTTTCAGCAGTGGCCATGGGGTTCTTCCAAGCTTGATACCAAGAGGAAGCAGCCGGCTCCAAAAGAGATAACACTAGGACAAATGGTTGTTTTTCAGACTTTAAGAGTAACCAACTAAAAATGTACGGGCCAAACTGTCCATGGAGGCAGGTTGGCACAGATCCATTGGCTGGGGCAAGCTTCACTGGGGAGGGTGGGCGCAGAAGCGAGTGTGGGAGCATCCCTGCAGAGCAGACGGGTCTCTCTGCCCCCCTCACCTCCCAGCACTGTTGTCAGAAGTTAAGTCCCCCATTAGGAAGCTGCTCTCACCCTCCATGAAATATGGGTTCATGCAAGGACACGTATGGCCCAGCAAGAGGTGCCCCTGGGGACATCCCATGGTGGTGGGGAGGTGGTGGAGTTCTCCAGGGGGTACTGATCTCTCTTCATCCTGGCTAGTGACCATTTCAGCCTGATCTGGACATATTTTACAAGCACCGTAAGATATCACTCAGCATTATGAGGCTGTTCAGTGTCCTGGTTCTCTATGCCTAGGGGAGACACGAACTGTCTGCTCCCTTGCACTCCCTTTCCTCTCGCAATGTTTGCATTTGGGTTTAAGATGTGCAAAACCTGCCTCCTTTGCTGCTCCGTTGCTGACTGTCTCCCTCTGTGCTCACTGCTCTGCCCCATCAGCCTGGGCTCTGGCTGCATTTTCCCAGTCTTCCAGCCAGGTCTGATCACATTATCCTCTGTCACGACTCTTTTGCAAACTGGGACCTTATTCTTACACAGAGCCCCGCATCCAAGATGCAAAGAGATATCCCTGCATTTACTTTATCAATATGTAAAAGTGCCAGCATTTTTAGGTCTGGCCACCGAGGACTCCCTGGTCCAGACACAAGCTCTGCATCTCCCATTGCACAGCTGGAGTCCTCCCGGCACCTCCCAGCTCTCCCTTTGCAGGCCTGAGAGATCAGGCTCATTGCACCTGTTGTGCCACGAGGGTGGACATTTTGGGGAGGAAACCCCAGGTCTGGCAGGCTTCTCTGGAACTTGGCTCCCTTTTGAAGCAGCCCTGAGGCCTGAAACTCTGGCAAGGTGAGGGGTTTGGGTATGGTGTGCAGGTGAGGTGCACAGAGGGGGGTGAGGAATTTTGGCGCACACGGACTGCTGGGGTTCATCCCCATTCAAAGAGACTCTGGGTGTCTAATTAGTGTAAAAACAAAACAGATGCCTGGCATAACCCTGAAAGGAAAACCGATAAAGGTCTTTTAGCTTGGCTAGAAAAGAAAATGTCTGCTGTACAGAAAATACCTCTGAGATACCGTCGACTTTAGGAACACAGATTACGACACTGAAGATTGGAGTAGGAGTGTACACGGGAGATGGTGGATTGCCGTCTAGGCTTGGGCATGAAGGCCGTGGAGATCTACCTGTGGGGTCACATGAAGAGGCCCATAAATGCAGGTCACCTCAGCTCAAGTATGGGTGAAGGGTGAAGAGAGTGCTCACAGCAGGGATGAGGGCAGGGCTGGAGCAGGAACCGGCAGAGGCAGCCAGCAGCGTTTCTTCCCAGGAGCGCTACAAATGTCGGGAAGGCTGTGGCAGAAAAGTGACCCACTAGTCTGTCCTGACAGGGAGGGGGTTGCGTAGTAGGAAGGAAAGTTTTTCCCAGCTGCTGGAAAGAGCCCCTAGAGATCAGGAGCGTGTCGGACTAGGATTTTGACAGCTGTTTTGGGAGTCCACCTGGGGAACTGGTGGGGTTGCAGCAGCTAAGAAAAACTAGTAAGGGCATTCACGTATGGGCTGATGCGCAGCGTGGCAAAGAGCATCCGTGCTGCCGATACCATGGCTGTTTTGAGTGCTAGCGGCTCTGCCCCTGGCTCCTCAGAGACGTGTGTCCAAACTGAGCTGAGCTGTCATTTCTCTGCTCAGCTCTCTCCTCTGCCACTCTCACCAGCCCCACCAATGTGCAGCACATTGCCCAAGCATGTTTTCTTCTCTTCCAGCTTAGTCCTTGGATTTACTTCCCTCTCTCCAGATTGTCTCTGTAAACTGGGGCTCCTGGGGCAGAAATAGCATGGCAGGTTATAAATCCCAGCGAGCAGGAGGGCAATGAAATGCAGCACGCCACAGGGCAGGGGCAGTTCCTTCATTCAGATGTTTGGCAAAACTGGTATCTTTGTTATTTTTCGTACTGAGACATTTATCTGCCACCACCTAAATCTTACCCAGTGTGTCCCCAGCAGTGCCCAGGCAACCTGCTGGGGCCACTGCTTGGTCCCTGCTCAGACCCAGCAGGGAGAGCCCTGGGAAGAGTGGCTGGTCCGGAGCAGAGCTCCCACCTGTGGTGCACCCAGAGGGGTGTGGGGCAGCCCTAGGGCAGTGAAGGGCTTACAGGACAAGCAGGCAAATTGGTTACCATCACACAAAATACAGGACATGCAGCACTTTTCAGCAGCTGTGACCCTAGATCAGCTGAAAAGGATTTTGAAAGCGAGATAAAGGGCTCACCTCCCACCGTGATTCCCCTGCAGAGGCACTGCAGATAGGAGGTTAGGGTTAATTTGTTTTCTGAATTAACTAGGAATTTGGGAGGCTTGAAGCAATTGTGCTTTGTTTTGGGTTTGGGGTTTTTTTTCAGGTTTATCTCAACAATCCTTTTTTGCCTGTGAGTTTTTGGTAGCCTCTTCTCAATCAGAACTTAGCTGGAGGGGTGGCAAGAGTTTATTGTGTTAATAATGTGTGCCTCTTACTGATCCCTTTCCCCAGGTAGTGAAAACTTCCCTGAGATCGATATCTTGGGCAATGAAAATGTTCTTTAAAAAAAGCCCTGGCATATATGTTTGTTTTTTTTTTTATTACAAATCAAATATATAATAAAAGCAACAATATCTTGTACTTCTTTAGCCCTTTTCCCTCCTAGTTCTCAAAGGACAGCCTCAAAAGCACTTCTCTGGAGTCAGAGCAGGTCAGAGTCGTCCTTCATACAAGCTGCCTTTTCTTTCCCAGGTTGTTGCCCTTCCTTTGCTCCCTCATACTTCCCCTTTCTTTTCTCCCCACCTCCCCTGCCACTGGCCAACTCAGCTGCGTCACTGTGATCCTGCTCTTTGGAAAATGAAGGGGTGCATCACAGATGGGTTTTTTCCAGACCCTGGGGTTGCTCTTCTCGACAAAGAACAGGATCTTGGTGACAGCCCTGCAGAGCAGGCTGTACCCTTCCCTTGAACAAGCAGCAGTGCATCACGTCATGCTCAGAGCGTGCCGCCTCACTCCCTCACCTCTCTCTGTGTCAGGCTTTTCAAGTTTCTACAAGAAAAAAAAAAGAAAGCTTTCATTCTACAAGGCCAGCATCCAGTTCATTTTTTTTATATTGCAGGGAAAATGATAAGCCAAGATATAACAATGACCTCCTTCACGTCTTGATAAAATAATTTCCTCTCTCTGTCATTTTTCTCAAAGAACAATATTTGACTAACGCAAGCATGTAAGATAGAGCAAGAGCTTTTCTGTGAACTGGCAGATAATGCGCCAAACTCAGCCCTGAGACAGACAACTGCCACCCTGTTGACCTATGTGGAGTTAAGCCTGTTTATCCCCCAGCTCAGAGCTCTGAAAACAATTGGGTTCAAACCTGTAAGATGTGTGCGTGTGATAGGGTTGAGGCCAAAAGCTTCGGAGAGGGCGGCTATCTGTTACAGCATCCCTCCATCAATGCACCCTCAGCTCACCGCCAGCACGGCTGCCCGGGAGCTGCTCTGACTTGCTGCTGTGGTGCAAACAGGCCCCCCCTCTGCAAAACAACTGGTTAGCTCATCCTCTTACACAAAAGGCTACTGTATTTGGTAGGGCACATTACAGTATAGGGCAACCATGCAGCTCTGAATCCACTCACGCCCCCCTCCCCGAGCACAGAAACAATGCAGACCGTTATAGCTATCTCACTGGAGCCTACGTAGCTCAATGCATTGACTGTATTTGTCTACTGAAGGTGTTCAAAAATGTGCACGTGGCATTTTTCGCTCGCAGCATTTGCATGAAGAGGTTTCTCACGTCATCTTTTGACGCCGTTCAAACAGATTGTCACCCAGTGCATATCGCCTGCCCTCTCATCTCTCACCTCCAGGAGCTTTCCTTGTGGTTGTGCATCTTTTCTCTTAATGAGTTCTCATTGCAGCATTGATACGGGCCATGGATTCGCCATTTGTCACTGCAGATAAGAGGTGACATTGTTCAGGCATCCTTGTGCCCTCAGTTGGGTCATATTCCGTCCTGGCGTCAGAGATCGCAGTACATCTGCTCACCTTCACTTGGCACACTGTCCAAAACGGAGAGAAATTAATCTGCTGTCATGACTTCAGCATGCCATGACACACTGCCCAAGATGGCCAAAGCCAACCAGCATACGGTATTTACCGTATTTACCGTCAGCGTGTTTACTGTATGCTGACTTGCAGCATCACATGCCATTCCACAGTACTAACAAGGTACATGATTTATGGGATGCTGCTGGGAGTAAAATATAGTTAAAATTTAATTATAGTACTCCTTTTATTTCTTTCCTTGCATAAATGTGGTATGAACCTAGTCTGGTCTATTGACTTTTCTCCAATTTCTTGTTCCCTGAGGTGGAAAGGTGCTCTGGATTTCTAGAGATGGAAAACTACCGACTGCTGGGCTCTGGCAGGAGAAGGGTAACAAGCATCTGGGCATGGAGATTGAGACTCCTCTTGACAGCTCTGCTTCTCAGGCACAACGGGCCTTTCTATCAAAGCTCATGTGTGTGCGAGACAACTTTCTTTGGCACTACTCGGAGCCTGAAGAATAAACTCTCAGAGGGAATTAGAGCCTTAAAAGCCATACCTTTTCCCATTGTGCGTGCCTTTCATTAGCATTGCCTTGTCTTGTGCAGAGATGCAGCTATGTATACTCTCAGAACCATGCAAAATAAAAATGAGACACGACTGCAAATGTGGCTCTGCCCCCTGCACAGAGCATTAGGGAGCAAATGCATCAGACATAACAGCATCTAGTCTCCATGCTCCATGGAGTTCTTCAGAAATGACTGAAGATGTTATTCCTTGTCTTGCGTAGATCCTGACTACCTTCAAAGTTTCACTGAAGCCATTTGTTTTCAGTTCAGAAGAAGGGACACAAGTCTCTGTAATTCACCCATTTTCCTCTTGGCTCAGTTGAAGGAAAAGAAGGAAGGACCTATAACAATTTTTGGTACTGGGATTAGTACCTGATTTTGATCAGGGATGTAATTTGTCACCTGTATCACTCCTACACCAAGCTATGTGGTTCACTGTTGAAACAGCATCGGTGCTCAAGATGTTACCACACTACAGGTAGCTCTGAGCTCCCTCAACCATTACCGCAGACCAGCCATGCAAAAGCTTCTCACCCCTTTCAGTGAAACATCTTGTGGGCTGAAGCTGCCTAATACTGAATTAAACGCTGTGACTTTGCAGCCAGGTGGCTGTGCAGCACGTAGGCTTTAGGGCTCTGCTATGGAGGGAGCAACCCCAGGAACAAGTGTGGCAACAGGCTGCCGTGGTGGTAACCTTTCAAATAGCTGCAGCTGTTTGCAAAGCAAACCTGCACCTACACACGTAATGTTTTTCCCTTTCCCGACAAGACTAAGCCATATTAGCATTATCCCAGCACAACTGCATCCATACTCCGGGGAGTTAGCTGCAACAGTATTGTTAAAGCAATTCAGCTTTTCTAGGTAGACAGGCTATAATTACACTATACTAAAATAGAATGCTTTTGTTCTAACCTAGGCATCCCCATGAGGACTTGCACCAAAATAACCAAAGGTACGAATTAAGCCATTTCTGTTATTTTAGTACATGCCTGAGTGCAGGCAGGCTCCCATTCCAGCCCTTCTGGCTGTAATTCTGCAGGACTGGGGAGTCCCACGGGTGGGTCGGTGGCCCCTATGGGTCTTGAGCATGAGGGTCACACTGAGCCCCTGTGCTCTGCTGGCTGCTGTGCTCCGTCCCTGCCTGGCTGTGCTCCCTGCAGGGGGTGGGTGGGTGCTGCTGCCCTGACGCAGGGCTCCAGGGAGCTGTTTCTTCCCCACGCCTTCAACTGCAGGCACAGGGCATCCAACCTGGGATCTTCCCAGTTGCTTTCAGCCAGGAAGGACCTTGGCTCTGCCCCTGCTTTGGAGTGCCCAAAATGTTGTCTAAGTGCACGAGCACCGTGACCCCATGAAGAGCCACAGCGCCTGTTCCCATGGAAGAGGCCAGGGCACATAGGAAAGCAAGATCAGCTGTACCGAGTGCTTATTTCCGTGAGGCATGAGCCTTGGCAGGGCCTTCGGTGCTCAGATCACACAGCTCCAGGGTTTAGAGAAGCAGGAAGATGACAGCCCCCATAAGCCCGACATTTCCAGCTCCTCCAGTGAGCATGGGACAGGCAGTTGGGGCATGATGGGCAGCTGTAGCACGCGCTGCGGTACAAAACCAGCTGCATCACGTGGGTTTCCATTTCAGTGAGGGAAATGGGAAAAGAGCACTCCAGGTCGCACTAGGAACTCAATGATGCTGCAAATGGTAAACTGAAATCCCAGCTCTGCCATAGACTTATCAGCACTGATTTGGGTAAGGTGTTTAAGATACCCGTCCTTGCTGTCTGCAAAATGAAGATACTAACATGTATATCCCAGATTCTCCCGGTGGCACCGTGGTCCCCAGAAGAAATGTGTTAATAATGTTCCCAATTTAGGGCAGAACTAAACTGTTCAGCAGCCTTTTATTTTCTGTGCTCAACCACAAAACCTTCCATGGCCAACTTACTTCAACGGTGCTAAAAATGTAATCCCCCCTTTCCCACGGCACACGGCCCAGTTTGTCCCTCCCCAGGCCTGCAGGTGGGAGCTTACTGAGCGCCCGCTGCTTCCACGGCAAACACGCCGAGAGTACCCGTCGAAACTCAAGTGCGCTCCCGCCCTGCTAAGTCCTATCGACTCCACTACACCGAGGCGGGCGAGGGGGGCAGCACCCCCAGCGCCCCGCAGGCAGCGGCGGGCGGCCCGCATCGGAGCGCCGCCGCCGCTGCCCAGACCTGCACCGGGGACCCTTTGGGCCGGCAGGCGAACCCCCCGGCCCGCGGCGCCCCGCTAACGCTGACGGAGCCGCCGCCGAAGCCCCGCGGCCGCCGGTAGCTGCGGCGGCCCGGGGCGGGCGGTGCGGGCCCCGACGGGGGGGGGGGGGGGGGGGGGGGGGCGGCCCCACCCCGCCGCGCCAGCCAATGGCGACGCGCGGCTCGTCGCCGCGCTGCGCGGCGGGGCGAGCGGGCCAATGAGGGGCGCGCCCGCGCGGCGGCGGCGCGCCCCCGGCCCGCCCGTCCGCGGCCGTCGGGGCGGGCGGCGCGGAGCGCTGTGGCGCCGCCTGCCGGGCCGGGCAGGGCCGGGCCGGGCCGGGCCGTGCGGCGCCGCGCCGGCTCCTCCCCGCGCGGCGCTATGTCACGCGGAGGCGCGGGGCCGGCGGTCGGGACTCGGTAGCGCGGGGCGAGGCGAGCGCAGCGCAGCCGGGATCCCGCCGCCGCCGCCGCCTGCTCCGGGAGCCGCCGCCACCGCCTGCGCCCGGGAAGAGCCAGTGGCGCCGGGGCTGGCTTCGCGGCGGTCGCGCCGCGCCTGCCGGCCTGCCGGGGCCCCGCACCGCCCGCCCGCCGCCGCCGCCGCGCCCCGCCGCCCCCCGGCCGGCGGCCCCGGGCCGCGCGCCGCCCCCCGGCCGGCGGGGCTCTGCGTCGCCGCGCGGATGCCGCCGCAGCAGGAGGGCGAGGCGGGCTACATCAGCAAGCCGGTGCCGGGCGGCTGCGAGGTGCCGCCGGTGCCCCCGCGCAGGGTGCGCAGCGGCCGGGCGGCGGCGGCGCTGGGGGCGGCGCTGGGCGGCCGCTGCCGGCCGGCGGGGACCGGGGCCGGGGCCGCGGCGGGGGCCGGGGCCGGGGCCGGAGCGGGGGCCGAGCCGCGGCGCAGCATCAAGTGCGTGCTGGTGGGGGACGGCGCCGTGGGGAAGACCAGCCTGGTGGTGAGCTACACCACCAACGGGTACCCCACCGAGTATATCCCCACCGCCTTCGACAACTTCTCCGGTAAGGGCCGGGGGCGGCCGCGAGGACCGGGGCGGCGGGAGGGGTGCTGCCGCCGCGGGGAGCGGCGCGTCCCGCCTGTGCCTCCCCCCGGGGCCGTGGCGGGGCTGCTGGGGGTGGGGGGGTGTCCAGCTTCGGTTATTTCGTTTTTTCTTTATTTGGGGGCAGGACCGCACTCCGGCAGGACCGGAGCTTGTTAGACTTCCCTCGCAGCCAGCAGCACCGGCTGATCTCCCGCGTAACGGAGCCGGGCTGGCAGCTGGTGTCGCGCGCGGCCGTGCCGCCAAAGCCGGGCTTTAACTGTGAACTCTCCGGTCTAAAACTTCCAGCTCTCGGCCAGATAGGAAGCGCCTAAAAGGAAAGCTTAAACACTTGCCTTGTCTCACCGTTGCAAAGGGGGAGGTTCTGGGTTTTCTCTTTGGTTCAGCGGGGGGCTTTTTGTGTCCCGGGCGTGTTGAAGATGTACAAGAGGATAATGAACTAAACCCTTTGTAGCAGAGAAAGGGCCCGGGCCGCTTGGCTCGCTCTCCCCGCTGCCATCTGAGGGTTAGTGCAGTCCCAGCCTACCTCATCCCTTGCGGTGAAATGAATCGGAAAGCCCCGCAGGGCTTGTGTGTGCCCAAGTGTTTGCGAGAGACTCCCTTCCAGCTCTGTTAAGTTGTTAAATCTGAACTAACTGAAGAGAAGACTATAAGAGCTGAGAGATGGTAAATCTTATTTCTTCTTTCCTTTTTTTTTCTTTTTCTTTAATGGAAAACGTGTAAAGTTGGGCTCACCACGCTTTTCCCCCTCCCTCCTCCTTTCTCTCCAAAGCTGTCGTGTCTGTCGATGGCAAGCCGGTGAGACTTCAGCTCTGCGACACAGCTGGTCAGGTCAGTGAAGCCACTTATTTGATTTAAGTGACAGCGGGAGGGCAGAAGTTGTTGCGCAAAGTAGTGCTGCTAATGACTTCATGGATTTGAAAGGATTCCCAGTGTTTGATCATCTTATTAAACTGCTATCGTTTTCACTGCTGCGTAACCCACGGCTTTGCCCAGTGTCTGTTGAAGGGTGGGGGATGTACTGTGCCTCCGTATAGGAGCTGGGCACAGGCTGCTGCTCTGCTGGCTCAAGCTGCTGCTCGGCTTAGCCTGACTAGAAAGGCTGAACATATTGGGCATTCAAGGGCCACCTGGTTTTCTCTTTGAGCCGTTGTCACTGTCTTTATTTTTGCTAAATAACTGCGGGTTTAAGAATGATGGTGTTTGGGATGTACACATGCAAGGCATCCACAGTTGTAGGTGTCTGGAGATAGAGACTGTTTTTGAAGGGACAGAAGGTTAAGGGAGAAAAAGTCCTATTGGGTGTTGTCCATGGAGGCTTCATATTTGCCATTCTCACCCCCTTAAAAACTGCTGCCGCCCCAAAGCTGAGGTTTGCTGTAATCTAAGTCCTGAAGAGTTGAGGGTGGCTGATGCCTCTCAGCTCCTAGTTTGCCCGATACATAAAAAGTGCCCATTTCTTACCGCCTTATATTTTCTGGAAGTCCCTGGCTCATACCACCCTGAGCAGCGTGCAGCACTGCTTGCCAGGGATTGAGTCTGAATAGCCAAAAATAACCAAAAGTATTTTGCTACCTAGCTGGTGTTTGAAGGCAGTGGGAGTTAGGTTCCTGTGCAGCTTTGTGGATCTGGGTCTATGCCTTCACCAAAACCACACTGAAAAATCTCAGTGGCCTTAACATACAAACCTATTTAGATGAGTTGTAACTGGGCGCCCTACTTAGGAAAGGGGTTTGAAGGGCTGTGCAGTCCTAGACAGCAGTGTAGGACTCCCACTTGCCCTACAAACCAAAGCTAAAATCCTACAAGCAGCCTTCTGTGGGTAATGATACGAAGTAAAACAGCAGAACTGTCCCATGATTTCGTGTCCTGCTGAAGAGACGGGGTGGTACCGCAGCAGCCGTGGCTGTGCGTGTTCATGTGCAGAGCATGGCAGGTGAAATTGCCATCGGGTGATAGCCTGTGGATAGGCAGCGCCCGTGGAAACGCGGCCGCAAACTGCAGGAGGGACGGGCAGGCCGAGTCACCTCTTGCCTTCGCTGCCATTAATGGTTAAGGTGTTTGCCCTGGCTGCCCAAGTGCAGCTGGAATGGGTAGAGTCACTGCCTTAAAAATGAAGGGGTTATCTAAACTGACAGAAGTCATCCTGAATAAAAGATACATAGCTGGATACTTTGGTAAAACTGCTGCCGTGAGATGGCTGCTGAAATCTGCAGCTAAAAAAGCACTCCAGGCAGAGGGAAATTGTATTTCAGCATCACCAGCCCAAAGAGGTGTAGAGTCCCTGCAGGTCACGTACCTACCATTGGGACTGCAGGAGTGTACTTGGGATATAAAGGGCACTATTTCGTCTCGGTAGAAACCCTTAAGATCTGGGTTTGGCTTTCAAACCCATTGAATCGAGCCCTTTTGAGGTTTCTCACGTAGCAAGAAGAGGCAGTTACATGGCAAGGTGCCTTTCTGTAAACGGCCCTGTCGTTCAGAGCAGCATCTCTCAGTAAATGCGGGGTTTCTCTCGAGCCAGGCGATGAGAGCCTGGTTTCCTCTGAGGCTTAATCTGAGAATCAAGAGAGCTAATGAAGCTTGCTTTCTTGACTCGTGTTTTATAAATCGCTGTCTCTCTCGGAGATACTGCTGGAAGAAATTCATTCGAGCAGAACAAGACTTCTGAGGCTTCCAGGGGGCTTTAAACTGCATATCCTGGGCCTCCAGAGGCTTTAAAGCAAAATTTCACATCTTGAAAATTAACATGGAACTTGCAATTCAGCAGTAGACTGCTGGTACCAGAGAGGTGTTTTCAGCTGTGAGTTCTTTGCACTTTCAATTGAGAGCTTTTGAGAACACGGCCCGTTTTAATTAAAATGTCACTGCCGCTGAGGCAAATCCTACCTGTTCAGGCTGCTAGTGTTACCCTGCTTTTATCCTGCTGTCAGCATAAAAGCAGCCTGCCTGGAGTTAACCATTGCTTCTTGCTGCATTCTTCGCTGAGGATCAGCACGCCTTTGTTACCATGAGGTGTTTGGCTTTCTTGTGGCTAGCTCCTGAAGCTGAAAAAGGGCCTTGCTTTGCTGGAGTTTGCACTAAAAGGAAAAAAAAAAAAAAATGGAAAGGTAGCGCTGGGAGGCCTGTTTGCAGCTTGTTTGATGTGGCATGGGTGGGAGGGAAAGGTAAAGCTCTTACTCTATGCCATTGGCATGTTAAGCCTGCACATTGTGAGTCATTATTGCTGCCATCAGTTTTAAATCCCTGGGCACAATGGCAGGGAAATTATTCCCATATCCTGTAGGATGTTGTTAAGTAGTCACCAGTTTAAAAGCCTATTCCAGGAAAGCCTCGCATGCTGCCGCTTGTGTGCTCTGCTCTTGTCTGTATCTGGAGGTAGGGGTGTCGGCAGAGCAGCTTTGAGGTACACGGGCGCTCCTCATCATCGGAGCAGCTCACTGACTCACCCCTGTAAGAGGTGGACCGGTAGAAAGTACCTTCTCCCTCCCGTACTTCGATTTTTGGCTTTGTTGCTCGTGTGCCATAACCTGCTTCCCGCAGCATTGCTGCTTTGCTGAAACAGGGCAGAGGGCCTGTGTACAAAGAGCGAAGGAAATATTTAAGCACTTGAAACAAGCTGTGGCTTTAGTCGGAAAATCTCAGCTACATGGGGAAGCCACCGCCTTCGTCCTGTGTGCCCGACAGTGGCAGAGTGCCTGCTGGCTAGCAGCTGTGGAGGGTGAGACCTCAGGCTGGGTACGGGCGACTTCTGCTCCTGACGTTGGGTGGTCTGGGTGCTGATGTCAGGGTGCCTCTCAAGAGGGCAGCAGCAGGTGATCCTTAGCTCCTCCAAACATCAGCGGCAGGCTAGAGCTGGGAGCGTATCAGGGCGTCCTCCGGGGCGGCTGTGCTCTTTCTGTTGGGTGCTAACGTGATTTCGTTCCGTGCAGGATGAATTCGACAAGCTCAGGCCTCTGTGCTACACCAACACGGACATCTTCTTGCTGTGCTTCAGTGTGGTGAGCCCCTCGTCCTTCCAGAACGTGAGCGAGAAGTGGGTCCACGAAATCCGATGCCACTGCCCCAAGGCGCCCATTATCCTGGTTGGGACGCAGTCAGACCTCCGGGAGGATGTCAAAGTTCTCATCGAGCTGGACAAGTGCAAAGAAAAGCCGGTCTCGGAGGAGGCTGCAAAGCTCTGTGCCGAGGAAATAAAAGCTGCGTCCTACATTGAGTGCTCTGCTTTGACTCAGAAAAACCTCAAGGAGGTCTTTGATGCGGCCATCGTGGCTGGTATTCAGTACTCAGATACCCAGCAGCAACCAAAGAAATCCAAGTGTAGGACTCCAGACAAGATGAAAAACCTCTCCAAATCCTGGTGGAAAAAATACTGCTGTTTTGTATAGGGGTTGCAAGGACCTGAGTGCTGCTCTGAGGAAATCGAATAGAGGCTATATTAGCTGAAATTTCATTCTGTGTTGTCCCAAGTGTATAGTGTAGATCTGTATGTATGTGTATATGTTGCTACTGGATATCTCGGTTGCCCTTTCAAGGGTGGCAGAAGGATTCTTAGTTAAATAATTGCTATAAATCAGGTCTGGCATCCAGTTTCATGACTAAAGCCTCTCATTAAGGAAGAAGAGCACCACATGTCTGTGAGGGTAGAAGGATTTGTCCAAAGGATTCGACTTCTTTTGTTGTAAGGTGTATGCGACGGGGAGGAGCACACCAGAGGCCTTTGCTGCCAGGGCTTCGCAGGAGGAACGCACGAGCAACAGTGGAAACGTAGAGCTCTGTACATGGACGATCAAAGGGAAAAACACTGTGCCTCCTAACTGACATTGTAGCTTTAAAACCCCACTCCTGCTCTCTTTTGTTGTCTTCCCAAGGCAACGCTCTTAGGGATCGCTTTAAAAAAGGTATGCGAGAGGTGTAATCTATACACAAATGCCATGGTTGGAAAGGTCATGAATATACCTTCAGCATGCGGTGAGGGAACCTAATCCCTTATGGAGCTGACATCTCGTTTGTCACCTCCTGACTTTGTGAAAGTCCTTTCTGTCCTCCTTCCCCTGCCCTTCCCAGGAAGCCGAGTGGAAGCCCAAGAACATGACCAAGCTTTAACTCGCTACCTCGAGCAGTGGCGATTTCCTCTGTATTTTTGCAGACATGACGACAGTTCATCTGTTTCAGCTGAAAGGAATGTAAATGGTGTTGTGTTGGAGTTTGGGTTTTTTTTTTTTAAGAGAGATATAACAAATATCCATGCGGCACCATATAAACCACATCTGGTTTTAAGTCTACAGCCAAAAATTTCAGGATGCCCCTCCTTACCTTTTATGGCTGCTAAACAAATAACAAATCAGGCAGATCAAGATTTATAACAAACTGGACTCTAGAAACTGAGGCTGCTGTGTCCTCTTCACGATGCTGTTTTCAACCAAGTTAATGTTTCCCTTCTAAAGACAACAGTTGCTTGTGGTTGAATCTTGTCCAAGCTTGTAGTCATGAAATTGGCTGAGGCCACCCCGGAAATTTAACTGATAATTTTTTTTTCCCAGATCAGTCCAACAGATTAACTGAAATGTGCCTAAAATGTAGCTGAGTGATCAACATAGTGCAGAGTTGAGTGTGACCTATTCTCTGACTAAATCTGGTTCCTACTAAACTAAGCCTAATTCCAGCCCCAGCGAGTTCGAGAGACCTGAGGGATAACGTGACTCTCTGCAAGAATCAGTATTTTAATTTATTCTGCAGAGGACATTTAGTTTGTGCTGTCTGTCTGTCTGCCTTTTTATGGCCCTGACTACTTTTTTTCCCCCTAGATATTTCAAGATCAGATTATATTCTTTTTTTTTTTTTTTCTTCAGCCATAGCCTTGAAGTGACCTTTTTCATAGTCTTAAACTAAACTGCAGTGACAGAAAGCTGGAATCTTTTTTTCATCAGAAATGGATCAATGCCTGATATAAAGAAGAACTGTGGAAGCCATTTGAGTTGATAAAGCTGACCACAGTTTACCTCCTGGCCCTTAAAGAAAATGACACTATGTAAATGGATTCTGGGCTGTATTGGCATAGGCTCCACAAGCAGTATTTTTTCCTCCTCTACAGTGAAATGAGTGCAGAATGGGTAATGTTCCGTTGCTGAAAACTTGAAAATGGGATGGAAATCTTTACCTAGGGCCTGATTCAATAAAAATGTGTTGGCTTCTGCACTGGAACAGCCTGGAAAAACAGTTTCCATAGCACAGAAGCTGGATGCATTTAACTTGGTTGCATCTGGTTGGTAATAGTTTAATGTTTACTGGTCATGAAGTTAACATCTGAGCCTTTATATTTCTTACTCGAATGCTTTGACAGGATTTCAGATATGCAGTCATACCGTCATCTTGGAGAAAAACATAAAGCCAGATTTCTCTTGGGTGCTTTGCTTCTCTGTAAAACGGTCTCAGTCGATCAAAAATGTGGGTTTGGGGAGGAGACAGGCTTGAATCTGAGCAGCTTCCATTTGCAAAAATAACAAAATTTCTTCTGCAAGATCATACTGCTTTGTATCATGCTGTACTGGAAGCAGTAGGTTATATTTTATAAGCAGCCTGTTTCATAGTCTGGAGTAGCATTACTTTTAAATGTAGCCAGCTGTGACTGTTTCTGAAAATGTGATGTATATACAACTTGTTATAGCCCTTTACTAGGTGTGTGTAAACTGAGGTCTAATAACTTTACGAATACTACTCTACACGGGGCTACACAGGGTCTAGGTTTTAGAAATATTACTTTTAAAATCACCAGTATTTTACGAGCGCAAGTGAGGGGGAGATGTCTCTATGTAGTCTATAATCTGATGTGCCTTATAAAAAAAACCTCTCTTCTGTTTTCTAAGTGTAGGCTATATTCCGAAAGAAATATTTCATGTGAGAATGATATAAATGAGGTATTTGGAAATAAATTCTGACCTGTGTATGTGTCTGCTGCCCGCTCGGGGAGGCTGGAGGGCAGTCCCTGGCCGTGCACCGCACCGATACCCGGCAGGGAGGAGGCAGCCACGCTGCCAGCCTGGGGCTGCGCTCCCGGTGCCCCGGCAAAATGCCTCTGGTTAAAAAATACAGACTTTTGCTCGTGCTGCCCTGTCCCCAGGGGGCTGGGCTGGGTGGGAAGGGTGCGATGGCAGGCCTTCTGCCTCCCCGGCAGCACGGCAGCCTCTTGCTGTGACCCCACAAGGCACGGGTGGGCTTGTTGTGCCTGGCCCCGGAAAGCGGGGTGAGCGGCAGGAGGAGCACAGCCCGGCCGGGGGCAGCTGGGGGGACACTGAGACTGGTGGCATGGTGTTTCACCTACTGCATGTTGCACCACGCATGCCCTGGGGGAGCCAGAAGGCATTTTTGGAAGAGCGGAGCCTGTTCCCTCTTGGCACCAAGGGTCTTGTCACCCCCTCCCTGGGTCCTGTCCCTCGTGCTAGGGCCGAGGCATGCAAGGCTTGAGGTTGTTCATGCCCAGCCCCCTGGTGGCCATGGCACAGGGGCCTTGTGCCCTTGGGTGTGGTGATGGCTGCCCTGGGGCTGCGTTAGGTAAGTGAGGAGCAGCATCTAGACCCCCGGGCGTCCCTGCAGAGCCAGCGGTCCTGCTACGAAACCGCTCTGGAGAAGGAGCTTCGCTCTGGACCAAGGTTTGCAAACTGTCACCGTTGCGTTTGTTTCTCTGGGAGCTGAGTGGAGCAGGCACACCAGGCTGGCATAGCGGGATGCCCTCCCATGCCGCCTGCCTCCCGGGTTGTAAGGCCGATGTATTTTCAACCATCGAAACACGTGCAACCTGCACGAAGTAGAGAAAGGGGATGGATGTGCTGTTCCTTTTTCCCATGGTTGGTTCCTCACTGAAACAAAGCCTTGGCTTCTTTTCTGCTTTGTCAACCGACACACCGGGGACTGCCAGGAGGCTTGTTCACCTGGTCATGCCTGCAGCACAGCGACCCTGCCCGAGTGCCTGACCCACCAGCAGGCTCCTTTGTGGTGAGTACCTGGTGCTGAATCACCCCTGCCGTTGCTGGTGCCTTTGAAGAATCACTTCCACTGGGTTTGTGTGCTGGGCAGCGTGAAGTCAGGGTGTGCTCGCTGGAGACCAAGTCACCCCACCTTTGCACGCTGACTTTGCAGGAAAAGCGGTCGTGCTAGCTGAGAGCCCAGAACCCACCGTTGCCAAATCCCGGTGCAAAAATCCCTCTGCTACCTGTGGGGCGTTGCTTTTCTGCTGAGGCAGGCTGCTGTCTTACGCATCCTGACATCTGGACAGGGCTAAGGCAGTTCAGGTCATCCTTTACGCCAGGGTAACTTTGTGCATGTGTGTGCTGCTGTGATCAAAAGGCTCCTTCAGCTGCCCTACTTCAGATACTGGATGGGCTGGCAGCTGAGGCTGATAAGAGCGTACTGAAGTACGCCCGCTGTACATAAGGTTTTCCAGGAATGCTGAAATCGCTGCCGCTTTGTGATGGATGGAAGTTCCCAAGAGAGGATTTTGTTTTCTTTCATATAAAATTAAAGTGCTCTAGGAAAAACTGATCTTTTTTTTTCCATGGAAAAACATGTCACCTTTACCATTTTCCCCCATGTATTTTGTGCATTGGACATACCTCTAGGGTATGATTGAGGCTTGACTAGAGCTGAGACGTTGACAAATGTGGCAGTTTTGGGAGAGGGTGTCTCTAAGAAAACTTCACCACACTCTTACTTTGCTTTTTATTTTCTTCCTAGACATCAGTTACTGACCGTAGAGAGGGAGAGACTGCTGCAGGAGAGGGCCTATTTGTATGACCACATGCAGCTGACCTAATATTGTCATATGTATTATGCTTAATATACACTGAACCTTACTGAAGCATGTGAGTGCCCTTAGAATTGAGCAACCTTTCTGAGCTCTAGTAGATAATCGATGTGCTCAGAGATTTGTACAGAAGAGACCTCTGTCAACTTCTGCCTTTAGTGTTGCCCTGGCATGCAGCAAGGTGGGGAAAGGGGAAAAAAAACTACTCAGGAAAGAGAGAGACATTATAAACCTCAGAAGAACTGGCAAAGGGACTCCTGGGCAATGGGGAGTGATAGAAATTACTTTTACCTACTTTAGGCATAAGCAGATTAAAAGCCCAACTACAGAAATGCATGGGGAAATGAACAGCCCCAAGGAGCGCTGTTAGGTACAAAAGTACAGGCTTTTCTTTAGGAAGTCTCAAAGCTGCAGATAGCTGGAAGCTGGGAGGAAATATCACTGCACACTATAGGGAAAAATCACTCTGCATTTGCTTGGTTCTTATGCTCTCTACCCAAGCATCTGTGCTGGCTAGGGACAGGATGTGGGATGAGGTGGACTTTTGGCATCAACCAGCATGGCCATCCTAATGTGTTTAATGTTTTTGAAAGAGCAGGAGGGGTTTCAGGCTAACAGCAGGGCCCCAAGATCCAATAGGACCTTCTGAAGCTTTAGCTTCCCACATTGCTG
Organism: Gymnogyps californianus; assembly: GCF_018139145.2. Taxonomy (NCBI): domain Eukaryota; kingdom Metazoa; phylum Chordata; class Aves; order Accipitriformes; family Cathartidae; genus Gymnogyps; species Gymnogyps californianus. Next base: position 46,046,691 of record NC_059473.1, read on the forward strand.
GCAGCCAGTGGGAAGATGTAATGTGATGAGGGTTGTTCGTTACCCATTTAGTGCAGTCGTCTATGGTATAACCTGGGGAACCAGCAGTTGTGTAATTCAATGAATTTTACCATCATCTAAGGCAGAGTATTCTTCAGTGTTACCAATTTATTTCCCCACACTGTTTTAACAGGATGGATAAATCAGTGATGTGTATGAAAAAAGGCATAAAGCCCCACCTTGGACCAGCTTTTTAAATTCAGCCCCAGCTTTTTCAATTCAGCAAGGGAAATGTGTCTAGAGGAGGAAGTGTGAGGAGCAGCCCTTCTGATCTACAGGGGACTGCACCAATCTCCTGAGGAGCTCCTCTGGCTCTTCAGTGCCGAGCAAGGAGACCTGCAGCAGACACCAATTCAGATGCTCGTCGTGGGTGCAAGAGTGTCCCCAGGTGTCTGTTGCTCTTTAGGTCTGTGCATTTAGGTCAGATCTTGATCTTATTTGGAGGCAAACGAGGAATCATTTCGCCAAGGTCAGCAGAGTTGCAGACCTGTAAAGCTTTATGTAGCCTGAAAAAGACTCAAGCAGGGATCCCTGTTAAGCTTCTGGAGTTGCAGCTATGCTTGTAATGACATTGTCTCTATATGGCTCTTTCCCCCTAACTTCACTGGGAGGGATGAATATTGATCCTCTATTGCTGCTCAGTTTTGCTGCTCTTGGCGGTCCCCTGGGTCCAGGCCACCTACTTCAAGTCCTCTGTAAATTTTAGCCTGCTATTTCTGTGCATAAGCATTAATTACCCAAAGGAGCTAGTTTCAGTGTCTGCCTCACAGAGTCACGTAGGAGTCCTTTGGTTATTGTTCATCAGAGGACAGGCTTAATCACTTGGCTTATGCAATCCCAACCCAACACCTCTTGCAAATTATTTTGCTCACCCTTTCTAAAAAGTGTGTTGTCATCACCAATCTCCCCATGTACCTATCTGATTTTTCTGACTCCTGGTCCACAATTTATTCAGTTAACTCCAAACATCTTTTTAAAATCCTCTCTGGGATGGTAATTTTAGCAGCAGTGGCCTAATGGGGTTAATATGGATGGGATAAACACGACGTGGGATAAAGCAGGGTCCTTGTGCAGACAGCCGCTACTTTTCCTGTCACGGTGGGATGTTCCTGCCCGTGTGTGTGCCGTGGGCCCTCCATGGCCACCTCGCCTGTGTCCCTGATGCCAGCCTCTGTGGTGGTGCTACTTGTTAACGATGGCAGAAAACAAGTTCCAGGCGGAAATGTGACTTTTATGTTTCGCGTTTCCATTTTCAAGTTGCTGATGGAGTGAGAGCTGCATGCATGGAGTAGTCTTTTGTCCTGGCAGGCACTTGGTCTTCTATGGTTCAGTGGGGGTAATAACACCATGAAACAGCTGCACCGCTTTCCTCTGCCTCACTACACCTCGTAGTCTTTCGGCAGAGGAACGCCGAACAAGATTTATCTGAAAGCAGTGCTTGAACAATAGCCCCCCCAGTCATCCTCTCTTTCTACGGCTGCCTCTCCCCCCGTGTTCCCCTCTCTATAAGCAATTATCTCATTTATTTTTAATTCAAAATGGCACGTTGCATGAAGCCTGCTGCTCAGTATTTTTCTGCTCCCTGTATCCCATTCTTCCACCTTTTGAGCTCTGTCATGGCCTTTCCACATTTTAATTACAAGCTCAGCAGGCTTCAGGCTTCCCTGTTCCTCAGGGCTGAGCACAACCACCCCTTTTTCTTTCCCCTCATTTTCGTAATCTGCCACAACCCACCCGGGTGAATCTGGGGAGAAGACGGGCAGCGTATGACAGAGCAAAGACTGAAGATTGGGTGGCGATAGCAAGGGGGTAAAGTCTCTCCCGCTGCTCGTTGTTGTGGTGGTGATAAGGCGGCACCGAACGCCTGCGTCCGGGGCGGCTGTTGACATCTCGGGGCGAGGGCGCCTGTATCTGCTGGGCTACAGGCAGAGCCCTGGCCATTTTCAAAGGGCTTTGAAGTACCCTCTGACAATCTCCTCGGGGAGATAAGAGATTGCAGGGAGAGGAAGGCGTTCCTGGAAACAGTTTCAGCAGCACGTATGTTTATCTAGGCTGGGTAACCCAGAAGGAGGCCAAAACCTGGGCCGCTGACACCCGAGAAGATATGCAGGGATTCAAGCAGAAAATGCAAAGTAATGTGAAACCTCAGGTTTTTAAAGTTTAAATCAATCATTTTTCTAGCATCTGACTCAGGCCTGCAGTTGTACGAGGCAGACATTGGTGGATACATCCCTGCCTGGTCCTTTCAGTACCTGCATGGAGCTGTTGTTCGTGAATTTGCCTTCTCCCTCGCCGATGCTGTCTGCCCACGCAGTTGTCCAGGACAGCCAGCCCCAGAGGTCCCACACCCACTGCATAAAGAAGTATTTGCTTTTCTGTGTTTTAAACTGAGCTCCCGTTCGTTCCATCACGTGCCCCCTAGCTCCAGCGTTGTAGGAGGTGGTGAAGAGCAGTTTACAGGTAAATAGGTGGCCAGGTGACCAGGTAAATGGCAGTGTGACTTGATCTACTGCCTCCTCTGTTTAGTAAACCACCATTGTATTTGCTTTTTTCCTCCCCAGCTGAAGAATCCCAGCCTTTTTTAGTGTCTTCTCATAGGACAGTCGCTCCATCCCCTCGGTCATTTCAGTTGCCGTCCCTCCAGGTCTCCCCTAACCCCACTATCCTACTCCTGAGGGACGGAGAGCAGAGCCACGGGCAAAGTCTATGCCCCATGTTTTTTCTTCAGCACTCTTCCTGGTAATGCCCAGAATTTTATTGGTGGTGTTTCAACAAGCTTTGGTGGTGAACCTCGTCAAAAACTTTCTGGAAATCCAGCTGTATCATGTCCCTGGGACCCCCGTTACCCCCAAGCTTGCCTTCACCCCTTACAACTTCAGCAGCTTTCCAAAAGGATTTCCCTTCACAGAAGGCAGACTGGCACTTTCCCAACAGACTGTATTGTCCACGTGGTCCATTGTGTTATTCGTTATTATAGCATCTACTCTTCATGTGAACATACAGGAAATAGTCTTTGCTGTGAGACCGGTACAGCACTGGGAAGGAGAAATTGCCAGAAATTCCTCTGATCCAAATTTTTCTATGGGTCTGTAATCTTACCAAGGATGAAAGTCAAGCGACCGCTTTCTGCATCATCCCCTCCATCTGGAGGACATGGATAGTGAAAATTTCCTATTGCACCAGAATACTATAAGGCTCCAGTACGCTAGGCCAAGATTTTCAGGTGTGACACAAGTTTTTGGCCACTTTGGTGGGTAGCTCACCAGGGATTGTTCAAGAGGTTTGCTGATCACCGACCCAGTGGAAAGCAAGTCCCTTTATCATTATTCCAGGTCTGATTGCACAAATCCCCAGTTGCATTTTGCCCTTAGGAGGGCACAAATGCTTGAGGTGCCTGAGGTGGGAGGCAGAGCAGCAGCGCAACATAATATTCTCCTGCCAGAGTGCTTTGAGAAAGGGGTCTCCATGTCCTTCTTTAAAGTATAACTTAAAACTGATTTTGGCTCACTGGACAAATATTTTGTGCAGAATATGTCATTTGCCCAGTTAGAATGGAAACACAGTAAATTTTGTCAAAATGACATTGAAAATGTTCCCATAATAAATTTGGTTGTGAAAGGCACTTGTGCAAATGCAATGTTTGTAGTGGGGTCACAGAGAGCAGATTTGGCCTAGTAATTTTAAAATATTCCTAATTTTCTGGGGGTTTGTGATCCCAGGCTTTCAGCAATATACATCTGCTGTTGCTTGACTTCAGGCAATGGGGACACTTGACATACTGTTACGCCAGGCTAGGAAAAAATGGAATATGATATTATTATACCTGCTAGCTTTAGCAGGAAAATGCAAAAGAAGCAAGCAGGTTGGACTCTAACCTAATTTTTAAAGAGGTGAAACTCCCCTTTGTCACATTGGGAGCTTACTGTCAGGATGCAAGGTGCAGCCTGTAGACATGATCAGGTATTTTACCCCTGTGAATCCAGAGAAGCAATTGTTACATTCAATGCTTTTGGGAGCAGCAACATCAAAATAATGATGAGAAATGGACAGGAGGCACTTGGCAAGCCTGATGACAGATGGATGCCTTGAGAAGCACCGTTATTGTTTGGGATCCAGTCCAGATTTTTGGAGGTCTTCATCTGAAGGGTCAGTTAAAGCAGTCGCTAAACCCCTTTAAAGTGCCACAGATCGGTCCTAATTGGGACCAGGTTGTTCTGACTGGAGGCTGCGTTTGCTGGTAAAGCTTTCTGGCGTGAACCAGGGCTGGCCCACCAGGAAGCAGCCCCAGATCCTCATTGATCTGTGACAGTTCAAAGTGAATCGACATGTCACAGCAGCTTTCTTATGGGTCCTTTGCGTCACTTTACTGTGCAGCTGAGAGTCTTAACATTTACGAGGCTTGAAATTTTGACCTACGCTTTGGACGCAGAAGACCATGGAGGAGAGGGGCACAGGGAGAGAAATGGCAGTGGCAGCAGGCAGGGTAAGGGCTGCAACCGAGCAGTGCCCTGGGGCTGCTGGGGCTCTTCGCAGTCCTGACAGTTGTAATTTCTGTAATAAACAGGATAAAAAGGTGTTTGGGGCTGGGGAGTGCTAGATCCTAGGGTCCCAGTTTAACACAAGCCCCCATTTGCTTTGTAGTCCAGTCTATAGGCTTCAGAGGGGTGTTTCCACAGTGAGGACAGCAGTTGCTGCGCAGGTTCCCATTCATTTTCCTCTGACACTTTGTATTTCTCACCCAGGCACTTCTGTTTCTGATTAATTAGCAATCAAGGTGGCAAAAAGATAGCACAATCTGGTGTTTACAAATAGCTTTGTCTCAGTGGGTGGACCAGAGTGGAGGTTCTCAGGACATGTGGCCCATAAAATCCCCGTGATGGAAAGGCTGGGGGTTGCTTTTTTTTTCCCCTTCTCCTTTCCTCATCCTGGTTGGCGGTGTTACTCCTAAGAGCGGTGTCACCGATTGATAATTTCCCTGGGTTCTGCAATCAGGCTGGGACTTCTGCTTCAAAGACTATTCCGTTGGCTCACCCAGGTCCCCGCAGCCAACACGCGTCTCCTTTCAAAAGCGAACACTTGAGTGGGAAAATGTGTAATAAATGGAATAGCAGCATTGATGGTGCTCATTTGGAAAAGGAGATAATCTCCTTTGTTTGCACTACCACATGTTAACGAGTGAAGCATCTGCGACGTTTGCTCAATAAAGCTGGCGCTGGATTTGTCTCCATTGCCTAGAAAATCCCCTTTAATCTTGTGAAACGCTATCGCTGTAATAAGAAGTATATAATGACTTGCATCACTTTGCTTATTCCCCTCTATTGTGTCGATCCGATGTGGTGCCAATTTGCAAATATTTAGCTAGATTAAAGCATTAGGCTTGTGTGAGGGGGAGAAGCATCATGTAACAGGAAGAGAGAGAGACGAGCCAGAATTTGTTGTATAAATGTGCTTCCAGACACTTTTTACTCAACACTTAAGTCTTTTGGTTTTATTTCTCCTCCAGTAAGCTTTGCATCCAGGCAATTCAAGCCTTTCCCCTCCACCTTTTATAGCTGCTGATAAAAATTAGATGTTGTTTGGTCCTTTTGGGCTGCATGTTGCCACATTAGTTAAACAAAAAACTCATTTATCTGTGATCCATTTGGCTGTGCTTGAAGGTGGAATTGCTCTGGCTGGGTAGCTTAGGAAGGCCTTAGTTTTGTGTGCTTTTCTAAGCAGGCACATGGGGCTGCTTATGTGAAGAGCCGGAGAGTTTAGGTGAAACGAAGAGGGAGAGAGGTGGGATTTTCCCTTTGCAGTCTGGTTCTTTGGCCTGCAGACTCAGGTCCCAAATCTGCTCCCGGTTACACTGTGTAACTCTACAGTGACTTGATTTACAACAGCCCACTCTGGATTTAACTCTGCGTAATTGATGGCAGAGTCTGGTCCTTATTATTCGTTCTGCACCTAGCCAGTTTAAAGGGTCAGGGAAAATATCTGAGGAACAGAACTGCCTTTGATCTTTGGTTTAATATTTCTGCTACATTTTACATACACAAAGAGCTATTGTGGCCTTCCGCTAAGAATTGTTCAGCAAGGAGAGGCATAAGAAGTGGTCCCTGTGATGGTGAGGGAGCTTCTGGGATGTGTGAAGTGTAAAGTAGAAATAGGTGAAGGAAGAAGATGGATTTCTCCCTCTGTTATTCCCACTAATAAGACTATATGCAGGTAGAGGAAAGGAAAATAGTTAGTGAATACACGGCCTCTTTATTAGATCTTTTCATTTGAAATTGTTGGTTTGCAGTGTCACAGAGAATGACATTGTGAACACCAACACTGTCACTGTAATACATAGTGGGGTAGTTGCACCCAAGAATTCACATTTGCCAACATATACCCTAGACTTGTGCTACCTAGTCATTATTCTAAGTATAGCGGTAAAAAAAAAGATAAGACATCTCAGTTCACTGTTTGCACATGCTGGCTCTTGTGACATCGGTGCTAATATTTAATTTCACCACTGTCCCAGAACGTAACAGGAAGTGTCAAGAGGGTTTCGGAGAGGTGAGACATATATCTGTAACATCTGTTCCGGATACTCACCAGGGCCCAGTTAATAAGTTGTATTTGACGCTATCTGAGCATAACTTGCTTTTCTTCTTTGCTTTGCAAATCACCTGTAGCAGAACAACGGGATGGAGACTTGAGAGGTGCTTTTCAACACCACTCATTATGAGAAGCAATGCCGTGTGTCTTCCCTGGCATGTCAACAGCTCAGGTTTCCCTTTGGAGACCCATCTTCTCCAAATCAAGTTATATCAGCCATGCAGAGCAACCAGTGGTCGGAGGGTCAGGATTAGCCCACAGGTACCATTTTACCTGGCTTCCAGACATGCCAGCAGGTCTCCGGGCCAGCCAGACTGTGGTGACTAGACTGCTATGTGTTTTGGGGGATCAAAGAGGAATGAAGACCTCTGTTAGAGCTATTGGAGTTTGTTAAGTCAGGTGCAGACTGTGCAAATGAATTTCTAATGGTCCAGGGGCCCAGCCCTTGACCAGCAAGGTGGGAGTGAACACAAGGTGGGAAGGAAGACAACATGTAAGCACAGAGTCTGCTGTAGGAAGAGAAAGCCTTAGGTAGTAGAAGGGATTGGCTTGGGCTTCAGAAATGTTTTACTTTTAAATCCCTACCCCTGGTTAGAGAAAAATAATTTCCATTCTGTGCTGATATCTGTGGGGGACCTGTCTGCAAAATGGTAGTGTCTAGAAAAAAATATCACGTGAACATACATTCTCAACAAATTGCTTGTATTGAGATACTTACTGATCAGAAAAGGAGGCTGTCTTTATAGGCTGTTCCAGACTTTCAGCTGCATACATACAGGGAATGAAGAGCACTTCAGATCTGTATTGACGTTTTTATCCAGCGGCATATAAAGCACTGCTGCCCCATAAAAATTCAGTATATCTGCTGTCTGTGTGCAAATTTTGTCTGCTTTTTGCATATTACTTCCATGACTTGTTGATGTTCAAGCTGACGCTGTGGAAAATTGGCTGTTTTCACTTCACACAGGGAATTAATTATACTCTTGCCATTCTGACTCGCAGAACTCACGCCAGATAATTTTCACATAAGATTAGAGGACTGAGCAAACCTATGAAAAGCCAAACAGCATCAGCCCCACGCCCCCTGCCATATTGAGGGACAGGCAATAAGAAGCCAATTATGTCCCCAGGAAGGTTTACACACTTCGGCTTGCATCCAAGCACAAACATGATAATGACTGGAAAAAATACATTTGTCCACAGCCTGTGCCAACTTTTTAGCTTGAAGTCCATTAATCCATGTGTCACGGGTTGATAGGACGTCCCCACAGACAGACCTGTGGGTCTCTGCTCACAGAGCACTGGGTGAGCAGCAGCAGCCCTCCCAGGTGAGCAAGATGCCTGCAGCCCTGCCCGCTCCTGTGTCCTGCAAAAAGACCCCCATCCTGCTCAGTTCAGGAGAGGCTGTGGATATTTAGCTCTCAGCGGGATATGCCCGGCCTAAACTGCCTGGATCCCTGGGTTATGGCTACACAGGGGACGGGGACGAGTTCCCAAGCTCCCTGCTCCTGGTGCTGCCCCAGCTACACCCAGTCCCTGCAGCACTATGTGATCCAGGACCCCCCCCGGGGCGTGCTGCAGCGCACACCCTGCCCACGCAGCCCAGGAGAAGACGACTCCATTGCCTCACCTGGAAATACCTGAAATACCTGTAGGCCACACGTGCTCCCTCACTCCAGGCTTACCGAGCACCCCCAATGACCTTCCCACCCTGCGCTCCAGCTTTTCTTTTCGCCTCTGCCTCCTCACTTCTGGTCTTGCCTAACCTTGGCAGGGCAGGGGCTGGGCCCTGTCCTCCCCTCCCGGGGAAAGCACGTCCTCTCCTGGACTGTGCAAGGGTTTGGGTTTGGATTGAAACTTTGCCTTGCAGGGCGATTCCTACAGTTTTGGAGTGGATTTTCCTTTCCCAGAATCTGCTCTCCAGTACAGGCATAGCGCAGATATTTCCTCTTGTAATTAGTCCTTGAGCTTTAGAAAAAAATGCAGCTTTTTAAAGGGGAAGGATTTTAAAACTCTCACTGAAGCGAAGCGTCCGAGCTGACCCGCATTTTGGTTTTACTGTCTCAGCAGGGTCAAATCCTGCTTCCGAGCGACTGTAACATGAGATTTGGTTTATACCTACATGCCTAGAAAATGTAACCCAGGACTTCCCCCTCACCAAACGAGTCAAGTCAAGTGCCAAAAACCTCTTTCCTTCAGTGGGTGAAACGTTCTCTCTCCATCCTTGGGTGGCAGGCCTGTTCTCAGAGATGGGAGCTTAAATCAAAGATTAATCTGGGGCGTAACCTTGAAGGGCTGGCCAGCAGAAAGACCAGTCACATGAGCAATATGTGAATTTTCCCTTTCAGCAACAGGCAGCACCGTGGCTGTGGCAGACCCTGCCCTAACTCATCCCACTGAGACCACGCATACGGTTGGTGATAACACAGGCTTTGGTTTCCACAGAGAGAGGCATTTGGCAGGGAGGCAGGAGCCAGGGGAAGCCATACATCCGAGCAGCATTGCAGAGGAGGCCCTGCCCTTTCCCGGGGTGCCCTGGCAGGCAGGAGCTTGCCACAGCCCTGTCCCAGGGACAGGGTCTTCCCACAGTGCGGCCATCTCAGGGTGGCTCAGAGCAGAGGGTGGCATGCAAGCAGGGAGGGCTCTAGGACACCCAGGTTCCCCGGCCCCATCCAGCTCTGAGCTGTGAAGCTGAAGAGAGCAGATACTCCCAAGCACACCCAACAGCTTGCTGGGGAAGGGAGGCTGTGCATCTGGGGACAGCCCTTGGTATGAAGCATCTGAACTTCACTCTCATACCTTGGTAGGAAAGCAATTGCTTGGCACGTCTATACAGCTCAAGGCACTGAGGAAATGCATTTTGCAGGAGCCGTGTCCCGCCATGGCAATGGCTGAGGCAGTGTGCATGCCCTATATCCAGCACCTGGGATTCCCTGAGGGAAAGCTGATGGGTGCTGCTTTGTTAAGAGTCCCTTGAGCCTTCCAGATAGCAGTAGAAGACTCCTCTAGGATGACCAAATCTTTGCAAGAAGGTAGTGCAGCACTTGGACTCTTGTGCTGAGGTTGCACTGCAGGGTTCAAACCTGGGATAAAGTCTGTAGGAGCATCTCCTCTGAGTTTCTAAAACACAGAGAAAAACCTGCCTTTCTTTGAAAAAGGCAGGTTTCATTCTATAAGTTTTTTATTCCTCCTATCCTACAGACACTTTTTTTTTTTTTAACATAAAGACCAATGTGGGTTTTATGTCAGCTCTAAGAAACCTTCATTTACCCTTTAAAGAACTTTCATTTACCTCCCAAAGACCTACCTTATAGTTGAACCTGGAGGGCTGAGCAGGATTCCTCTTCCAGAATTCCCAAAAAACATGCTTCCGTATTTCTCACAAGGATTTTGAACACCCCCTAAAGAAGGATCACAGTCTGCAATAACTGCATTACACAGGATGTCGTGCCCTGAGACTCTGCCCACAATGCAGACCTATAATCCTGAAGTTTCCATTTTCCTTTGTTTAATCTCAATGTCTGGCTTCTTGAGGCACACCAGCCTCCTGGCTAGCAATGCCACTTGGCCAGAGCACGAGCGTGGAGATTTTACAGCGCTTATTTCTTTGCAGCTGAGTATCTGTGTGATCGTCCAGTCCCTGCATCACCTGAATAGTGTTCACAGCCCTTGCAGAGCCAAACACTCAAACAATAAGCAGACATCCCCAGGCATTTTGGCCTTTATTTTACTGAGCAAGGAGAAAACAGAAAAAGCTAAAGTCTCCCTGAGCGTGCACGGGCAAACGCACACAAGTCACAAGTGAATGATCTGTGCAGGAAAGTCTCTCCCGGCCCTCGCAGGCAGAAGTGGCCGGCAGTGATTTAAAGCTGCTGTCTGCAGAAAACAAGGGGATGATGGCTCCATTGCTCTGCACACAGCAGGGAGCAAGGGAACAGATATCAGGCTCAAGCAGGCCTTGCTTTGTGTCAGCAATAACCGCAGGGTCACAGGAGGATTCTGTTATTAAAGAAAATAAATTTGGGTAAGTTGGGCAGTTATTCTCCAGTGGGCTGTTTGAGACTGATTGATTGGACCACAACTGGTACCAGGAACATGAGGGCTTTCTGACCGACTGCTGCTCTTACAGCCATATTTCGCCTTCTCTCTCCTCTCCACTTTGTTTTCTTTAATAGATGAGGAGACTAAAATGCAGGTGAACTCTGTGAACTGCAAACAATGGGAGCTCAAAGCTTCCTGAATCGAGACATTCACGGGCAGTGCAGTATGTACTTTGTGCTGGGGGGGCTTTAGTTCCTCTGGAGGAAAGTAAGTCAGTCACTTGTTTGGAGACTTAGAGCTTGCGCAGCATTAAAGAGAATAAAAGAATTGAATTTGAGAGAAGGAAAGGAAGGAAGGAAGGAAGGAAGGAAGGAGGGAAGGAAGGAAGGAAGGAGGGAAGGAAGGAAGGAAGGAAGGGAAGAAAGAAAGAAGGGAAGAAAGAAAGAAAGAAAGAAGGGAAGAAAGAAAGAAGGGAAGAAGGGAAAGAAGGAAGGAAGGGAGGAAGGAAGGAGTCAAGGTGTTGCAGGATACTGGGCACTGAGATGCTGAGGGAACCTGCCCCCTGGGTCAGGACTGATGCCTCAGGACTGATGGCCTTCAGCATCCAGGAGATGGCTGTGAGCTCTGGCTGCGAGCAGGGGAGGGAAATTCCGCCCGCCCCCCCCCCAACTTTGCTCAGTGACTGCAGCATGGCACGGCTTGGAAGGAGATAACAGCTGAGGAGCTGAGAGGGGGGAGGCACGTGAGGGCTGAGGAGAGAAATAGTATTTGAAGGCACAAGAAAGAAAAAACAGGGCAATAGGGAGAGGGTGTCTTCAGGAGCTGGTGTGCAGGAAGGGATCTGATGAAGAGGACAAAAGTGAGGAGGACCTCTAGAAGAAGTAAGCACAAGTTTACTGGGCCTCTCGGTGTGAATACAAGGGCAAAAAACATGCCAGTGCCAAACTGGGTAACTGGGAAGCGGTGGGTTTCTGGATATAGACCACAGGTTTAAGATAACTTAAAAAGAGACTCAGTAGTGTGTGTAAGTGGGGAGGTGGATTATGCTGCCCAGGCAATAGACAGCTTGGAGAGCCTGGAGAGACCGAGAGATGCAGCAGCATAGTTCTGCATCAGGAAAAAAAGGAGTAGAATGAAACAAGGTGCTTAGGAATTTGCGTCCTACCTGACCGAGAGAGCAAGAGGGATGCAAAACAAGTGAGAACAAACGCAGGTGGGAGGGAAGAGGTTACAGGCACTTGTGTCTCACAGGATACCTCCTTCTGCCCTGTGTGAGCCTGGCCTAGGGTACAAAGGTCAACTTTCAACAGGATGGAGCCTGCATTAATAGCAGGAACTGTTTGGCCTCCAGTTTCCAGGCACAAACCACAGCAATCCAGCGTGAAGAACAGCTCAGATGCCTTGGCACCTGCTGAGGACTGAGAACAGCGTCTCTATGTACAAAACGTCAAGGAGGAGAAGGAAATATATTCTATACATTGTTCCCCTGACTTAGAAATGACATTTTTATGGGGCTGGAGATTGCCTGGCATCTGTGGAAACTTGGGGAAAGGCACTACCACTTCCATCTCTTCTGGACGAGGGGGGATTTCGTCGCTGGGAAGGGTCTGCCCTGCCTGGGCATGGGGCTGTAGAGGGCATCGATCCCTGCAGCACTGGTCCCTTAACATCAGCAGTAACCAGCCATAGCGTGTGATCTCTGAGTTGGTAAAACCCCATTTTATCATTGCATCCCCCAGAATGTATTTCAGAGAAAACAGACATATGTTCACACTGCCTTGGGTATTACCACAGGATGGGTCATTTTGGCGAGGCACAAGGAGTATTTCTTCATGTAAGACAAAGGGCTGCTCTCCAGACAACAAGGAGGCTGCCTGGGGTGCATTTAGCAGATAACATTTATCGCCTTCTATGGGAATGGCATCTGTGGTGAACATCCCGTGTCCAGCAGAAATCTGCTAGTAAGGTGGAGAAGAAAACGTCCTCAGTCACTCAGTGGATGTGATAGCTCTCACTGCAAAGTCACACCATTTATGACTTGAGTGAAAGACAAAAATGGAAAGTAAGACAACGATGATTTATTCTAGGCAAAAAAGGTGGAAGAAATAGTGGTAAAATCTAACGGTATGCACCACCTAGGAAAGAGTTAATTCCTATAAGACTTCTCTCTGCACAGAAGCTGGAAACACTGACATCCCCCTCAAGCGATGATCAGCCATTGAGATTTTTTCCTGATGATGTAACACTTGTAATGTGACATCTTGCATACATTTCCTGGTTGGGGTAGTTATCTGCAGAACCAGAATGATACCCCCGCGCATTGCTCTGGCTGTTGCCATGATGCCATGAAACTCAGTTGATTTATTGTCTTTTTAATGAAATCAACTATTATTTTACTAATCATTGCTTTGTTGTGTAGCACTGTGGACCAAATTATTGGTTTTCAGCTATTCCGGCATGGACCACTTATGTTAACATATAGGATATAAAAGAGGGGGTGCAGTGGAGGGAAATTATTCCAGCTACCCCGAAAGTAGCAACCCTCATCTTGTTGGTAACAGGACAGTGAATCCAGGATCCTTTGCCTGGTGTCCAGGTGGCATGCTGGAAGGGCATTTGCCTCCTGCAGGCTCCTGTACATATGTGTATATACCTGCCTGCCCGTGTGAATGTCTAAGATAAGGTAGGGCAGCTCAAAAAGCACCAGGCAACTGAATCCTCCAACACATGTCAAGGGCTGAGCTGCTTTTCCAGATTAAATTTATAGTTTATGGAGAAAGCAATTGTTTCGTGATTGCTGTGGGCTATTTTGGGTTGCTACCATAGGAGAAGATGAATTGTTTCCTGTAAATGCCTGTTTATCTCTGTTAACTGAGCCCAGTGTGTCTAGCTCACGTGTAGATGTCACTCACATGTAAAGACATTTCAGACGAATCTTCTGCAAAGCCTGGGAAGAGACCGCAGGCAAATTTCCCAAGAGTACCCAAGCCCCATTTTACAAAGAGCTAAGTGAATAGGTTCTTAGCTTTCATGGAAACCACTGAAAATGGGGCTCCTAAGGCTCCTGAAATACTTCCTCTATGTTAACTAGAGGCTCATGGAAGTCTTCATCTCCCTCTTCCCTTTGGGAAATGAAGCATTGGTAGTTGAGCTCACAGGGCAGCGCTGGTAGCAGCACGAGCACTTTAGAGAGCGGCGGCCGTAGCACAGCCCCAGCCTGTCTGCTGGGCATCTGCTGTGGAGCTTCCAGAGGCAGAAAGGCCAGGACATTTAGGCAGCTAAGTGCTAAGTATTCCCCAAAGTTTCTGAAAGAGTGCCTAGCAGAAAAAAAAAAGGCTAGCAGGAGTCCTGCATGTAGGTCAGGGGAAGAAGGCGGCCCGGCGTACGGCTGGCTGGGGCTGCCTTTGGACTAGGTGCACGGCTCTGGCTGCTACAGAAAGGAGGCAACCGAAGTGGAAAAAATACAGCAGAGCACAGCCAGAGTGTTGCAGGGAATGTGGGAAACACAACTAAGCAGGAAGTTTAGTAATGCTGGATCTCTCCTCTCAGGGGAAGAGGAGGTAAGGAGATGGGGCCGTTATAATGCACAGAGTGCTTTGCTCTTCTCTCGCACCTTCCAGCTAAGGGCATGCAGATATTCACATCTTCATGTCGCCGTGGGTTGCTGCTTGTTTCCACCTTCTACAGAGGGAAGCAGAGAGAGGGAATGTTGTCTCACCAAAGCAAGGCAATGGCAATATTGGGAACTGAGCTATAGCTTCCAAGCCCTCATCCTCTACTTGGTTTGCAGGTTGTGCCACATACACTGGAAGACTGAGGCTTTCAGACTACTTATCATGCTACATCATACACTACATCACGCACAGCAAGACAGATACAACTTAAGGAAGACATGAGGGTCAAAAAATTAAGAGAGACATTTTAAACATTGCTTGTCTAGGGCAGCAGGAGGATTGCTGAGGTGATCAGCAATTCTGAGGACAAGTGGGGTGTGCACCAGGGTTTGCAGTCACAATGTGAAAGTGTCCTTTTGAACAGGAATCTCTGTTTGATTTCAATTAAGATATGGCAAAGGCAGCCCACAGTACTGATCAAACTATACAGAGTCATCGTGAGCCTTGCAATGATCCATTAACTTTGACTTTTTTACTTCCTCAATGAGAGCCATCTTATGGCACCTGAGTGTGCCTTAGTATCCTTTCTAGGATGGAGAGATCAATACTGCCTGCCTGTGGGAAAGTGAGGGGAGGAAAAAACAATGTCTTTGATATAGTTACACCTTTAGTTTCTGCTACTGAGGTAGAAAATGCTCAGAGTACAAACCCTTGTACTTGTTGCTGGGACAGAGATGGACAGAGCCTGTCAAGAAGGGCATCTCTGGGCTAGGATCATGGGATCACAGAATAATTCTGGTTGGGAGGGACACCTCGGGAGTCTTTAGACCAACCCCTGCTCAAAGCTGGGCCTGCTTTGAAGTTAGGCCAGGTTGCTCAGGGCTTGACCCAGCTGGGGCTTGAAAGCCTCCAGGGATGGAGACAGCAGAGCCTCTGCTTCTCTGGATTGACTGACGGGCGAACGTGGAGGCAGAGAGAGAACCGGCAGACGTGGCTCCATTTCAGAAAGGCATTAATGAGCCGCGAGGCTGAAGGATTTCTTGCAGCCAAACTTCCACACCCGGTAAAGCCCACTTGTCCCCAGTTTCACTGCAAGACCGGCGGTGCGGTGCAGTGCGGTGTAGGTTTAGGGTGGCTGGCTCGGCACAGAGCAATGGCTGGAAGATATTCCCAGCAGATGTTGCAGGCTACCCTGACCTCACACTGTAACTATTAGACCTTGGTTTTATTAGCCTGCTATTAGAGCCTGGATGTATTAGATGTATTAGATCAAAAGTAAGGCAGGTATGTCTACAACACAAATCAGTGTGGTGACTGCACTGCAGACATGCCCTTAGAAATAAAGTAGGTAAATATTTAGAGAAGATATGACCCTGGCTTCTGAGAGAAAATAAATGGTATGTAGTGGTGTATGATGAAAGCAATGAAATCAGATACTCTTTTTGGCTTTTTCTCTGCTTAGAGTTTTTTTCCTCTTCCTAAACTAAAGCCCAAAATATTAAGGATTTATTCTGCAGGAGACTGACATTCTGTGCTGAAAGCCCTGGAGGCTTAAAAAAGTTCAAAACCAGACATTTGTCAAGTGAAGCGTTACGATCAGTTTGAAACTCAGCTTAAACGCTGTCTGTGTTATCCCGTTAGCGAGGCTTCCCTAAATCCCATTTGCACATCAGAGCTGCACATTGCCTTACAGATTATTATGGTTACTTACAGTGGCCGCTGACAACAGTCCTAGTTTAACAGAGAGCATCTTTTTCCTGCAAAAGAGATGCTTTTAGACAGGATTGAGGGAAGGAAAAAGAAGACTGGGAGTCGCAGCACACTTTGGGCGCATCCTCTGCATCCTCGGCAGAGATCAGCACCTTCACTTGGGATCAAAAGTAAGTCTTAAAACCATTGTCTGCAGAAGCTGCCCCATGGCGCCAGCCTCCCACTGCCCACCCCAGCCAGCTCCTGCCTTTTCCACTGTGCTTGCTCGCCTCTCACTTGCTGTGAACTAAAATCAGCACTAGGCACAGGTTTGAACCTATGAACTCTATGTCCAAACAACCCTGGGCTTTTGAAGGGTTCAGCTCCAGGTAGACGGAAATCCGCCTTCACAGCTTGCTGTGAAAAAAATCCGCCTTCGCAGCTTGCTGTCTATAAAGAGCAGGGATGAGGCCATCTTGCGTGCTTCCAGCATGCCCCGGAGCAAGCAGGACAAGCAACCTCCAGGCGCAGCTTGTTCCTGTAATAGGGCAGCGTGGTTTTGCACATGTGAGCGTCTGGCAGCTGAGTACGTGCAGCTCTACACGTGCAGGGGACCTCTCGCTTCCCATCACTGGAAGCAGGTCTGCGGAGGGATGTGAGGAGGACCAACCTGTCCCTGTTAGTGATGATGAGGAGCACAGCGAAGGCCCTGGCTCTTCGAGCAACGTGGGGCCAGGAGTACTTGCAGTTGCAGACAGCCTGCCAGGGTGGGGTTTGTCACTGCCCTTCCTCCCGTGATATTCAGATTGTCACCATTCAGCCCCCTCCCTGGTTAGGGATGGAATATGCCTTGGCAGACATTTAATAGCCTTCAGAGTTTTGAGGAGGGAAGGTAGAAGGGAGGAAAGGGTTTAAACTTGTCTTCATGGCTCAGACAGCCTTTGCTCCATTTTGTCCTCGCACCCAAAATGCACTGGCCTGGCCCCCTCGCAGTGCCCGCGTTCACGGCTGGCGAACCCAGCTTTCCCTTGCGGTGAGCCCACTGCTGCGTGCACATACAGTTTCCTAAATCTTTGTACTAGCTCACCTTCTTCACGAAGTCAAAGCAATGACCTTTTCAAGGTCTTTCAAGGTCTTCACAGAACATCAAGGCAGCCAGGGCCAAATCCCCTGCTTTGAAATTTCCACGCAGTTGCTCTCAGTTACAATTGTCTTTTTTGGATGTGAGTCGCCAATAATATCCGCAGAAAGTACGTGCGCCTCAGACCAGCCCTTGCTAAAGGTGGGAGTGGAGAGTGCAGGCATCACATTCTCCCTGGGCTGTAATACCTCTATCGCCACAATGAGATTTAAATGAAGGCAGAGTTTGGTTTAAGGGTTCAAATTCCTAGCTGAGCTGATCTGACCTACCATTTCTCCTGGAAGGCTGGGCATATAAGTAATACCAGTTTAGGTACATTAGAGTCCCTTAGATCCTGTTTGCATGATCTTAAGCTCTGAGCTTCCTGCACTGTCTAGCTTTGTCTCTCCACTGGATATATGCTTGGAGGAGAACCAGGGGACTGTCAGAGGGACTGGGGCAGGAAATGGTTTCATGAGCCAAAGGGAAATCGGAGAAGGTTAAAAATTAGCTGTCTGAATTCTCTGCTGATATCAGTTGGCCTAACATAATAGAGCTGCATTAATTTACTCTAGGAAACCATCTGACACCACTCTTGTGGAGGACTATGCTGACAGAATAGTAACCTGTCTGGGAGAGACAGGGAGGGCGTCCGTGTCCTGTTCGGCACTGACCCTTTGGTGCAGGCTGTTGCATACACATCTGTTACTGCACAAGCACCACAGCAAGAGGCGGTGAGTTTTGCATATGTGAAAAATACTCAGTCTGGGTGTAGGAAAGCCTTTGGAAGCACGAAGTCACACCAAGTTTTCTTTAGTCTCCTCTGAATCTGGCCCAGTGTTACTAAATAACTTAATGCTCTGTAGATTTACAATGTTTGCTGAAAACAGTTTGTATGAAACCTGACCAGCTGAAACAGAGTCTGAGAATATCTCCAGCTTGCAGAGCTGTCATTAAACATTACCAGCGAGCAGCTGGGTTTCCCATGGATAATACAGGCTTGCATTCCTGTCACTGCTAGTGGGAGCAAGCTTCATAAGGAGAGGGAAGAAAACACACCCTGGCATGTACAACCCAAACCGTGAGTCAGAGGAACAGAGGAGCAATGGGTTTAAACTGAGACTACCTATCTTTGCCTCTGAGGCTGAAGTGGGAGGCACGTGTCCCCAAGACGAGAGGCTGGGTTAAACAGGGGTGGAGCTGCCTCAGACACAGCCGTTCATACTGCTTTACTTCGGTGTTCGCATTGCTTTCCGTCCAGCTCAGCACTGCAGCATCGTTAAGGGAAGCAGAAACTTTGGCAGAGAGAACATTTCACAGGGGCTCAGGTCCAACATCAGGCAGTAGAAAGCAAAATAAAAAAGAGGGGTTTCATTGATGACACTTGCAATGGGAGCCATGTGGCATCCCTGTGCTGTGCTAGCTGCTCCAAGCAGGTTCGGGCTGGTGCAGACGCTTTCCCGCAGCAGGGCCAGTGCAGGAGCTAGCCACTGCCAGCCTGCGCACCTCCCAGGCTACCATTCGCAGCAGCTAACGTTGCTTTGCCCTATAGACCTCATTGCCGCAGCACAGACAGGTGATGGCATTTGCCCCTACTTGCGCAGGACCAGCAGCGGCTCTCCTGCCACCAGTCCTAGATACAGTTCAGCAGACAGCTGTGCTACCTCCACGGAAATCCTTCAGAAAAGAATTAGTGGGGAAAGGAGATGAAGACAGACAGAGGCTTAGGGGCTGAGAACATGAGTGTCCTGAGTTGGATTTGCCATGTTGTGCATTATTCTGTGGTGAATGCCCATGGGCATCCACTTGCTGATGGGACAAGTAGCTCAGCCAGCTCAGGAGCCTCCCATCTACCTGTGCTATGATATAACCTGTGAATGTAGGCAGTTACTGCAGGTAGCTATGGCACAGTGCCCATGGCTTTTACCTTGCCTTGGGTGTGCAGCCATACCTCTGGGCTTGGCTTTGAAGATCCCTTTGCAATCAATACATCAGGGATCGAAATCTGGGGTAGTGACCCTGCAGATCACCACACGAACCAGTCCAGAGCCCTGACCACCATCTTCCTCCTGGCCTCTTCCCTGTGCAGCACCACACAAGCGCAGGGTGCAGGCTATGGCTGCAGGCTGGTGGCTGCAAACTGTGGGGCTTCACCCATGTCTGGTTATGGTGGGGGCCTTGCCCCAAGCCTCAAAAAAGACACACACCTAGCCGGGGAGGGGAGCTGCAGTTAGTCTAAATACCTTCTGATTATCCCATGTTCAGCACTTCTCTTAGCTGAGGTGGAGCCTGTTGATCCAGTGAAGACTGGCCAGTGACTGATTTTCTATAGCTCAGCCAAAGGAAAGAAGCCCCTGGGTTTGGATTAGTAGATTGATTTAACCTGAATTTTCATCTCCAAGCAGGATCTGCTAGATACTTGCATCACATCCTTACTCATTTAAAATACGCATGATTTGCCTGTGTACGTGTGGGAGTCACCTGGGGTAGCGCCACTCAACTCCATGGAATCAAAACGAGCTAGGCTCAGGATGCGAGAGCTCTGCGTCAATCCCAGCCCCTGTGTCTACACAGGGACTTGACAACTCTGTTTCCAAAAGGCACCTCTTTCAGAGTGGATTTTCAGAGCATGGTGCCACAGCTGCACAGGTAGATGGGCAATTTCAACTGAAGTTAATAAGAGACACAGAGCTAAGAACCGCCACCCCTGCAACCCAGCATGGCTTTGAAAATGTGCCCCATAACTTTTTTTTTTTTTTTTAAATTTACTGGAGGTTTCTTGGAATGGAAAACACATTTTTTATAGACTAACGTGTGTTTCATGGGTAACAGAGGTGGTGTGTTTCCAACCTAGGCTCAGCAGCAATTGGCACTAGAGCGTATAGGGGAAGACAGTGAAACAATACACAGGAAGTCTTTAAAATACAGTACAAGAGCACTTGGGCTGATGAAATAATAATTGGAAGCTGTATTCAGCAGGGTATTTAAGCGTCTGCCTGATTCTGCCCAGAAACATTTCCACTTGCTTCAGTAGGATTAATCACGAGACTACAAATGAATACTTTAAAACATCCTGCAGAATCATAGCCTGAGCAAACAAAGCACGTTCATTTGACTTTTTTTCACATGTACTTGTTTCAGGGCTCTTGCTTTGGTTGCCGGAGACTCTTGCAAGAGCTTGTTTTACTGGCAAACCTAGAGTACATTTCAAAATCCTGCACGAGGAGTCATGGAAAACAGATTTTAAATGCCCATCCTTGGGCAGTCACGCCAGGAGAGTTGGTGCCAGTAGGGGAAGAGCCCCAGTACCATATGATTTATTTGTCTGGACAGCGTAGCTTGGATTTCATGTATCTGCAATCCAATATTTCATGGAATAAATATCCAAACCGAGTTCTGTTTTAGATACCTGATACGTACAAGATGCTTGAATAATGAATAAATCTGAAGAAATCCCAGTATCCTCCAGGCTATTCCACCCACAGGGAAAAAGAAGTGAAATGCTTCCCCTACCCTGCAAGCCAGTCACTCAATTCCAGTAATAATACCTCAGTTTTCCAAATGCATCTTCCATTTCAAAGCACTTTTCAAATGCTAATTAACTCTGACCATAGCCTTGCCAGAAAGGGAAATATTATCCCATGCTAGGCAGGTGAAGAAGACAAAGACGTAAAGAAGTTCCCTTCCTTGCCCCAAATCTCATAGGAATCGGTGGCAGACAGAGCTGGGGCTAAAACAGAGCTCTTCTTTTTATTGGCTTTTCAGTTTCTGGTCTTGTGCTTTAGCTGTTTGCCTAATCTCTGTCTAGACGCTGCTTCCTTGTCAGAGCAGGACCACTGTGGGGCTGCCTGCCTTTGAACGAGGGTGAGGAGTGGAAGGTACGTACCTCCACAGCACCAGGCTCACGCTGAAGTTCACCCATGGGTGAGGAAAGAAGGCAATGACTAAAAGGGGTTCAGCCTCTGCCTGAGACCAGGCGGATGGGTGGGAGGTGGAGCAGGGGGATGCTGTCCAGAGGAGCTCAGACCCGCTTCTCTGTACCTGCAGCAAGTCGGCCAAGTTTCCCCAAAGCACGCTGCCCGCCTCGGCCTGGGGTGCCTGGGCAGCAGCGCCTGGGTGGGCTCCCTCTCCCCCAGAACCAGGCGGGGACAACTGGGCACTCACTGCTTGGGTCTCCAAGCCCCTCTGGGAAGGGGGCTGCAGCCTGGATGGGCACAGCTGGCAGGGCTGCAGCAGGTCCGGCTGCCTGCCAAGGCTGGACCGATCTCCAAGCCTCCCCGAAGGGCATCCCTTGGCGAAAGGAGCGTTGAGAGCCGGCCAGGCCACAGTAAAAGGGTGAAAAAACCTAACCCTCAGCTGTAGAAGGGAAAGTCTTTGACCTCAGACTGGGCGCTTGGTGCTGGCAACGGTTCACAGCCCCCTTCTTTCCTGTCCCCCTCCCCACAGCACGGCCTTGCACATGAGGAAGGGAGAGGATCTATGTTAAGGCTATTCACTGTTACAAGGTGAGAGCCAGCAGCTTGAGGGCTTGTCTATGGTGAAAAGGGCTTGCTGGGCTATGCCAGTGAAAATACAGCCCCATCCTGGTAAATAAAATCCAGATTGTCCTGCTGGTATAGTCTAAACCCGTTCCTTGATGGGGATAAGCTGTATCAGCAGCAAGATGTAGTTGCCTGTATAGCTACACTGACACTAGGCAGAGCGTAGGTTAGGGAGGTAATATGTTTTTCTCTTATTCCCATAACTGATATAGCTATACTGACCTACCTTTTAATTACAGTGCTAGCACTGCCCCTGCTGCAGCATACCTTATATTTTCCCATTTCTCTGCCCAGCAGGTTGTGAACCACTTCAGATGTGGTTAAAGCATCTCAGGGCTTTTTTGCCAAGGTTATAATGAAAGGCATTTAGTCAACAGAAGGCCTCGGTGACACTTAAATCCCCACAGATGGGCTCCCCCTGACCCCGAGCCCTACGCTGGCCCTCAGCACAGTGCAAGCTCACCCAGGGGAAGGGCTCCAGGAGGATGCTCCCAGGAGGGACCGTCCCTGTTTCACGGATGAGCAAACTGAAGCCCAGGAAGATTAAGGAGTCCTATTCCCTCCAGCCACCACTGGTGTGGTGGTTACTCGGTTGTGATTAAAAACACAGGTGGACCGAGCTATCGGGGATTATGCAGGGGGAAGGAGCCCTCTCTCCATCACATTAAGGCAAAGGGAGCTATGCTAGGGGTTGTGTTCTTAGAGGCGGACATCTACCTGCTTACAGCCCTATGTCTCGGGACCCAAGTACCCCATAATTAAGTGTACAGCTCCAGGGGAATGAGGCACCAGGGTAAGACTGTTCGAGAGGGGACCTGCACCGGGGTGGAGATGTGAGGTGGATGTGTGGGAGCCTTGTCGGGATGGGGTCGCCCACACTGTGAGAAGTTGGGAGCCATCCCATAGCCTGCTGGCAGCTCCCTCGCTGCTCTTTCTCATTGTAGGAATGGATTAGAAGTAAGAGTAAGAGAGAGAGTGGGAGTGTGAGAGAGAGAGTGTGTGTGTGTAAGCTACCCGTGCTGACGGTCTTGCCCCAGAGGGTAAGGCAAATCCAGCATAACTCACAGAGCAAGGTTGCATTTGGTGAGGGTGTGCGGGTGCCATAACGGGACTTAAAAGTGGGGAAATTAGAGCGTGGAAGTCTGTGCGTGCATCTGTTTTAATTCCCATTTGTGTGATAGGAAGAGACATGGAAAAAAAAGAATGGTAGAGCGTGTATGTGACAGAAACATAGTTTTTTATATTCCTGTAATTCGTGCTTTACATAGCTAAATAAATGTTAGTGAGCTTATAGGAGAGGGTGAAGATGACAGTCTGTGCTCATTACAGACAGACAGAGAAAGCAAGTTCGCTGGATCCATCCATAAAATTAGGATCTTCATGATTTTTTTTCCCTTGACATTTACGCGAAGTTTGTTCTCACTAGAAGACTCCAGAACTATTTGGCAGGTGCATCTTAAAATGTTTATGGCCGTACTCATGACTTCACATCTGTGAAACACTGTCTGTGCAGGAGCCTGAGGGACAAGATGCAGGCATCTTTCCTGGCTGTTCCTCTACAGTCCTCTCAGCAGATTTTTACACCTCCAGTTTTTACATGAAAAAGCAGATGGGAGAGAGAGCACTTCTAGAGGGCCTAACACATTCTTAGCCCAGAGACATTTTAAGCATAAATCTGCTAAGAGACCTCACGAGGTTCCAGGCTCCAAACTCTCCCAAGGCAGCGGACTCAGCTCTGGTGTCCCATGCTGTGCAAATGCAGAAGTGGTCAGGAAGGAGGTCCAGAGGCAGTGGGACCACTCCAGCCATAGCGGAGTCACACCAGATGAAGCCAACGTGGAAATTTACTGAGCAGAGGGGGAGAGCCAAATCCTCCATGCCAGAGAAAGTACCAAGCTGCCTTGAACTGATAACGCATTCGCCAGTACGAAAGTGGCCAGATGAGCCTCCGTGGCTGGCCTGAACGAATGTCAGGAAAAGCAATCATGGGATAATGCCAGCTTTTGGAGCTGGATGTCTGCCTCTGCCGTTGCACAGCTTTGTTTTGGTACTGGTGGGAGCAGGGTGACCCTGGTGGGAGGAAGGCAGCGTGCAAAGAAGGCATCGTGGCACAGCGAGGAGCTGCTGCCAAGCCATCAGAACAGGCTGTACCTGTGCTCCTGACTTGTTCCAGCTGGGCCGTGAAGGTGCTTCGGCTTGGCGAGAAGAAATTTATTTGTTGAGGGAAGAAACGCACCAGCAGCTGTTGCTTAAATGAAGCAGGGGCTATGATTTGATCACCAGTTTGAATGCACTTTCGTAAGAGCGCTATTCAAACCTGCCACACCGCTCATTTCTCCTTCCCTGTTAATAATTACAGTCACAGTGCCGCTGGTGTCAAATCGCTGTAGAGGCACTGGCTAAGCTTCTTTGCGAGCTGTTTGATAAATAGAAAAAGACCTTTCCCAAGTGTTTCGAATGGCCAGCTGCAGAGCAGCCCGACTCCTCGCTGCCTGCCAGCTCCCTGACCCAACACCCGCCTCGGCTCAGCACCCTGGTCCCCTCCCAGTGCCTTGCACCGACTGCAGGGCCAGGAAACCTGCTTTCCTTAACAAACTCCCTGCTGACTGCTGTTCAACACAAGTGCCTCTTCAAGTGGAGGAGATAGGGCGTTGCTTGGCCAGTGTCAATACTTTGCCCCTCGGTGCTGGCACCATTTATTGATGTGCTCCCATGTGTGCTGCTTTTCTCTCCCTGTACCTCTGCCATACAGTGATGGGGCTTGTGCCTCACCCTACTATGTCACCTCATAGACCAAATCCTTAAACAAGCATTAACCCTTAATTTCAAGGTGAGGTTGTTTTTAAACTTCACATACCTCCCCAGTCCACTACACAGTGCCTATCCTCTCTATCTTCAGGTTTCAGCCTTCCCCTGACTGAGTTGCAAGCAGCAGTATCCCAGCATGACTGCTGTTTCCTATTCCATCACTGGCTGTAATTAATGGCTGCTAAAGGAAGACTGGGACTGCCTTTTATATACATTTCCCCACCCAGCACTCCCTCAAGCTCTATGTTACTCTCACTGGAGCTGTGCTGATTTATTAGCGCTTAGGCAGACCTGTAGTCACAACAGGCTGCAGAATATTTTCTGTACAGGCTCAAGATTAACAAAGGGGTTCAGACCTTACTCAGAGAAGGGATTACAGCATGAGTAAGTGGACCCCTGGTAGATATATCTAATGGGCCCAAAAAGCAGTGGCTGGGGTTATGACAGAAGACACCATGCAGAGCCCAGGCCATAGGGTCACTGCTGCTGGAGCTGCAAGCCACTCCCTGGGCATGCAGCATGTCATATCATGTCATGGGCATGGGCACTGCCACCACCTCACAGGCTCACCCCTCTCTCCCTTGACTTCATTCATCATCCACCAAAGCCACAAACCATTTTGCTGTCCCTTCAGGAGGCAGAAAATGGGGTGTACCATTTCACAGGGGCATTTTCTGTCCTGTAGAAGAGCACATTCATATGCCCCTGTGATCATTGGACAAGTTCATGCCATGAATGGTTCCAGTCAAGCCCATAACGTCCTCCAAGGAGCAAGGTACCATCCAGGAGGGGTGGCCCATGGTTTGTTGCCCTGGGTACTTCCTGCTAACTTCCTGCTAACTGTCTTCACGAAACCACCACCCTGTGCTGGGTTACATCATATCATAGTGTAATGCCTTCAAATCATTAGTCTGTCTTACTTCTGGACTAGCGCCAGAAAAACTGACGAAGGCCAGGCTGAGTTCAGATCAAACCAGAGGACATTGTGGTTACGTTTATGGTTTTTCAGAGGATCTCTCACCTGCAGCCACAAATCTGCCTTTATTTGGCTTGAGCATGATCCAAAATTACCTCAGAGGTCAGCAGTGCATGTCTTGCGGATTAGTGAAAACTACTGACTAACCTGACGTAATGCATTATTATTATTATTATTATGGGAAAAAAGGGTGGCTGTAGTCTGTTGTTTTGTAATAAAAGCCTAACATTGATTTTTCCCTTTTGCAAAAAAAAAAAAAGGAAAGGAAAAAGAAAAAAGCACGGGAGTGTTTTGCACCCTGCATCTTGCTGAATGCTGTAGCTCTTGCTACAAAGAATTCATTGTAGGCACCGCTCTAAATCCGCTTTGCAAATGTGAATTAATGAAACTTCCCAGCACCTCCCCAAGGTAAGTCAGAGGGGCTGAAGTCAGCCTCCGCAGGAGCCGTGTTGGGGAGAGGAACCGTGACTCGGGCCGGCGGTGGCCGAGCCTCCGAGGGAGGACGGTGGCAGTCCCCGGGATGCCTGGTGATGCAGCCAGGGAGCTTGGCTCCTGCCCACAGCCAGGCTGGCTCTGGCTATTTACTCCGGCTGCTCCTGTCCAAAGTCCCTCAGACTCGGTGGTAAAAGCACCGCTGACTTTCCCCAGCTTGAGATTAAGTCACCTTTGCCCCAGTTGTGTATCTGTAAAATGGGAGTAATAATATTTCCCTGCTGCCCCGCAGCCGGGGAGGATCTGTCATTGTTCCCGTGGGTGAGAAGGGTATGGAAAAGGGAAAGGAGAATAAATATTTACCCAGAATCAGATACAGATAAATCCATCTGTGCAATCATCCCCTCCTCCAACAATGTTCCCTTCCTATAGGAGAGGGAAACTCCAGCCTCTATTTGGTTAAATCATTTACGTACATTAACGAACAATTAGGGAGGGAAAAGGGGGGAAATCAGCCCAGAAAACCTTCCACAAAAGAGCTGCCCTCGGTTGGGCTTGTTTGATTTAGGATAGGAGGGGAACAACCTGACTGTGATAGATGAGGACTCTGTCGCGACCCCGAGCATCTGTAAAATCAAGTCTGGGTGGGAGATTTAAGACAAAGGGCCAGACACGGTGTTGATTTAAACCATTGTAGTTTCTCTGGAGTCACTGGAGCGACGAGAGTCATATTGGGAAGGTTTGGTCCCGTGGGTGCCGAAAGAGAAGGGCAGGGTTGGAGCAGCCCTGCACTCTTGGCAGGGTTCTGGCTCTGTCAGAGGAGTTGTGGGTTTTGCTCTTGGTTATTTAATTCACGCAGCTCAGCCTTGTGACAGTCCTTGGGGCCCAGCTGCTATTGAGAGCTTTCAGCTTTTCATGTGAGATCTATTGGATGTGACAAGGTACACATGGGTCATATGCTGCTCTCTAAGTAAGCCACATTTAAGTGCAGCATCGCAGTAAGAACAGTAAAACTCCAAACCCATCCTTTTCACCCCAGCGCAAACCACCCTGCATCCCGGCTTTTTTTCTGGACTCTTTTCCAGCAGTGTTTCCCCCTGGGAGCTGTGCAAGAGGTCCCTTCGCTGATCCTCTGCGCATCCTGGGGGTCTCTCCATGCAAGGAGAGTATTGAGAGCAGAGTAAGGAACTGGTGAGTTGGCACGGTCTCCTAGTACAGAATGGCCAGAAGAGGCTAAAGCCCAGAAAGCATGTCTCTGTTTTATGATCATTTGGGCTGAGTAAACACATCTCTGTGAGCTGGAGCTTTGGTTGCTAATTCTGACCGAAGTTCATCAAAGCTAGAGAGATGGGGGTGCAGAGCGTGGAATAAACTAGATTGGCTTTGTGCTGAAGCAGAGAAATATAGATCAAACAAATGTAAATTCAAGGGGAAACCTTGTACCCTAGAAATCTTTGTTTAAAAATATCTTTTTTCCTCAAAAAACAAAGCATAAGAAAAGCAAATACAATACTGCCATCCCAAAGTCCTTTCTGCTCTGAGCAACACTGCCTAGCACTTTGCTAATTCCTACCTTGGGGGATGCATCTGAACTGTTATTTCAAACCACCTCCTCTGACCAGAGAAAACCAATAGTTTAGAAATAGGGCACTGAAGCAGGACCTCCAGGACGCCCAGCTCATTCCCAGCATTGCTGGATCTGCCCCTTTCCCACAGGTTGGAGTCAATTCACTTGTGTTTTCTCTGTCACAGCAGCCCTGGGACAATCTGCTGGTTTTTGGAACAGGCCTGTGAGGTCACTGAGGACACGGTGCCCTCTGCAAGCCAGGTGGGGATGGCTAGTGAGACTGCCAGCCTGACTGAAGTCTGGTTGGTTGTGTAGAAGTCCTTTGACATGGCAAGTGGCCATAACAGATCAGAGCTGACTCAAATCCCGGCGGGTGTTTGAAGTTAAAACTCCAGAGGTTCAAATATTAGCCTACTCCATCACCTGTCCATCAAACATTAACTCACTCCACCAAGAGCACACTTACCCAGTCCCTCGGCTCACTGCTTCCCATACAGGTGATTTTTCTTGAGACAAATGCAAACCACTGCACCCTGCATGCTGCTGCTCTTGTAGAAGTAGATAAGCTCCAGCCCAATTAGGGGAGAGCATTAAGTACCATTGATTCACGGCTGGGGATTTATACCTGGCTGGGGACTGAGGGTCAGGGTAAGGAAAAATAGTTTCAGTGCATCTGTGAGTTAATTTGTACATTAAATCTGCCTTCATCTTGGTAATGAAAGCTGGATTGCCAATGCCATGTATTTAAAAAAACCTAAGTCATGCTCCTAAACAATCACAAGACTAGCTTGAAAATCATACGGTGAGGTGTCCTTTTACTTGGCTTTCTGGTCCTGGAGGTATTAGGTATTTGTGATTTCCATGCTTCTTATTTTGCAGGGTGAGTTAGAGCTGTGCTGCTGTTCCTAGGAGTGGGGAGGGTCTCAGATAACCCGCTCCCTGGGGAAAGCAGGGCTTGGAGGAAAACGGGCTACGACTCATGACGAGAGCTGGCAGCGCTGCGCTGGCAATGCAATCTGTCCTGTCCTCTTTGCCTCCACAGGTTAGCCAAAATCTTCTGGGAGTCAGACAGTCTCAAAGGAGCTTGGGCCATCCAGCCCCATAGGGCTGCCTCTCTCGCCCCAGCGCTGCCCACCTCTGCCCAGCCAAGCAGGCGTGGAAGAAGCAGGTTAGCAACAGGGCAAGTCAGTGGGACTCACTGCAGGTGGCCTGTGGATGAAAAACTCTGCTCTCTCTCAAAATTCAGCTGGTGCCTGAAAGGTTATACAAGTAGCAAGTTTTCCCTAATTCTTCTGAGATGCTTACGCAGCTTTGGTCCCGTTGCTTTTGAGAGGTGGGAAACAGTGAGGTTGCAGGAGGCAGCCTTGCACTTGTTCTAACGTTGGGTCTTCGCCCAGCAGTGAACAAGATTATTTCTACATGTATTATCAAGATCATGTATTATATTCACAAAATGTTATTTTTAACCTCTATATATCATGTACTCCAAACTCATTAATGATTAACTGAGAGGGTGTATTCCTGGCCCTACTTCTCAGCTGCATTAGGAGGCTTAATTGAAGTGCTTTGAAATTCTGGGATGAAAAATACTGCCAAAGTGCTATATATTATAATTATTACATATTTAGCAGACAAGTGATGACCATACAGTAATCTGATGAATGAATGGGGATTTCACTTGCTACTCCCTCAATCATAAACATTCTCAATGAACAGAGATTGCAGTATGAGAACCTGCTTAATACCATAAACTTCGACATAAATGTGTAAAGCTGGGCTGGCGGTCACACTTTGATCATCTCACTGAAGGAATGCGCTTTGGACTCATTTCCCTGTGCCAGGATTTAGCACCCACAACTTCCCTTTTCCGGGAGATTAAACTCCGCCACCGACGTTATCATGCTGTTATATTTGAAATGGTTTTACACAAGGACCGCACAAGGCAGCTCTAGCTGGGCTGATCGAGGCAAGGTCGTCTGGCTGCCAACCAGGGGGGACAGGCTCCTTTCTCAGGCAAATTGCTCAGCGATATTTTTAGCTGCAAATGCACTGTCTGATGCATTTAGTGCTCGGCTTGCAGGGCCACAGGACACATCACCACAGCTCCTGCTAGGAAAAGTGACAGACATGTGTAGGGTGTTTGCCAAAGTGTGAGCTCCCTGCTTGGGTGGCTGGCCAGGAGCCGACAAGGAGCCCGGCATTGCTGGGAATGCTTCTTTTGGCTCCAGAAGCAGAGAGCCATGCCAGGTGGGCTGGCAGCACTAGCCCCTACGTAGGAGCTGGTTATGTGTGTGTTACAGGACAAATCATTAGTTCCTTTGCTGGTAATAACATAATCATGAAGATGATGTCAGCTGCTGTTAATTACAGAACGAACCTTTCCAACCCCAAACCAAACACAGGAGTGGGTCGGGCTCCTCGCAGAGCTCAGCTGCCCCAGCCTTTCCTTGCAGGCACAGGTGACCATGATGGGGTACAGTCCATCTCCCTCCCACAGGGTGTCCAGGCTAACACCGTGACTTCAGCTACAGTGAGGGGAGCACGGACTATTCACCCAGAGATGTGGTGACCAAGGGAGCGGCAAGGTGGCCACTGGCCTTGGGAGGTACGAGGTTATCTGCAGCTCACATCAGGGAAATATGCTAAGTCACTTGCTCCGTCCCTCTCGCCCCACGCAGAACTGAAACCTGCACTTCTGCAGGGGCATGCTCTGGTCTCAGAGCATGAGGATTTTTTTCAGCGTGAATGGCAGCGAGTCGTCCTGAACTTGTTTTTCTGGAGGAGTATCTCCAAATGGATAATCACTCCTCCTCATCCACGTGGTAGTGGGCTGGAGCTGCAGTCAGGTGGGAGTTTACAGGATCTCAGGCCCTCCTCCTATGGGACTGTGGTGGGAAGGGGACACCTTTTCTAAGGAGGCATTTATAGATAGTGGTTATTTCTTGCACTCAGCCTTCGGGCAGATTGCAGCTTCCCTCCCAGCAGGAACGAACTCATTGCAGGAGGTGACAGAGCGCACGAACAAGACTTTAAAGACATTTCAAGTAGGTCGCGGTACTTCTTGCACCTTTAACACAGCAGGCAGCCAGAAAGCAGGTGCTGATAGACCAGGTGATAAGATGCCAACACCTGAATGACTCCTCACGGTGTTTCTGGTACATTACAGCAATAGACTGAAGATCTTAAAGCCCAGGAGAGACTATCACAATGACCTAGTCAGTCCATCTGCATAACACAGCCCAGGAATTTCACTTCAGTTTTTACCCCACCAGCTTGAGTAATGTGTGGCTGAATTTTAGTGATGATTTAGAAGATCTGCTCTTGAATTATACAGGCTTCAAGTGGCGGCAACTTCACACCATCCTTCCGTGAGTGCTTTCAGCAGTCGTTTATCCCGGCTGTTAAAAACTTGCACCTCGCTTCTTGTTCATACTTTGCTATTTCAGCTAACAACTTCTGGCTTGCCAAGCGCTCTGTAACCTGCTGGGGAATTAAAAGTGGCGGGGAAGACCCAAACGCTCGCCTCTGACCACTCCAGCAGCCATCGGGAGCCACAGCAGCAGCCGCTGCCCCCGGGGAGCGAGCTGGGACGCAGCCCTGCAGAGGCCTGCCACACTGGCTGCGGTGGGCTCTGCAGGACTGCACGGGCTGGGAGCCGCTTCCCGCTGCGTATCGGGGCTTCTTTTGGTGTGGATCAGTACAGCTTAGGTCTCCTGCAGGAAAACAAAGCTGTTTTCATAACCTGACCAACCTGACAGAGATTTCCACCATCCTCAGCAAATGTTTTAGAGGTGAGGTGGCAGATCACTTCTTACTGCTATGCACATACCTACATATATAAATATATATATTTATATGAGATGTAGTCTTTCTGCCACTCCTTTAAAAGATTTAAAAATCCTTTCCCCAGGGTGTGTGTGGAAGCTGTCATATTTCTGACATTGCAAATCTGCATTTCCTATTGATCTTATCTACTCTGCTGTGCTGCAGCAGTCTCTGTTTCACATAGTAGCCCCAGGGCCTCCATCCTCATTAGAAATCCTTTCCCAGGAGACTGGAGATGCACCAGCTGATCACAGATCCAGTAGTAACAGCCAGCAACCAAACTCTCTGACCCCCTGAAATAAAAGCAAGAAGCGGTACGTGAAACACAAGGTACCTTACAAGCAGGTTTCCTAACCCCTTGGTCCTGTTTGGCAGCCACGACAGTCAACAGCCCTCTCAAGCACCTTGCGGGCATTAACTGCTGAAGAAAACAGCACGCACTAATCACTGAAAAAAGCAGGCTGTGGGGATTCATTGGTCAGAGGTTTCCTCCTCGAGGAGCTACGTTGGCCCTGGAAGTTGCTAAAGCACTTGGTTAGCGCAGCCTGTCCGCACAGAACAGCGTCTGCCTGGCCCAGGTGATGCCCGAGGACAGGTACCAGCCGCGGGCAGGCTGGGGCACGGCGGGCTCTGCTGCAGTCCTGGCTCTGTCCCCGGCTTTCTGGCAGAGCGTGCTGATCACCTGGGACTCGAGTCAGGGAAGGGTGTAGGGACTGTGGGTGTGGTGATGTAGAAGGGTCCCCTAACCCAAGGAAGGGAGTAAATTAATTCCCTTATGCGCATAATTTGCTTGCCAGAGCACGGCCAGCTTGCCTGTGGCTTGCTGGTGTTTGCAGGGGGTGAATCTGCAGTGCAGCACCCTCCAGGGCCCCACCTGCCTGGCGGGCAGACCCGCTTCCCTCCAGTGCTTCAAGCCAAAAAAAAGAGCAAGAAGCTCATGCCAGGGACAGTGACGTTGTCAGCAGCCGGGCCATGGGTGTAGCCCGGGCTCAGGCTGCCCCCAGGACCGCAGGGCTGCCTGTGCCTGGGACACTACCTGCCCCAAAAGTGCTGCGGGGATCAGCCTCGCCACAGCAGGGCCGATGTGCCCTCGATGCCCAGCCAGCTGCTTCCCGGTGCTGACCGGGAATGTTGGTGCTGGGGCCAACACTCGAGGTGCTAGTGATACCCTGCGCAGGGACCCCAGCCCTGTCTCACCCTTGCCCCACACCAGGCTCTGCCTTGAGGTTTCCCACCCTCCCACGGCACCACTAAAACCTCACCAGCCCATGCTGCTCCTTGCTGCCTCTGTGCCCCTTACGCCCAGGAGCACATGCAGCTGAAACTTTTTTTTTTTTAAATTTGAGCATTTGGGAGTGTGCCTGCCTCTCATATAGCCCAAACAGTGGAGTTATCCCACTTCTTTATTTCTCACGCTGCCTGTGGGCAAACCTCACTGTCCCGGCAGCACAGCCCTCACAGCCCCCGATACCCCGAAGCCTGTGGGGCAGTGATCATCCAAAGGGCCCGAGCTTGTGAGAGCAGGTGAACAGTCTCTGCAGCTACAGCAGCAAAAGCACAGTTTATGGGAGCTAAAAATGCCAGTGCTTTAGGAATTTAACTGATCTGATCAGGCTTTTTCAGACTGTCTTCGCCCCAGAACTGCTTGCCAGGCACTGTCTGAAGTTGCTGCTTTTCTTTGACATGCCACCTTCTGAAAACATTGTGGAAAACAATTCCTGGACTGCATCAGACTGCCTCTCCTTTTTGTTGGGTTAAGCCTCACGTGTATGTTTTTCCCAGCTACAAATCTTAACTGTGCTCCTTAGCAGGCCATTAAAACTGGCGCTGAAATCAAAGTGGTATCCTTCATTCATTCCTCTTACAGTCGCAATAAGCTCTTGAGCCCTGTGCTTGTACCGTGCCTAACGCAACAGGACTCTGGCTGAAAACTGGGGATCCGCTGAGTCCAATAAAAATAATACATAAAAATTTCATTTTATATCAGGAACAAGAAAGCATCAAACTCATATCCTTTTTAATATACAACACATGTGAAAATCAGCTACAGGAGCAGAAAAGCTTTCCTGAGCCGTGCTTTTCTAGGCAGAGTTGCTGCCTGCCCCTCTTCTCACAGCAGGCAGAGGAACCTCAAAGAAGCAGGTGTTTTTCATGGACGAGACAAGTCCCCGGTCAGTGCTTGCAGTCTGCTTGAAACACACCACTAATCTTCAGTGGGGTCTCTGCTCAGCTGTGCAAACATGCTTTTTCTTTGAGGATTAGGTTCAAATTCACATGAAGTTTTGTGGCTGTGTTTTAAAAAGAAAGATGAATCCAAAAAAACAATAGCATGGATTACTTTCCGTTTGGAGAAACAGATTGCAAGCTTTCCCGCAATCTAGGGCTGGACCGACCTCAAAATTATACATCCCTAGCAGCTTCCATTTGGAGATTTCATGGCTCTTTATTAGAGGGAACATGGTAAAAAATTGCAGCTTCCATGGGTTAGAGATGGGAGAAAGAGGCCTGGCTAGCTTAAAGGACTTCCTAAGGTTGTGGAGAAAGTACTGGGCACAGCCAGGATCTGAACTGACTCCCAGCTTTAGCAGGTCTGCTTATGAGCAGAGCTGTCTGTCTCCCTGCACTCATGAAAATAGAGTGGGAAGAGTTGTCAAGAAGCTCTTTAGAGAAGCTATTTTATATTTCCTGGTGTCTGTCCATCTATTCAGCCCCATAAGAGGTGCAGGAGAGGTAAAGTGCAAGCACAAGCTATATAAAAAGGAGAAGAAGAATCAAACCTGATAGCAGGGATGAGTTTTGAGCAGAGGTTCGGGGCAGCTCTTGTTTACCTCCTTCCACTGCACCCCGGTCACTCTGAATGAATTGGCTTGAATTAAGCCCTTCTGGGGCTGTCCCCTGCACGCAACGTTTTTACATTGGCATTTTCTCCTTGCAGAACAGTGAGGTCTGTGACTGGCACCACAGGGAGTAAGTGGCTGGAAGGCTAACGATGCAACCTGCTGATATCTCCATTTTTACTACATCCAATTAAGCAATAAATGACTCCGGTGGAAGTGTGGAGGCACACAGATTATTATGCAAATCAGGTCGCTTTCCTACCAGCGGGCTCCTGCATTGCCCGAAATAGCACCGGTAGGATATTAGTGCAAATGTCACCTTTCTCCTCCGTTAGTTATTGCCTCCCATCTCACCCATCAAGCAGCTTCCCAGAGGTCAGAGCCATGAGTTCTCACAGACTCGGGAGTGCAAATGGATTTTAAAGAGGATTTTCAACAAAGCTCCAGTCACCTTCCATGAACATGCTAACACATGCAGCGCTGGTGGCCGGGGAGCTTGCTGCACTTGCAAAGCCACCTGAAGAAGCCACTTCGACTTCTTCTCCAAGAAATTTGTGTGGAGCCAAGCTATGAACTGGTTCATGGACATGCTCCAGACTACAAAAGACACCTACTTTTTGGGAGGTGGCGGACAGAGCTGCCTGGAAGCAACAAGCTGAGGGCTCTGATGGAAATCTGGGGCTTTACTGTCAGTTTACTTGTACCATTAAAAAGTAGAATGAAGGAGTGACACTGAGAATTTTGAATCACTTTATTTCCCAAGTTATTTTGTCCTCCCTGCTTCCCTCAAAAGGATCTCTTTTGCTCCATGTCCTTAAAATGAGAGCAAGACAAGAAGTGCGAGCTGCTTGCCCCCATCCCTGTCACTAACTGTTGTTAGCAGACAAAAGCTATTGTTTGCTGCCACTGGTTATTGTTCCAGCGGTGGCAGCAGCCCCCAGCACCAGCCCTCAGCTCTGGGCCCTTTTTGTACTCGGCACGGCACAAACAATTGCACAGTCCCTTTCTGTAGATGGCTGCAATTTAAAGAGAGAAATACTTTTCTCTGCATTTTCCCACAGGCCCCAGGGACACAGAAAGTCACAGGCTGGCTGCAGCCACCCTGGAGATGGGGGTCAGAGAGGGAGCAATCGTCACCCATTGCTATAGCACATGGCCCAGACCAAGCACACTGCAATCCCTCAGGTGAAAAAGGGTATCGCTCCATTGGCTGCACTGGGGTAGATCTGTCCCTCAATCTCCAGATCAAAAGCTCTGAGTTCATAACACAGTGCAGTGGGGTTTACTGCAAAGTCCCAATCTCTGTCCCCAGTGCAAAACTAAACTGAACTGTACTCGTCCAGATTTTGCAAAAGAAATGTAATTGTCCATGGCCAGTGATGCCAAGACCTGGTCTCTGGACACAAGGCTGATGATAGAAAAGATGAATGAAAACAAACCCAGCTATATAAAATGTGCAAGGGACCCTGATAACAAGGCGGTCCAGGTCATTTAGTGATTTCTTTGAACATCCACAACACAACTCCAAGATGCATGATGAAACCTGATCAAACTGTGCGGATTTGTGTGAATTTGTCTTGGAGTTTTGGGGGTTTATTCGAACATGGGACTCAGGAGACAGTGAGGCATGTGGTCTGAAACAGAGCCAGGAGTGCCACGTGTCTCTGCAAACCAAAGGTCCCGCTGCTCAATATCTCCAGGGATAAATGATGTTCACAACCATAAATAAGTCTTCTGCTTTAGCCTCTGATCATATTTTGCTTTGCACCAGGCTAAATCCAAAACTGCCTAACCCACCTCTGAATAAAATAAAAAAGGAGAGAGAGAGAGAGAAAGAGACAAATCTTTCTTTTCCTTCTGCAGTCAACAAGGCAGAATTCAATATTTTCTTCCTATGCCTAGATTGGAGAGAAAGAGACATTTGTCTTTTCAGATTGCAAATTGAATTGATTCTTGCTTGTCCCTTTGGGAGAAAAGGAGTGTGGTGACTTTTTAAAATGTCAGGAGACTGGTACAGATGGGCAAATCCCTTTGTCATCAGGCCATGATGCAGAGCTGACGAGTGGCCATCACCGCCTGAAATCTCTGGCTTGCTGTGATTGTTCCAGAATTTTGAGATAGGAGAGAAAATCAAGAGGGAAATATGCAGGTTTTAGAGGTTCCTCGCTACTCTGACAAGTTGTTCATCAAACAGCAGCAAAGCAGTTTCAGGGTTTCCTTTGCCTTCT
Source organism: Gymnogyps californianus (assembly GCF_018139145.2). Taxonomy (NCBI): domain Eukaryota; kingdom Metazoa; phylum Chordata; class Aves; order Accipitriformes; family Cathartidae; genus Gymnogyps; species Gymnogyps californianus. Next base: position 46,082,993 of record NC_059473.1, read on the forward strand.
CCTATTAACTGACTCTGCCCCCAGCAAGCAGGAGTAGAGTCCTTAGGCTCTGTGCACTCTGCAATGTGAAGCCGCAATGGATTTATTTGGAGAGCCATTTTTAAACATAATTCACGCTGGGAAGGTGCTACCAAGGAGCCTCACTTCTATGTCCCACCACATCTTCTGGTTCCAGATGCCTGTGGTGGGCATGCAACAGGCACAGCCCGGCTGCACAACGCCCCTGGAGGGTCACATCCCCATGGTGGCTGGGGGCTAAGGCACAGGCATTGCCCCCTCCCACGCGTGCTGGCAGCTGCCTTCCCGCTCTGCTCTACATCCTCCCGGGCCATGGCTAATCACTGCCACTTCATTACCGGCGGCTGGGGCTTCGCTCAGCTGGGAGGTGTGAGCTACACGGCCTTTGGAGACTGAGAGCTTCGTGCCTCCACGTGCCTCTTGTCTCTTGCCAGCCACAGCAGAACAGGGGGCTGGAAGTTGCTCCACGGCTTGAATTTCTGGCCCTGCAGTCTGTGGTGCTAAGAGCCGTTTGCTGAAACGTAAGGAGCTGACTGGGGACCCAGTGCTGCTTTCCAGCGAGAGCTTCCCCACAGCCCCGGCCACGCAGCCAAGCTGGGAGTTCCTCAAGATCTAGCTTATAACAGGGCACGTGTCAAGGGTTGAATGGCTGTTGCTACTTCCTTTAGACTGCAATGGAGCCCAAGCCATGGAGGGTACCTTCTGGTCACAGAGGAAGGCAGGCTGGGGTTGTAAAAAAAGATTATTTTTATACAGTGTATATAAAACATATTGATATTATATCTAATAAAACATTATATACACACATTTATATGAATATTTGTTTATTCATTCATTTATTTTAATGCCTTCATTCTCCAGAGGAATCAGCTTATATCCCAAAAGAAGTCAATATTCAGCACAGGCAGAAAATCAGACTTATTTTAAGATACCTCAAGTTGCCCACGCAGTGGAGGCTTCCCCATTCCCCGGGGACTGATGAAAATCCCCACCGAGCTGATAGCCTAGAAGGCTCTCGAACAAGCAGGAGCGGAGCAAATACTGTAGTGTGAAGCTAGCTGCTGTCTTGCTTATTACAAGTTTATTTGTTCATTTTTCCGAGTTACACTAATCATCTCATCATGCAGTCCTTTTGCTCTTCCTCCACACTAACTCCTAGGTTTTGCCAAACAGTCCCAACAGCAATGCTCTGATCACACTTTGTTTTTTGAAGCAACACTATAAAGAGCAAAAAAAGGGGGAAAAAAGCATTAAATGAAACAGAGGAACCTCTTGATGGTGTTTCTAGTAATACTTTTACATCACCAGTAGTGAAATACCATAAAGCACCTCAAATGCTTTCCACAGTTGTTGGCTTTTTTTAATCTTCTCTTGCTTTTCCCACCTGTCAGTCTTGCCCATGTCACTGCTGGGCAGTTTCACGTTTGCTTGTGGTCCCACCACCCCGTAGAGGTGACCATGTCCCCAGTGGTATTACACCCACACCCAATGTGGTCACCAACCCTGAGGTCCCAGCTACACCTCTGGCTCAGCAAAAGTAACTCCCGGGTTTCCCTAAAGCTGCTGCTGAGCATGGTGGGGCTGGTGAGGCCACGGCACCGAGACCCTACACTGCCTGTGACCATCTTTTCCACCTCCCCGGGTGCCGTGCTGCTGGCCAGCTCACTGAGCAGAGCGGAGGCGCTTGGTCTTCCAGCAGCAGACCCCACTGCGTGTCACTATGCCCATCATCACCATTCAGGTGACTCAAAATTTTATTTTCAGTTTGGATTTCAACCAGCATAGCAGGTCTGAGGCAGACCCCCCTAGCCCGGACCTTCCCCCATTGCAGATAGGGCTGGCTTGAAGACATGGGCCCAGCCTCCGCAGCTTGCTAGTCCTCTGAGACATGGACCAGTTTTAGTGAGAGAGAGCGCACATTTTTGTTAGTTCAGTCACCGAGGTCTCCAACACTTCATTCAGGTCTCCCATTTACCATCTGGATCCAGTGACTCACAGTACTTAATTTATTAATTTGTTTCAGCACCTCCTCTTTCAACACCTCAGGTTCTTGTGGTGCCTTATTTTTATTACCTGAGTGTAGTAAGCCTCTCCAGCACCCTTTGCAGAAAAGACTTGTATTTAAAGGGACCAAATACCTATTCTGGCATAAGATTACTGCTTTGTTTAATTGCTCTGCTTCCTAGTGACCCAGTGGGCAAATTTATTTTCCCATGTATTTCAAGGAAAAGGTACATTTGTATTTTATGATGATCTTAGTATTTGCTCTTTCAATTAGCCTTCCTAATTTACCTCTTGTATTTTAATGATGCAAGATTTTTTTTTAAACAGAATTAAGTAAAGATAAATTCTTTTCTAAAAATTCTATTGTTTTTTAGTCTAAAAATTCTAAATTCTTTCCATGCTGCGGGAGTCTGATGCTAAAATCAAAGCTGCCTTAACCACCATACTGCTTGTACCTCCCCAGGCAATAAATCTTCCTCACCTAGTGACTCTTCGGGCAATCCATCCAGCCCCTGCCACCACCCAGGACTCCTGAAACTACCTGTGACCCCCCTTCCCAGCTGCCCAGGGCCCCGGGGCACCCTGTGCGATCTGGGTGCTGAGTCTAATGGTCATTTCTGGCAAACTACTGCATACATATGTGTGTATATATATGTACGTATGTAAAATCCAATCAACATAAAACTGGCTAATTATTCGTGTGGAGTGACTTCAAAAGAGCCAGGGGTCAAACCGAAACCAGCTGTCAACCTTCAGTCAATCCCAAATTAATAACACAACGCAAGACGGGCCTCTAAAGGTTTTTTAATGTGTTTATATCTCGGCTTGATAAACACAGTCAAGAGAGAGAAGATGGAAGAGGCAGGAAGCTTAGCAGGGTTACTTTTCCGTAAAAAACAACTTGTGAAAACATCTGCGCAGCCCGCAACTTCCCAGATGTTCTCTTTAACAGAGCACTTAACTTGTTTATATTTTGCCTAACACTGGAATCGTGGCAGATTATTTTTGTTGCAGGGTCTTTGCAACATTTTGTAGGTGGTCTCGTAAAAGAGAGCAGATATTTAACCCCACCACCACCTCCTTCTCCTTTGCCCTGGTTGTTTACACAGCAGAGCTTGGTACCAGTTCCCTCCGATAGCTTGTGCGTGGGGGGCCTGGGGGCTTGGTTATCACTCCGCTTTTGCACCAGAGTCACTCCGTTGCCTCTGCCGGGAGGGCTGGAGGCTGACAATGGTGAAAATGTGAGATAAGATGATTCAGGCATTCGCTTCAGCCTGGGATGTCCGAAAGATGACTTGAAATCATTATTTGCTGCCTTCGACTTGTTCACACCAGCAGCAATGGGGCACCATCTCAAACCTGAATGACTTGTCCCTCTGAAGCCTGTGGGATGTCCTGTGTAAAAAAAATGTGCCCACAGAAAAAGGATCTGGCGATCAGAGTCTACATATATGGTGAACATCAGTGGGTTTCCTATTTTCATGGGCTGGAGAACCATATATATATATCTTTCACTATATGCAGGTACAGCTTTCAATTGGCAGTGTTTTCTTTTCCTTAACCCTGGCTATTTTGCCACATTTGCAGGAGATGCATGAAGCAGCTGTGATCTTGTCAGGTCCAAAGCTTCCTGGGGTCTGAAGGGCTTTACCACTCCCCCCAAAAATCCCACCTCAATCCCATATCGTATGGCACAGTTGCAGCTCCACAGGCTTTCGGATGGGGCTGTGTCTCCTGCTCCTGGCCAGACTTCTCCACTTGAGCAAGTTTGGGCTGATTCATGATTAGATCATTTTTTGGATGGCAGGTTCTCGAAGGAAAACCCAGGGGCTGGAGGAAATGGTGTGGGCTGGTTTTTATGCTCAGCTTGTAGCTCTGACTGGAGCTGATGCTCTTTGCATCCTGCCCTAAAGGGCTATTTCTACAGCAGGAATACATTTATGAAAAGCTGTTAGAGCGTGGCCCAAAGCGATGGGCAAAGCGAGGTTGGATATGTCTCCTGGGGAAGACTTGCACAGCTGTAGCTGGGAGCTAGGTACATTGCCCCCAGAAAGGTCAAACAGGATTTACTGTAGATGTCTTATTGACATTAGTGCCTTAGAAAATATTTTTGAACATGTCTATATGATTGACAGACAGAGTTCAGTCACATAGGCTGAGGACTTGGGAAGTCTTATATTACTTTAATCCATTTGTTTTCTGTTTATTTTTTTGTCAATTTAAAATGAATTCATCCTTACTGCACTGGGCGGATTTAAACGAAAGGTGCTGTAGAAATACTCTACATTTTACAGTAATGATATTTGCAAGCTGTGCTGACAAGGTTCCATCCCTCTGACAAAACACAGACAGTTATAAAAAGTCATTTCTCCAGAGCCCTCTGTAGTTAAGTGCCTGAATGCTGGAGTACAAGCTGACAATAGTATATATAGCTGGGATACAACTTAGCATATTGTCTAAGGTACTCTTCATTCGCGCTTTAAATTCACAGTATACACTGAAGAGTGTGCAGCCAGCTTTTTACACTGGTGTGCACGTTAGCTAAGTCTACTTACTCTCTTTCTGGGTTGGTTTTTCAGACCAGTTTTCTTTGATTCGTTGGTTGTTGTTCTGTTCTTCCTTATTCCCTTTTATAGCCACTCCATTTGGTGTTCCCATGTGTGGGAAAAACATTGACTTTCAGCGCAAGAAGCCGCTCTGCGGGGAATGGTGCCTAACGCACCATATGGTGCAGGCGAAACATCTGTGAATCTCTGACGCTGCAGTTCTGCTTCATGGGCCCAGGGTGCATTTCACACACATGCTACGGAGAAACGAATATGACACGAGTATTTTTCAGGAACCTTAACGTATGAGAAACAGAATGAATTTGCTAGAGGAGACGGTAAAAAAATCAGAACGCTACACTGTGCTAAACCAATTTCCCTAATGGAACTGTATTGCCCCTATTACGCTCCCTTTCCTGTTAAATTGCAGTATCTATTTTCTATTGCCATCATGTAGCGCTGAAAATAAATCTTGTGGTGAACGGAGATGGCTCATCTTACAACTTGTAGAAAGGTTAATTAAATGGTGCGTGGTGCTGGTACTTGTTCACTGCAGCCTGAACCTGGGGATGACAGATCGCTGGGGGCGTGCGAGCAGCTTCCTTCTGCACCCTCACACAATCCACACGTCAGATAGTTGCACCGGGGGCCATGTCCTAAGAATATGTCCGCTCGACAATAATTCCCCTTCTACAGGTAAAAAGTTATTCACATGCACATGGGCTTTCTGGAAAAGAGAGTTCAGATGTGTCTGTGTGTTTCAGATACCATTTTTGTGGTCTTTTTCTGACTTTTCAGGAGGCTCATTGGCCTGCTTACAAGTGACTTTTTTTTTTTTTGGACTTGTCATGAAGACCTTTTGCTTGCAATGGTCCTGGTGGTCTGCAGTGGTAGTGATGTGGATGGGCACTCAAGTGGAGACTGCTGCACACTTTTAGCATGATCTGTCCTCTTGATTTTGCCCACGTAGCAGGGCACAGCTCCATGTTGAGTGCCACTGGTAACATCGAGCACCCAGACACTGCCAAGGAATGACAATGCTAAGGATGACCTAGCATTTAGAGCACTTCACAGGAACTGCTGAGACTCAAATTCAGCTGCTGGCTCTGCCCCAGCGTGCATGTGCCATTCTGTGTGCAGACTTTGTGTGCCAGACCTTGTGCAAGTTGCCAAAGCGCAGGTCCTGCTGAGTGACTGACATCAGTGATCGATGGGGACCGCAGAGTTTGTGAAATGCTCGTGATGCTTCCTTACCTCCCAGGGCCATTTGGATCTGGCAGAGAAAAGGTGGTAAGGTGCTTTGGTACAGGGGTGACTGGGTTTCTGGAAGGACCCTTATGTGGGGAGTAAACACCACAGTGCTGCATAGGAAAGATCAGCTTTTTCTGCTTGCGTACTGCATGGAGGGTTGCTGTCTGCATGGGCTTGGCCAACGAAGGGAGGTAGGTGCCTGCTTATCGAGCACCATCCCAGCAGAAACATCGTTCCTGGGACAGAGGCTTCTAGGCATGGTGATGCTGGCTGCTCTGGAAAAGCAACCAGCTGTGCAGCTCATCCACAAGGTCGCAGCCTCACTGGGAAATGACCACAGGGTAAATCCCTAAAACTTTCGTATAGGATCCAACTGTTCTCGGGCTGGTTAGATATTGAGGACTTTTGCTGAATTTTGCATTCAGGCACAAGTCAAAAGCACCAACACTAGCAAAGCATCCAGAGGCAGAGTCCTTCCCTTGAAGCATACAGGGAAGCCCTTTCTTCCTCCCAACAACAGCGAAGAGGAGGCTCTTCTGGAAGGACTCTACAGTGATCGCTTTCCTCAAAAATCAAGATGCTACAAACAAGGAACCCCATTTTTGAACTGACAGCCTTCCCTGTGGCTGGACTGTGAAGGGGCTTGTGACCAACAGCTGAATACTGTGCTGCAAACATGCAATACATAACAGTGCAGAGTCAGAAAGAAAATCCAGGCCTTTCTTAGCCAAAAAGTACAACCATAACCTTTAACTGTGAAGACAGCAAATATACCAGCAGAAAAAGTCATTGCTGCTACTTAGGACTGTAGTTCAGTGCTTGGAGTGCCTTGCTGAGCCTCCTGCATTTGTGGCTTCCTTGCCCCTTCTTTATTGCTCTGCTTAGCCCTGTTAAACAGGGAATAAATGTGGGAGTGCTTTGGGATCATTAAGAAGATTTAGGAGTAAAACCCTAGTCAAGGCTGTGAGAAAAACTCTGCTAAATGGCAGCAGCCAAAGGCCCCATTCCCACACATACTTATGCACGTGAGCAACTGCGCCCACAGGAATAATCGCCCTAGAGCCTGGCAGGATCAAGGACAGATTTCTGCATCAGCATCAGCAGCAATGGGCATCTCAGTATGAGACTTGTTGCATGGCTTTTCTCAGTGTATCTGCCCACAGTGAACCGAAAGGCTGTCCCAGGGTCTTTGATCAGGATACACTTCAGTGGGATTTGAACGTTGCATGGGCCTTGACCTGCAGAGAGAGGAATTTTAGTTTTCCATAAATATGCTGTGCCCTGGCAGGTCCTGCTCTCTGGGGCTGGCTGGAGCTTGGGAAAAACTATCCAGCCACAGCATTTCTAATGTGGGTGCGTGGGGTTTGCTCACGCCTGGCTTGCTGGTGCACGTGGGCCACCCTGCACTTAAGCTCTCCAATAATTTCCAGAGAGGCAGCAGATCAAAAAGCGCCGCATGTGGTTCCTGAGCTCCCAGCCAGGGCTGTTGCCTCTACCGGCCCAGCCTCAACGGGCAGACAGAAATGGTGCTAGGAGCAAGGATGGTTGTAGGGCCCGTGAACACCTGCTGTACACAACCAGGCTGAGACCATGGACTGATTTTGCAGAGTTCACTACATACGGATTTTCAGGCCCCCTGGACCCAGCTGTACTAAACCCCACAATATTAATGTAAGGGGCACCAAGTCGCTGCCCTCCCGGGCACTGCTCCAGCACGTGCAGCGTGAGCCACTGTGCACCCGACATCAGCTTTCCTCTCCCCTGGAGAGGAGGCTGAGCCTTGTATCAGGGACACTGACAGTCCAGGGGTGTAGATGTGCAAGCGTACAGTTCGTATTTTCTGGACTGGGGATGCAGAGTGTGTTTACCTTGACTTAATGACAAGCACATTTAGAGAAGGTTTCCATCACGGAAGACTGAGGAGACTGATAAAACCAAGGTCTGGTTCCTCCTGGACTGTAACACAAATGTTTCCTTTGGCTTTCTGTTTTATTGGCTCCATTCACGGTGGTCTCTAAGGAGCCCATCAGAGGCCTCTCTGCTCGTTGCGTTCAGAGCAAGCATGGTTTCTACAGACAATTGCCTGCAGCTTGCAAAAGCAGATTTGCCAAACCACACATAATAAATCAAAACACAATTTCCAAGTGCTAGAATGGGCAAAAGCTACATCTTATTACAATGTACTCTTTCCAGGAGAATTTCTTGGCCTTGCTTTTTCAGGAACATATAATGAGAGGGAAGAAAACAGGTGGGTAGTACAGAAACAAGATGGCACAGGTAGGTGCCTCATTGACACTACATCTGGTTATTCTCAAAAGCAATCATTTTACAGCTGTCAGAGTTACAGTCTTTAGGAGCTGCTTCATATTCCCATGTGCTAGGAGCTCCCACAAACAGCCAAGCAAGTTCAGTTACAATTCTCCATCACCCTTCAGAAGTAAACTTCCTTCAGAAACAACTGTCTTCTTTCTAGATACAAACAATCCTCAAAAAAAGTCAAAGATAAGGTTGTACACAGTTTTTGTAAGGTTATAATAATGTTTTTCTACCTCCTAGATATTCATAGGTCTCTTTTTGTATAATAACAAAACTTCTCATAGTCTGCAAATTGGTTCAGCACCGTCTTAATGTTTTTAACATCAGATTGCATTGTAATGGTGTCAGAAGCTACTTACTGAAAAGATCTGAAAGCAAAGACACTGTAGAAGTGATTAAAAAAACCCTAAACATAAAAGCTAGGCCTATTGAATTAAGGTCGTAGCACAGCCTCTATTTCTTACTTTCAGTTCTCTTTTTCAACTGGCATCTGAAACTAACTTGAGTTTCTCTGTTTCCATCAGAGATGGCAACAAGATGCTTCCTGACAGCTTTTGCCTGTCACTGCCTGGAACTCTCTGCAGGGTTAGTATTTTCAATAGGTGATGCAAAGGTATAACATCCTGCAGCATTAATTCTTAAAAACTATCTTGTATGGGATCTTTCTGACAGCTCTACAGCCAGACTTTTTGCTTGCATCTCACAGTTGTCCCTTTCCTGGGAGCAGGCTTTTAGAAATCCACGTGACACCTCCAGTTATGATCCGCAAAGCACAGCTCTGGCGGCTATTTGTAGAGGAATGCGTGTGAACCAGAAGGTGCCCTGAAATACTTTTTAAAGTGGGCCTATCTGGTTACCATCTTTCATTAAATAAATGCTAATAGGCTGAAATTGGCTCCCCTCTCCCCCGCTGTTAGGAGCAAGGTTTGTAATGCAGACCTGCACTTTTGTTTCATGGAGGATCCTCAGTTAAACCCATGTCACCTCTGCCTATCGTGAGCATCCCTTTGGCTTGGATCCTTGGAACCGTCATCATCTGAATTTTGCAGCTTGCGTTTCCCAGTCCCAAACCCTGCTGCAATGTCACCCTTCTTTCATTTGGGAGGCCCACACACACGTATCAAAGTTAAGTATGTGTGTGGGGGAGGAATATTCCTCCCTAATTTTCCAAAGTGGTTTTCAGGGATTCTCACACTCGTGGTGGGAATGAAGCATAGAGCTAACTCCCTTTAACTTTAGAGTTTTAACTTATCCGATAGCTAAAGCTTAATTAATTATTGTGGAGTCCATACATATCAAATACCTCACTCATGCCTGTCAATTTGCTGCACTCTCTAAGACATGTAGTATTCCTACAGATGACAAATGTCCTGCTGGGGCTATGCTAATACACTTAGCATCTGCAAACGGGTCCATAAAAAGGGGCAGGTTCCCATTCATTGAAGTGGGATACGAAGGATGCTCTAGGGTCACTGTGTCTGCACCGTCCCCCACAGCACACCTTCAGGCGTATTCCTCTCCAGGGCTTTGGTGTGACCAATTGTAAATGGCAGAGGAGATGGGGAATACCTTCTGTAGGTGGAGGGAGTATTGAAGCATTTCCCTCCGAAAGTGCCCTCCTTTGTTCAGAATTTGCAACCAAGTCAGGAAAAGCAAGTTTTCGCGTGATGCAGTGACAAGTACCAAAGATAACCTGGGTTGTGATCTCTGTCTCAGATAAGAGTTGCTGTGCAAGGAAAGTGAGGAGGCAGCAAGGTTTGCCAGCACCGCAGAGCTGGCAGGAGCTGAGCGAGCCTGGGAGGCGGTGGGCTCACCTCTCCCCCAGCCTTTCCCTCTCCTTCCCCAGCCGAGGGGCTGAAAGGCGGTTTCCAGATAAGATCCCTTCAAACAGCCCTGCTGGGAAATCTGTGTCTCTCCCAGCAGATTCCAAGGCTTATTGCGTTTTCTTTCCCTTTCTCTCTCTCGGTGCCTTTTCCCCACCACCAGAGTATCCAACATCTTCCATTTAAAGTAATTAACAATAATGAGGTCCCTGGTGAACTTCATAGACTGACTGTAATTTCTGCCTTTTCCAAGTGAAATTCTGGCTGGGATGGGGCGAGCTGCCTCCCCGTAGGGACAGTGAGACCTGGCGACGTTAACCTGCCACAGCCTGACCGTGGATCTTTCAGTACCCTCCTGGTATTCTTGAAACCATTGACCAGGGGAGGAATTAATCTATATTCCTTTAATAGCTTTTTTTAATTGCCAGCCAAGTAGAAGAGAGGTGACGTGGCAGAGGGAAGACAGAGGACTGCCAACTTTGCGAGTTTGGCTTGCGGCTGCTGGCCGACCCCCGTGGGACCAGCTCTGCCACCCCCTGCCTGCGGGCGCTCCTGGTGCCCGCGGAGGAGCTGGGCATACAGCACGGGGGATGCGAGCCAGGAAATACTCCCTCTGCCCAACAAACGATGTCTTTCTTTGTTTTTATTATTTTCAAAAAGCCACTATTTCTGGAGTCATCAAAGGAGGAACACCCAGTTCTGGCAGAAGCCTGAAATCATGAATTCATGAGGCTCAGCCTCTCCTCTTTCCCCCTTCACCCTCTAAAAAAGGGAGACAAAGCAGGAGGCTGGGGAAGAGCCCCATGTTTGGGTCTTACGGGGCTCCCAGGTCCCAGCCACTACCAGTGTGGGCGCCTGACAAGGGATGCCCTCACCAGCACGGGATGCTCGTGCCCTGAGCATGCAGGATTTCTAGCCGTGCATCGCTCCCCCTGTGGCCCTGTTACCACCCCTTCCCAGAGGGCAACATGCGGGTCAGAAGGAGAGGAGAAGGAGGAGAATTGGGGGTCTTGGTTGGGCACTCCTTTTCCAGATTTCCTTCTGGGATGTTGGAGGAGCAGTTTCCCTCTGCCTTCCCCAGCCCCCCGCTTAGCCAGCTCTGGGTCTAACCCAGGGCCCTCCAGAGCTGCGGTGCGGCTGCCCTCCATGGTTTGTGTACCCCAAAGTGCCAGGGCAGCCCCTGTGGCCCGTGGCCCCTGTGGCAGTTCTCCTCTCCACGGCTAATTGCTAGCATCTGTCTGGATGGCCATTTCAGCTGCCTGCAAAATCCAGGGTGGGGATCTTTAGGTTTTCCATAAGAAACCACTTTCTTTCAGGGTGGGATTATACACTTCCTTGAGCCATAAGAACATGCAGATGTTGCAGGGCCAGACAGCCCCGCTGCTCACCAGGGTGAGAGGAAATTACCCTCTTCTCTCACTTATTTGTTACAGGGGGTGGGAGTCTGTGTTTCCACTCCCTCCTTGCGTTCACACACAGGATTCGCGGGCAGCAGAAGCAGGAGCTTTGCGCACTTGCACGAGGCTTCTGCCCTACAAAACTGGGCATTTTCTGAGCTGAAGGTAGGAGCAAACCTCCACCCCCAGATATTAAACCAGAAGCTCCCACTCTTACTGCTGCTTTTTGCAGCACTATTACAGCACTGATGTCTGGAGGTGGTGACAAAACTTACCTCAGTGGGTTAGTCTGTAGCCCTTCACCTGTGCCTCCTGAAGCACTTAATGATGGAAAGACAACGTTGTTGCTGCCTCCGTGGGCAGGGGAAAGCAGGCACAGAGAGACAGGTAGCTGCCCACGGTGAAGGCAGGAACAGGATTCCCTTGCCCTGGCTCTCAATCTGGTGTGGACTCCCTTTCCCTTCCCACTCACCTCCGCCAAACCATCAGACTGGGACATCGTCTGTTACCTTCCCAGTTATTGCTTTCCCTGCTCCAGAGGCTTGCAGAGCTCCGTGGGGAGGGCTGGAGGTGATGTAAGCCACCTCATAAAACACAAATGGCAGCAAAGCAGACATCCCAGAGTACGGCGTCATTCACAGAGCGTTGCCAAAGGGAGCGATGCTTCACTTCGCCTTGGGTTCGGGACTTCAGCATTTCCTTTTGTTCCAGATAGGAATGAGAGGCAAAAAAAACTCAACCAAAAAATCCCCACAGTTCTCCATGAAAGATACCAAAAAAGATTTTAGTTTGACTGAAGCATTTTGTGTCAATTTTGGCTTTTTAGTTAATAACATGTTACAGTAGAGATAATAACCCTTAAAAAGCAGTCACATTAAAAGGCTGTTCCTGAGAAATCAAAACATTTAACAATATTGAAACCTTCCACTTCCCTGCTTTCAATCTTCCTCATTGCTCCCATTTTTCACAAAACACAGAGTGGTTTTTGTTCAAAAGGGAGCCGTGTTCCCAGCAGCTCAGCCACAGTTGTCACGGCTGGCTCTGACTGCATACTCATAAAATAAAGAGGAAGATTTAAAGGCTCATGTGATGTCATGGTCTGGATAGCTGATCTGGGTTAAAAATATGTCCCATCCCAACTCCTCCTGTCTCTCAGAGCCTTCCCACCTTGTTGGTTGTTATTGCATCAGAGCTGCCTCTGTATCTGTATCCATTTCTATATCCTCTATATGCCTATTGCTTCCTGAACTTCATGTAGTCAAAAACACTCAGACAGGAGTGGCCCATTCTGGCAGAGCAGCACTTGACTGTGCCCTCAGCCTTCCCTGATTATTCACAAAGCAGAGAGGACACCTCCTCCTCCACCCTGTATAACTCAGCACGTGTGCATCACCTATGGTGATGGTCTGAGCCAAGCAGGAATATAGCTGAGCTTCAAGGCAGGCAAGAATTGGGTCTGAACTTTATGGCTTGTCAGTCAGTCCTTGGCCTCTCATCAGATGGCAAAAATTAGTGCTAATTAGAGCAAGGTAGTATCTTTGGAAATTTCTCAGCCTGGACTTCATGTGATTGTGCATGCTAAATTCAGAACCATAAATCAAATTTCAGGAACTGGTTTTGGATGCCAGGCCATTGCTGCTGGGTTTAAAGGGGCTCTTCTCTGACTGCTGCCCAACATATATACAAATGGTGGGTTAGAAGTGGTTTCTTTGCTCATCAGTAGCTTACCTCGGGGACAGGTGTGCCCCGTCCTGAAGAGCCCAGCGCTGTGCGGCTCGGCGCCTTGCTCCACGCCACTCTGCAGGGACAGCTTTTCCCCCTTGTGTCCCCGTTGGTTGGTGCTGTAAAGCCAACACACGCCCCATGTTGGAAGCTCTGACAAATCGAGCAGCAATGCAACCCGCCAACAGCCTGGCCCGGTTAGCACTGCCAGGCGCCCCGCTGGGAGCATTTCCAGCAGGGGAGGCTGAGGAGCCCGGGGCTTGGCTGCTCCGGCGGCTGGTGCAGACACCCTGGCCCGGCACTGGGTTACCCTGTCGTGGGGCTACTCTTCCTCAGGCTAAACTGGGAGGCTTCACATCAGGACATAAAGTGCCTGAGCTAACACTGAACAGAAGACAAGACGAAAAAAAAAGTGGAAAACTTTCTGATTTATCTAGGGCTGATAACTAATCTACATGTATAATTAACTCTCTGCTCTCCTAAGCAGGTTGTGGCACTGGATAAAAGGGATACGGGTAACATGCTGGTACCAGCCACATCATTAAGGAACTTTTTAGATGAGAAATGGTCAGACTTTGGAAGGTAAATGCCTTCCTCCCACTCCCCGTGGGAGTTATGCTGTTAGCTGCTGTTGGCGCTTTCATAAAGCTCCTCGCAAAATTTTGTTGTATCAAAACCCCAAAGTCTGTATCCCCTTCTAGAGGCTTAGTGCGGGCAGTTCGTACCAGATTCCCTCGACTCCTGAGTGTTGGAAGATGATGGACTTGTCAGTGGGTCTTTACAGGGCTTCTCTGCTTCTCTGCAAAGAGCTGCAGGGGCTCCAAGGCCTCTGTCCAGAAGGATATTCTGGACTATCCTAAGCACAGAAATATTGCAATGCTGCAAAAACTGTGGGAAAGAGACTCTTGTTAGACTTTAATCTTCCCTCGACTTGTGGCTGACGTGTTCACCGTTGCCCAGGCCTTTCCCTCTGAAAGGATTACTTTATCACAGAGCTCTTTTCCTCATTAAATAAAAAAATCAAACCAAACTAACCAAGACCATAGTTTATTTTGTTTCATGCTATGGGTTTATTTTAAATGTATTAGATTTCCTTTTAAAAAAAAATGCAATAACTGATAACGAGTGCATATGGATCTTTTCAGTTTAATGCTTTGTTTACACTGAACACTGGTTTGCCTGCAAAGTGTGTGTTTTAAATTACTCTGCTTTATTTTAAACCAAATATTAACCTCTTTGTGCGTGCGTGAGAGAGAGAGAAGGAGAAAGGGAGACGAGAGGGAGCCGGATGACGAGGACCATGTTGTGTGCCGCACAGTTGGTGGGTGCCTCCTCCCCTCCTGCTCCTGTGTCATTCCTGCTGCTCCGCTCCACCGCCCTTAAGAGGAGAGTCTGAATTTGGAGCAACATAGTATGAGGTTTGTGCCACAAAACGCACCGCCTCTGTAAAAAGGGAGACAAAGAAGAACCTCCTTTTTCTGTCCAACCCAGAGGCGCTGGAGGGGTGTAAGTGGCCCTCGGGAGCATGGTCCGGCTGTGAAAGAGCGCTGCTGTGGGACCCTGTCCTTGCTGGTGTCCTGGAGGATGCTGGTGTCACCGCGTGGTGGGAGACGTGTAGGCTACAGCATGTACAGGCAGGGAAGCTCCTTGTGGTCCTTCACTCTGGCCCAGGACCATCCCAGCTGTGGTAGGGGCCTTTCCCCCTGTGGAGGACCTCAATTCAGAAGAACACAGAGATAGATACATTAAAACGACTGCCACAGCCCCATCCCTATGGGCTGGCTTTCCCCCAAGCCCCCACTGCTCCTCCTCCTGCAGAGACCCACGGCGTGTGTCCCCACCAGTCCCGCGCCTGGGCTTGCAGGCTCGTGGTGGCAGTAACCGGAGCAAATGTCCATACAGTCGCTGAAGCATCATGCATGTAGGTGTGGTGCTCCACCTAGAACATTATTTGTCACCAAGTTGCCACTCCTGCTATGAATGTGCTGTCCACATCTGCGAGGGGAACACATATAAAGGTGCTTTCACCCTTGGGGCTGCAGCAGGGGAGGGAGCAGAGGCAGTGCTGCAGATCTCAGCCCGGGAGCAGAGTTTACAGGGATTGTCAGACCCTGTTGAATTGGGTCTCCATCAGGAGGCAAATCCAAATTTGTCCTACAGTTACAGAGGTGTGGGTGTCTGGTTAGGACCTTTTTAGAGCCAAAGCCCACCTGAAGCAGCCTGTTGCATTGAGGAGGTGCTGTTCCTGGGCTTCCCTTAAACCCATGACAGTAATACAAAGCCCTGAAATGGCTTTCCAGCTTGCATTCAAAGTTTTTTGGCTCAAGCTGATTTGACTTCAAAGGCAGGCAAATCCACAAAATTTCTAAATCTCCTCAGCCTATTTCTAAACACAGACCCGACATGTTACAGAGTGCTTCCTGTACGTTGGACACATACCCCCAGTATTAAGTGAGCGCTAATATCACAAATTGAATCCTCTGGAATATCTCCAGACTGCCTAGAAAACATGACCCAGACTTGAATTAAATCCTTTAAAACCAGAAACAATGCTTCTTGCAAGCACAAATCATGTGGGTTTTCGTGCCTTCCAAAATGAGTCTCAGCTCTAGGCTGGAGCTGGCCTTACACATCATTCCCAGTCCGCAGCCTAAATTCCTCTGAATGTCACTGCCTCACCACTTGTCTGTAAATTCAACCTTATAAAGTGCATGTTGTCCATCTGTGGAAACTCTCGTGAAGCTAAGAGACTTCTGAAGGGAAGGATAGGAGCAGGATAGAGCCCATGTGTACAGGTCCAGGCAGATCTTGATATAAAATAACCCCCTTTTTTCCTAATGTTGCCACACAGACCCCAGTCCATGTCTTAGTCCCATTATTCTTCTGTTTGTCATGCCCACGTCAACTGAATTTAGCATCACTGTATTCTTTATTATTGTCATAACACCTAATCCCGACCGCGGCTCCATTGTGCTGAGCAGAGCCTAAGAAGGTTGTCTCTGCCCCAGGGAGCCTCGTTATTCAAATGCAAGACAAGAGGCAGCAGACGGCCACAGGCAGGTGGACATGAGCAAACACTGGCTTGTGGTCTCTGCACACCAGACAAGCCATTTTCCAGCCCATGGTCTGGTAGTGATGCTCTGTTCAAACTTTTCACAGCAATGGGTGAAAATACACTGCCTTCTAGTTTTCAGCAACAGAAACCAGTGAGGAGTGTGCTGGAAAGGAGGGACAGAGCACAGAGGAGTTTTGTGTTTCCTGTTTCCATCAAGTGTGTAAGGCCAGTGCTGAGGTGCCCTCACCCCCACCAGTGTCCCAGTGCTGCCGCTGGAGTGGGTGCTCGCGCCTGCTGACCCACATGTCCTGCAAAGGTGGCAGAAGCATGAGAAGGAGTAAAGGCTTCGACGAGGAGGGAAACTGAATTACCTCCTTTTGCTGGGGCACTGAGCGGAGCTGTGGGAAATGACTGGTCTGCAGCTCCCCGTATTTGGCATCACTGCGTGTCTGCCTTTCCTCTGTACGGTGAACAGGTTTCTGGCCAGCTGGAGCGGAGGGGTGAGCGGAGGGCTGGAGCTTTCACCTCTCACCCTGTAGGATGGCCGTGACTAGCAGGCAAGTGCCCCAAAAGAGGCCCCAAAAGAATCTCTCTGAGACTTCAGAACAAGCCAAATCTTGCAGTTCCTTTAGAGCATCCCCATACTGCTTTCTTCTCTGACAGACCCTGTATCACAACAGGGCTGTTATGAACACGGTGGAGCACTCTGGCTGGCCAGGGACAAGCGCTCCAGGGCTGCTTCGCACTGCCCAACCGGGGAGTTTCAGGGAAGCTCCGCTCCCCCCACGGGGTGAACCCTCCAGGGTGCTTGGCATCCAGTGGCTCCTGGGATGCTGTTTCTGGCCTGTTTTTTAGGCAACATGGGTGCTCTTTTAAAAACCTAGCCACTAGTTTTGGGCCTGTGGTGGGAAGAGATGAAATTTTTTGCAAATCATTTCTTGCAGAGGCGAGTCAGAAGGGAAGGTATTTGGAGCGGCTCAGGGAGCAACTGCAGTGCAGTTGTCTGCTTCACAGCCTCTTTCATCCTCTCCTTTCCATCCTTCCTAACACAGTTATCTGTTGTCTATTAGAGTGGAGTTTATCAGCCTTTCACCTGGGGGAACATTGGCAGGATTTTTTTCCATTCCTTCATAGTTTATTTTCACAACCTGGAAGAAAAATAACAGCTTTTAGACCTCCACCGTCCTGTCAAAATGGTTGAAACTGGCCAATAAGTTGAAAAGTTATTGGCAGCAGATGGTGGCAGGTGAACTCACAAAGCCTGATCCTATAAGCCTTGTTTTCTTAGGGAAACAGGCTAAAAACAGCCGTAGCCTGAATGTCACGGTATTTCCACCCAGGACAAGCCTTTTCAGTCCAGACAGCAACCAATTCTTCCACCTAACACTCAAAATAACACCTCCTGCTCCACCTGTAGCAATTCAGAAGCAAGATGTGTTCAAACAGTTTTCAGGGCAGTTTCAGCGCTGCTGAAGTGGACCGATAAGACTCTCTCTCACCACCCTGCAGCCTGCCATGCAAGCAGTGACAGGCGTTTGCAGGGCTTTGCTGGGTGGATCTGCCTGGAAGGTCAGGCAGGTTTTGTGGAGAGATGGAAAAAGAAATGGACTGGGTGATCTGGAAGAGGGGAGGCTTCCTTTGTAAGGGAGAGTGGCTACAGGTGCAGAGGTGCTGTGCACTTGTGACTTAAGAACCAGTATACATTATTATTTATGATTAAAAGTCCATCTGTCAAATTAAAATGCCTTCTTTTGAAGTTACACATGGCAGAAGAATAAGAGCAAAGCCACAGACATCTTTGTACAATGTTTTTTTGTCCATCATTTTCTGAAGCCTATTGAAGCGGAAAACACATTTGCATTACAAAGGATGCAGTGTCTTTGTGTCTCAGTGCAGTGTCTCAGACCTGAGCAACGTTCCTTTCTAATGATGGTCAAGTAAAAACCCTGGTCCAAATTAATCTGTGGTGTGAATCCTGTTGCTTCAGAGGAGTTACAGCCAGAATAAAGGCACCCCACTAATCTCTTCTTCCAGACAGGGCTCTTCCCTTTGAGTGCAGCCTGTTGCATCACGTCAGTTAGCTACAGAGGGGACACCGGCAAAGAGTCCCGAAGGACCTGGTTCTTCTCGTCCTCCTCGTGGTGCGCATCAGGCTTGACATGAATCAGCTGAATTAAGATAACGTAAAACTTGAGGTGAAAGAAGGGCAAAATCATGGAGTTCCTACTCATCAAGCCCACCTCCAGTATATTGATTTGGAGGCTCAAGCATGTTCATCTGCTGTCCCAGTATTCAAAAACTGAAGAAATGTGACAATGCCAGCCCACCTGTTTCTAAAGAAAAAGTTTTCAAGGGATCAGATGTTTTCCAAACCTTTGTGTGACCCCTCCAAAGACCTGCGTCAATCTAAGTCAGGGATTTGTAACGCAGGTTTGGTTTTCTTGCTTTCACATTCATTCTCTAAGGCCACATAGCATAGGCAAGGCTGCCCTGCCCTGCTCACTCTTGTTCTGCAGATGGGATCTTGCCTCTTTCCCATTAAGAAGTGCTCTCTCCTCCCCTGCCTCCTACGGCACAGACCCCGGTGAAAAGCCCTCCCTGCAAGGGGAGCACAAAGGTACAAGCGTCTGCATTGATGCCACCAAGCGAGCAAGCAATTAAAGCGCTCCTCGCCAGAAAAGAGCTTCTGCAGACAGTTGCTGACTGCGAACCGGTTTCTGACAGCAGCAGCTGATGCACAATGCTCCCATTCAGCCACTGACAGGTCCTCGGCGCTCACAGGACATGCTGGCCTTTGGCTTAATTCAGTGTGTAATGGATAAATCATAGAGGCTTTGCTCCCTGTGCTCACCCCCACCAGGAAGCACAGCACTGGGGTAGCCTGAGCAGCCTTTGCCATGTTTTCACCCCCAGGCTTTAAAGGAGGCTATTTCACCGGCTGCCTTTCCTTGAAGTCTTGAGTCTCTTTCCTACTGGTTTTATCAGGTTTCCTTGTTCTCAGTTTCCTCCTTTGCTCATTGCTGGGTGGCTCCTGTCTGAGCAGTGCAGCCCCCTCCCTTCCTGTGGTATCGGTGCCGCTGGTCCTCAGTGGTACCCGAGCATCACTGCCAGCACCTTACAGCATGGCGAGCAGCAGGGAGGGCATCAGGGACAGGCTCGCTCTGCCTCTTCACCCCACGACATGGGCTGGAGGCTTGATTTGGATTTAATCAGGTGTGATTTCTGTTTGGAAGATAAGGGGTGGAAAAACAGGTCAGACAGTGAAGGTGGGGGATTATGGTTTAAGAGGGCACAGTGTGTGACTTGGAGGGAGAGGATAGTTTGGAGGCAGACAGAATAGAAAGCCGGGGGGTGATGGCTAAATACTTCTTCTTGCTCCCTCCAAAATTTCCGAGCCAGTTTGATCAGGAATGCACTAAGAAAATCCCATCTTGTTTCTGTTCCCATGTTGCATTTTGACTGACCCCAGCAAGGGAAGCCATATCCACACTGTACACTGCAGGCAAACCTCTGGCATGCTCGGGGCAGGAGGGACATGCACAAGCTCCGGCTTAAGCTGTGTGACACTGTGAGTGTGGTGCTTGGCCAAGCCAGCACATGCTGTCCCTTGGCAGGGCTTGTGCAGCACACGCGATGCTGTCTCTGCTCCGTGCAAGCAAGTACCATCCCTGTGCTCTCCGTCTCCAGTGGGAAAGAAGCATGAAAGCTACCCTGCAGCTGATGAAAGTGCTCGAAGCAGGGCCAATGAGACCAGATTGCCTATGGCAATGTCCAGTTGGGTTTTGAATATCTCCGAGAATGGAGATTGCCCAGCCGCCCTGGCAGCCTGCTCCGGTGCTTGGCCACAAGCATAGTGAAGAAGTTTTTCCTAATATCCATTGACTCATATAATAATTCAGGTCATGATGACTAATATTATCTTACGACAGGAAGGGCACCTTTTCTTTCCTTCATGTGCATGCCCGTGTACTTGCGGCAATATTGGCTTAACTGCTGTGTGTGCACAGAAGGGAAAGTGGGGCTCTCAGTACATGCTGCAGGGCTGCCTGAAAAATGCAGGCAAAGGTGGCTCTGTGGGGAATAAAAAGCATGCTCCAAAAGCTCTTAAAAGGCCTTGTAGCTCAAGCTTGGCTCAAGAAGTTTGAAATCTCATCAATGAATAAGGCTTAGTTTATGGGTTTAGATAGAAATCAAATAAATGTGCAGAGTTCTGGCTAAGAAACATGTTTGGGATTAATGACTTGTAGGATTTAAAAATAGCTGTATCATTTTAATCAGTTTGGGAGTCCTTTGGTGGTCCTACGTGGTGAAAGCTGCCAGGAACTGCTACAAGCAGCAGGACATATGAACATCCTTTTCACAGAGGATTATGTGGGATCCAGTTCTGCCCATGAGGTCTCTTCATATCAGTCAGTTGAGTAAGAGCAAACAACTCTCTAAGGAAAGGTGGGTGCGTGCCCTTGGGTTTCATCTAGGTTTGAATTTTGTTGCTCTGACGTTGTCACCTAAAGTCCTGCCGTTTGGAGGCTGCTGGGGAGCCCCAGTGATGCATTTGTGGGGGCAGCCGAGGCAGCTGTAGGTCTATGCCATGTCTGGAGCAGCCCGCAACACTGTCAGGTGAGTGGTACAACTCCCTGCGCCGCAACCCTCTCTGTGCAGTGTTATCGGTGATGGATATGAGCTGTGGGGACAAGGGGAGAGGGCTGCACGCTTTAGAAAGGCAGAGGAGGAACTGGACTGAACCCTGTGGTCAGGCCCAGCCCAGGACCCCAGGACCACGTGGCACAGCGGCAATGCCCAGTGACTCCTCACAATGCACAAGACCTGACAGCTCCACGTCAGCCACTCCAGGCCAGTGGGTCCCAGGTGAAGATCTGGCTCAGGCTTTGCAACCAACATCTTCTCCAGCATCAACGTGATCCATGGTTTGGATTAATCCTCTCACCATTCAACCAGGAGCTGAAGAAACTCCCATGACTGGTCCCCAGTAGGATCTCCCCAGCTGTGGACAAGCCCATACCAGAAGCTGCTCTGCTTATTTTGGAGGGTGAAGATTTCTGCATTCTCCTGCTACTGCTCAGTGAAAAAGCCTGCAGGTCTGGAAATTCATTCCCTATAAGCTCTGCCAACCATGCCAAAAAACAGCATTTCAGCAGTTAAATCAGATCCTATCCCACCCTGCCCTGCCCAAGAAAGCAAGAAGTCAGGATTTGGTGTCGTATAGCCCCCTCCACCATCACACCCAGAGCAACTTCTCCAATAGCTGCTGCTGGTCTTTTTTTCTGCCGAGCCTAATTACCAAGACGCTGCTTAGTGGCCCAGGTCACCCTGGCTCTCTGCGTCGCACTGTTGCACAATTCATGTGTAAATGTCAAGTTTTAGCAGATCCCAGCCCTGGCCGTTGTGCCACAAAAAAAAGCGAGCAAGCGGGAGAGCGAGGGGCGGAGGGAAGGGAGCGGGCTGCTGCGGTACAGTGGGGAGGAAACAATAGCTGCTGCATATGGGACAGGTCAATAGGCTGCCATATGCTGGCTCCCTCAGTGCTCTGCTGCTTAATCCCCACTTTCAATGTCGTTATCAGTGCTGGTTGCTCACCCCCTCTGCAGAAAGGTGGTTTATACTCTGCTGTTTAATGCGTTCTTGTTTTAAGTCTAAGAGTACTTTTGCTTTGTTGTACCCTTATTAAGATGGAGGGCAGATTAACAGGGAAAGGTTAGCTCTCTGACAGCCCCACGAATAAGTCCACAGCCAGCCTGGGAAAAGCATGAAATTCATCTTTTCTTAGCAAAAGGCTTCAGTCATGAAGTTTAGTTTGTGGCATTCACTCTGTGAAGCAGCAGGGCTGTTGGGAAAGAGTACAGAAAGGGCTTTGTTCATGCTTCCTCGGCTTGATTTATATGATGAAGGGGTTCTTGCTCCGCATAATATTTCATCTCTGTGCTAAGTTGTGGTACTGATGGAGCATGAAATTCCCCAGTGATCAGAAATGAGCTATCCACTCAGCGGCTCCTTATTCCGCATCCTCCCCGGATCCTTATTCCACATCCATCCCCAGCAGCGCACAGTGCCTGGCACCCCCCCAGCCGGCAAAGTAAGCAGGGGGTGCTTATGCAGACCCTGACGGGTCCTCATGCTTCATTCAGTGTGGCACAGGCAAGCATATGTCTTTCTGATTATAAATGAAGGGTGAGGGTAAACATCTCTCCTCCTGACAGCAGGCTGTGTTTGCAGCAGGATTTCAGGGCACCTACGCAAAGGGGGGCACTGATGGGGCGGGCATCCCAGTCCTGGGGGGCACCCCAATCCCAAACCACTCATGATGGAGCTACTCCCCTGTGTGCAGGATGCCTGCTAGCCTGCTTCCCCTGGATCGCAGCGACGGCAGATAGCCCCCCAGGAGGGATGGCCTGCCTGGCAGCAGCTGCGCAGGGCAGCGGGCTCACTGTGGGAGCACAGAGGGGACCTGGTTGGAGGAGGGCTGGGAGCCCACGGGGCAGCACTGGCTCAGGTGGGAGGCCACCCCAGACCAGGCAGGGGACCAAGCTGTCACACTCGACCAGTGCAGCCGCTGCGGGGGTGTTTGCTGCTCTGGCACAGCACCCGCACTGGCAGGGCTGGAGGGTTTCCCCAGCATCACGGCTGGCATGGCAGAGCGGTGGGGTTCTCCTGGTTTTCCCCCGCTGACCGGCCCCAGGAGGTCCCCACAGCCACCCCTGCTGCTCTTGCCACCACTGTCCCCTGCAGCAGGGCAAGGCGGGTTCCTCCTCCTGCCCCTCCAGACGACTCCCACTCCTCACCATGGCACCATGCTTTCCCCCAAGCTCTCCCACAGCGCCTCTGGCAACCCTTGCATCTTCTCCAGCACAACGTGCTGCAGTCCTGCATTGCTCCAGCACTTCCCAGCTACTTTCCTACAGACAACTGTGCTGTGGACGTCTTGGGGGGAAGTTTTGTTGTCCCTGGTTTTGGCTCCAGGGCTGAACAGAGACAGGGCTGCTTGGTCGTCTTCTTGCCTTCTGGATGGAAAGGGAGCCATGGATAGGGATCTAATGCAATCAAACTATCCAAACCTTTAACTCTGAAGACCATTTTGGGAATCCGGCTGAGGTTACTGGTTCATATATCCCCACTGAAGATTCTTATGTTGGTGGGTCTGAAAAATGCTTTGTCAGGTTAGACTGCTCCTCAGGGAGGTATAACAAAGAGGCAGAAAAACTGGCAGCCCTTTTCTGAAAGTGAGACTCCAGGCGAGAGCTCTGCTGTGGATTAATTAGTAGGTGACGGCTGGGAATCTGACGAGCTGCTGCTTAAAATTACAGCCTGCCTCTCTGCTTGTGGGACAGCTGAGCAATGCTTTCCAAAAACATGAGTGCACTTGGGTGTCTTAAATTATCAAATAGATTTTGTATCAGAGAATGGGGCTCCACTATAACCCTGGATGGATATTTCATTTCAGACAGCAGCAAACCACCCATATAACCACAGATCCTCCCAAACATAGTAGTTACAGTCTGCAGCCAGATACGGCAGTTGTCAAAACCTGAGGCACTCAGACTTGACCAGGGAGAGAGAGAGAGATTTGAACTGCAGGCTTGAAATGGGTTTTGAGCTGAAATTTTGCTTTCATCCACCTCTAATCCTTAGTAATTCTTAATATCTTCTTTTTCTCCCTTAACGTATGAATTGATGTCACTGGTTAATGGAGCAAGGAACCTTGGAACAGGGATTCTCAGTATTACATATGTGCATGCCTAACATCATGCTGTGCTTGACAATAAAATTATATAAGGAAAGCTCAAATGGCTTATGGTAGCACCAGATGCCCTGGGACGACCTGACTTATCTGATTCTTCATTCTCTCTGGTTACAGATTTTGTTAGACCATAAAAAATTTAACCACAAAAAATCTCATTAAAGGTCACTGTCATTCTCTCTTCTTTTTGTTTGTTTGCCGTCTGTATCACTGCAGTTGCTGCCCACGACTGTAAGCTGAAAAAGCTCCCCATCACACAGAACTTGCACACTGCATATGAGATGACAGAAAACAGTGAAACACCCGTAATGCCATCATTAGAGGAATCACAGGGCTCCTGTTGCTTACCTGCAGCTATGGTACACTCACATTCCTAAAACATTGCCATTTGATGTCTTCATAATGATCCCCAGGCCTGATACCTCCCTCAAGAGAGCTGCTTTTAGGTTGCTCTTTCCCAGCAGGACTTTTTGTGTGACATTACGAGCTAAGGCACAGGAAAGGCAGCTCCGTAGCCAAGCGCTAGAGGCAATGGGGACGCTTGTACCACTGCTGGGGTGAGTTCCTCCATTCCTGGGCAAAATAGGGCAATGGGGGCTGTGCCAGGGATGGGGTGAGCACAAGGGTCTCAGCCCAGGGGCTTGCACAACTCACACATGCTGCACACACACACACCTCTCTGTGCTGAAGGGTTGCACCAGTGCTGCAAGGGTCATGGGGAAGGGAAATTTCCTCTTATCGGTTGGATTTTTCTCTAACTGTTGCCTTCTGAGGTACACATCTCATGTGCTTGGTTGAAGTCTGGAAAAAAAAGTTTAATAAAGTCCATTCCACCTTTTTTTTTTTTTCCATGTAAAATCAGTGCCTCTGTGCTCCAATGATGAGGTCTGGCAGAGATGCCATGGGGAGAGGAAGATTACCACTTGTCATGAAAGGACCTATTACAATTTAAGTGCCGAGTGGGTGGGTGGATGTTGCTGTAGGAAACTTCCTGTCAGTTTCTTAAGCTTGTATGATAAAAATCTCAGGCTTACCTAGGGATTAACATAGAGAGTTTGTTAAGCAGTCAGGGCGATGTCATATATATTCTGGTGCTTATCTTCTCTGAATGCAAACTGTCATTAAAGGACTATGGAAAGTGAGTATAGTGCACAGCAGCCACAGCACTGGCCTTTTAAACATTTAATTGAAACCTTACAAGCCTGCTTATTCTGATCTTTATTATTTATTAAAATAAAAAATAATCCAGGTGGGTAAGTGACTGAAGAGTCACTGTGGGGTGATGTAAGAGAAGAGTGGAAGGGCTATTGTATTCTTTCAGGTGGAAAAGGCAAGCTCAGAGACGTTGAGTGACCGATTAGGGCTAGTCTGTCCCCTACGAGCTTAACCCATCTGGCACAGTTACTGGCAAAACTCATCTGGTGAGTGTCTGCCCACTGGCTAGAGAAGTATTTCGACTGATTTTGTTAAGTTTTAGCCTCAAACTATATGTGAGTCAAAAGGCAAAAGGATGCTTTCAGCCTTGAAAATTACGTCTGTACTAAAATAGCCAGAGGTTTCTTGTTTCATAGTCAGCAATCTTATTTTATTAATAAATGAAGACTGTCAATTATCTTCTTCTTTTTTAGCTCCCAGATAAATACTTCTATTTGTATTTCTTCCTTCTACATCCCTAATTGGTTGCTGCCTTAATTTTTTATTGCTTTGCTTTTTTTTTGTTTTGAGTTTATTATTTGATTTACAAATAAACCTATTAGAAGGAAGCCTTACATGATGCTATATTTAGCAACATTTGGAAAAAACTCCAAACCATATGAAAAATATGTGCTGCAAGCAATCAGGATGATCCTTCTTCAACAGAAATTGTCTTCTCCTTTTGTGTTTGTAGAGCTGGCTGTCTAAATTCATGGGTCAGACTATGGTTTTGCTTGGTTTTACTAGCACGACTGGCAGGACTGGAGCAAGGCTCCTGCTCTTCCTCTTGACTGGAAAAAAAGAGTTTGGTGTTACCGTGCCGTCCTGGGAGAGCAGGAGAACATGGATGGCTCCTTCTGAAGAGATTTGAGTTTTAGTGCACAGCTGGCAAATCGGAAATTTCTGCCTCTGGGGTGAGTTTGTGAAGCACCAGGGGTGTGTGCGAGGCTGGAAGGGAGAGACCATTGCAACTGCCCACTCGGTGCCATAGCAGGTACCTCGGTAGGGGGCTTCAGCCTTCCCCAGCTGTCTTCAAAGTCAGCACCATTCTTGGTGGTGGATGGAAAGGGATAGTCTCTCTGTCTAGCTGTGGACAGCATAAGTGAGAAATGCTCCAGAAGGATTTCTTTAATTTATGCCCGGTTAATTCACCCCAAATCAAGAGGCTGGCCCAAATGAGAACTCCATAAACCATTGTCCTTTTACGACAGATGTACAAGGAGCTGTGGGTAAACCATCTAAAAATACTAGCAACCTGATGCCAGACCCTGGGAAAGGTTGGTCCTGGAAACAAAGCCTACGCAGCACTTCCTTGGTCTCCTCCTGCATGTCCACATTCACTGATTTGAGTGACAGTAGACTCATTTTCCAGGGAAAAAAACAGAAAAGCTGTGGTTTTGCATCCAAAACCTGTAAAATTAGCAGCGAGACTTTGTAAGAGAGTAAGGCTAGGTTGTATTTTTCTTGAGAACTTTCAAGCAAAAATTCTTCTTTGTTGTTTTGGTTTGAATCTGAAACTCCAAGTGCCAAGTAATAACATCACTACCAACATGACCCACTTTCAAAGTAAGGGAAATTTCCATGAGAAGCCCTGGAAATGAAGACAAGCAAGTCTTGCAGAGCCTTACAGACCTCAGAGCAAGAGTAAAATGATGACAAATTCAGTTAATAGTGTTCTTCCTCTACTAATCTACTGTGACAGAGAAGAACTTCATGAGCTGGATGAAATGTCTCAAAATAAAAGTGAATTAAAATATCCTCTCTTCATGAAGAATTTCACAGAAATCATTAACTTAAAAAAATTTTCAAGAAAAAAACTGTTACTACCTATAACATTCCTTCAGACGTTTGCTTGTATTTTTACAAATAGGAAATTTTAATAATCAAAGGACAACCAAAAAGCAGTACTAAACCAGTCCATTTCAAAACGCATGATTTTGTTTTCTTTTTAAGTGAACCTTCATTCATTTTGAAGGCGGAACAATGAAGCGACTTCCCAATTACATTTCTGGGTGATTGAAATGAAAAAAATTAACCGTCAGTAGTAATGCCCAGGCTCAGGCACTTTACCTCATGCCTTATTTGTATGAGACTGCTGCAACCGCATTAGCCCGTGCTGTTCTATGAGCTGGGAAATCAGGAGGTATTATTTGCAGGTTTTCTCATGCTCCCAGCTGCAGGGTGGTTTTGCGTAGCCGTGGCAGGGTGCCAGCTTGTTGTCAGTGAAGCCTATTAGATCATTATCCGGCATCATAGTGTATCACAGAGCCGTGCAGTGCTCCTAAAGTGATAAAATCCTGGTTCCCTGGTGAATTTTGGAGAAATGTTTATAGTGGCACTTGTTAAAGTTAAATGTCTATTAATGGTCCTACTAAAATCCCTCCTTTTTTTGTGGAAAACATGCTGTATTCAGTCATTTAACCTCTTTCTGGGTAGAAAGGTGGGGCGTGAGAAAAGTCTATATGTTTGTAATTATTGATTTCTTTATTTTGAAAGAAAATGCTTTGGCTTTTTTATTTCCAAAAGCAGTAGGCACAGGAAAAGCTACAAGGATTAGTTTTTAATATTTGCTTTAAGTTCTTTTAAAAGCTGCAGGTTTTGGAAAGCATTTCCCTGCCCTGTAAACTAATGAATTTCTGTATTTATATAAAACCACAACAAATAATCATAAATGATTGGAAAAATAAGTCTTAATCAGGTTTTGCTCAAGCAGAGCAATTGGTAGCTGCAGAAGTGGTGGTAGGAGGGGTGAAATGAGGAGGTTTGGGGTTTTTTTCTCTCCTGTCAGCTCTAGAGTTATTAACATTTAAGGATTTTCATACTCCATTGCTTGTATCTTTCTTACCGTTAACTCCGCTTTTTACTTTTTTGGGCTCTAGTCTTGCCGATACTAAAGCAGATGCTTAATGTAACAGTCCAGTAATTCCCATGGCTTTTCACTGAATCCTACCCAATTTTTCAGCATCCTTCCTGATTCACAGACCGCAGGAGTGGGCACAGTGCTCCCGCAGTGGCTGCAGCAGTGATTCCCTCTTGCTTGGTAGTTCCCCAGTCTGCAACCCGGGGCAGCACTGACCTCCCCAGCTGCAGCGTGATGCTCAGATCTGCCTTTCTACTGACCACACGGCTGGACCTCCTCCTGCTTTCCTGCAGTTTCAGAAAGGACCTGATCCCCGCGCATGCCTGCACTCTCTGACCCCACTGTAAAACCCCTGTCTTGTTTGCTGAGGTTGCATTCCCAGGGAACCAAATCACTCCGGATCACTAACACACCTAATTTGATGCTTATCGCTATCTTTTGATCATCTGTAGGCTTTGCCAGTGGCGTATCTTCCAGCTCATTCATAGAAATATTAAATAAGCCACCTGCCAGTCTTTGCAAGGAAACTTGCCAGAAGCGCACCACTTTGTAATGCCATGCACGCTTGCACTTCCCCATCCACTATTTCATTTCAAGATCTCTCATTTACCCCGCTTCCAAGTCAGTCAGTAAGTGACACACCGATTTTTTTCACTGCTCACATTTCTTAACCAAAATGTTGTATATCATCAAGTGGGAAGCTGCACGCGTGCTGAAGTCTACGGTAGTAAATTAAGCTGCTGCCTCTACCAGTCACACCAGCAATCCCATTGAAAAAAGATACGTAATTAGTTTAGCAAACTTCTTTACCTTAATTCATAAAAATCATAGGAAATGTTGGCAGGATGTCATGTAGTCTGGCCTCCTACTCGAAGAAAGACTTCACCAACGCCAGTTCAGTCAGGCATGGCTTTGTCATCAAGGCTTGAAGACCTCCGAGGATGGCAATTCAGCAGCCTCCCCAGGCACCTCTTCAGGGCTGCTCTACCCCTCCTCTGGTGAAGAGGTTTTTCCTAATGTCCAACCCTAGCCCCTCCCAAGCCACATTTGTGTCCATTGCCCCTTGCTATGTCATCTGGCTACCTTTGTAACCATCCTTTAGACAGTTATAGGCACCTAATAGATTAGCCCCCACACTGCACTAAGCAAGCCCGGCCCCCCAGTCTCTCCTTGCAGGGCATGTTCCCTCAGCCCTGACCGTCTCTGTGCCCCTCCACGGGACTCGCCCCAGTTTCTTCACATCCCTGTTGAACTGGGAGACCCCAAATGGGATGCAGTATTCAAGATCTGACCTCACCAGTGCGGGACACAAGGGAATAATAACCCCTCTTAGTCGACTGGCCATGCACCTCCAAATGCAGCCCAGAGCAATGAGAGCACACTGTCAGCTCTTAAGCAGGTTGGCATCCAATGCAACCCTGAGGTCCCTTTCAGCAGGGCTGCTACTAAATCGTAACACTATTCCTCTTTAATTCTTTGCTAAGCATTTCCTGCCCCAGCCAGCTCTTGCTACCCATTGTTACGAGCTGAAATGTGGTAATTGCCCTGCTTGCCTAGTGTACCCCTCTGCAAGTCTAATAGAATACTAATTTTCTCCTAGTCCTCTGGAAACATTCCCATAAAGATCCGTAGGATGTAGCATAGCCACCATAGACTCTTGGATGCAAGTAGTCCCTGTCTGCTGGTTCAAAAATAACTATTTTTTCAGTATATGTTTGTTAACATTTTCTTATTGCTGGGCTATAAGAAGTATTTTACAGTCATCCTTCTCCTCTCCCCTAGTATCATGAAAAAACTATTGACCATACCTATCTTCCCAGAGTGTTCCTGCCAAGTATCGCTTAGAAAGTGTTAGCACCTTTTGCTCCTAATGTAAACCCTGCCTCCTTCATGCCCTTCAGTTCTGCCGTGAACATAGGATAAATTTTCTTTGTCTTTTATGATAATTTTTCTTAACTTCTAATTCATATTTGTATTCATCACCTCTTTGTTTCTCCTAATCTAACGTTTATTTTGTATACCTGCCTTCACTGCTTTTCTCAGCTAGGCTTTTTCTTTTTTAAAATCAGTGTATGCATCTTGTCTTGATCGTAGGACAGGGACTAAAAAAGATGTTGCAGTACCCTGCCAGTGCCAATCGCACAGGAGGGGTTATGTGCAGATAGAATATTGTTTCTCTTTTAACAGTCACATATTTACTATAATCAGGATTTCTTAAAGTGCGAGTTACATGGAAACCAACTACAGTTTGGCACTGAAACTATCTGGCAATAGGCTTCATCCCGCTCCCCATGCTAAACTGTAAAGCAGGAGTAACTTCAGTGTTCTTGCTGGACTGACACAAGACTGAGGCTGAACTCTCCTTCAGAGAGCCGTAAGAAGCTGCCTGCAAGGCTGATGATAGACATTTCTGTTTTATATCCCACCTTAAACTGATCTAGAGGTTCCCTCATGTGCCTAGACCAGCCGATCCGCACCGAAGGCCTCAGCATGGCAGAAGCACGCCGTCTGGCTGCAGTTGGGTATCCCTTGCCCAAGGCCCTGCTGATCCATCTCAGTTTGCAAAGCGCCCTTGGACGGGACGACGGTGCAGGGCACAGGCAGGTGCTCTGCTCAGACACCCTTCCCTGCCGTCCCTGAGGGCTTTTTAACACTGCCATCAGGATGACTTTTCCAGCTGTTTCTCCCCACCTCTGTTTTTCTGTTACTAGATAAAAATGGGGGAGAGAGGAGGCTTACATTGCAGAAATATCCATTTGTCACAGGCTGCATCTTTACCAAGATCACGCAGCTCAGTGGGGATGCCCAAAGAGCGCATACCCACAGCAGGGCAGGGTCGCTGCCGTCCCTTGTTTGCTGTTGCTGTGCTTGCCTGTTTGAGGGGCACCTGCTGGCATTTCTGTACTCGCAAAGTGCTCTGGGTGCAGGTCTAATCTGTAGCCAGCTCAGCCATTTTGGACCTTTTTTTTACCGGTCTAGGAGCACCAGCAGAACCGGCTGGACACAGATGTGGCCACTCTGCCAGCGCCTGCTTGGTGACACAGTTTTACTGAGGTGGCCATGGGGCTTTTGCTGCAGCCTAAGTCTTCCCTTGGTCCTCCCCAGGCAGGTGCAGCCTGGCAGACACCAGTCCTTTGGCGCTGGATCCTAAAAGAGATGTGAGTCCCATCGGAGCCAGCCAGCACTGGAACCTGGCCCCCAGGAAGGATCCTTGCTGCTCCAGCTTATCTTCAGAGCATGTATTCACAGCTGAGTCATGAGCACTTGAAAACCCAGGCTCCCAGCAGAGAGAAAAGCAGGACGTTAGCCTGAGCAGCGTGAGCCATAATGTGGCAGCTCCAGCTATACAAATACCCATTTGCAAAATGAGCCCCTGAAGCCCAGAAGAAACAGAGAACAAACACATATTTGATAGAGAGGACCTTACTACCTCACATTCTGTCTGCGAGGACAGTCATGTTTTATTCGTCGAAAATAGAGACAATTATGATTCTGGTTTTGTCTCTTTGCGTGCCTCCTCCCCTGCTTCTCTGAGCGGCGGCTCTTGCTAGGATCTGGCATGCCGGCCAGGTTTGCCAGCGTTGGGAGCAGCTTCCCTTCCCTGCTGCAGGTTTTCTCAGCCAGCTCCTCTGCATTGCTGTTTCCCAGCATGCAAGGAGAGCAGCCAGGCAAACCAGGGTTGCCAAAGCGGGGATATCTTTTATTGTCCCAACCTGCTGAGAGGGAGCACCAGGCCCCAGAGGTCTCATCCAAGAGAGACGGGGGTGGCCACGGGGGGTTTTACTGTCTTGAGGCATCAGATCCTGATCTGCCCTCCACCAGCCCAATGGAGTAACTCCATTGCTATCCGAGAGGCCCTGCAGGAATAAAGCTCCCGTCAAGCTGGCAGCCCTTCAGGACTGTAGCTTACTGAACAGACCAAAGCAGATTACACCAAAAGCTGGACCAGGTATTAAACCTAATCCAGGACCAAGTAGAGCAAACCTGTAGGAAGGGTAAGAGAAACATCCTTTGCACTTGGGACTGTGAGATCCTGAAGCGCTTGGCTTCAGCTGGGAAGTACGTCATCCTGGCATTCAGTGTTGTTCCTCACAATAGGGAGAGCCAGGGTACACCATTTGCTGACGTCCCTCCTATAGGCTGGATCTATGACCTGCTGAAATCCAGGGAGTCTCCTCCTGTTCCTCGACAGGCTTTGCAGATGACCCTGTGTGTTGCACTCTGCTAACCTGCCAGCAACTGAATTTAACGCAGCTGAAGGTCTGTGGAAAGCAAATTTCAAAACCCACGGTGGCATCCCTCTATGAAAGCGGGCTGAGTATCTCAGAAGAGGAAGAACCTGTGCCAGGTGTGACTCTGCTGTCACCTGGCCTGGGGACAGTGAATTATGAACAGCACTATCCTGTGAGCTCTGGACAACTGCTTTTAAGAAACACAGCATC
This sequence comes from Gymnogyps californianus, assembly GCF_018139145.2. Lineage (NCBI taxonomy): Eukaryota > Metazoa > Chordata > Aves > Accipitriformes > Cathartidae > Gymnogyps > Gymnogyps californianus. The sequence goes on from NC_059473.1 coordinate 46,115,374, forward strand.
AGAATTTGAGCACTGTGAGCAGGGCAGGGGGAAGGTTTGCAGCAATGATGTGACATAGCAGCAGTAAGAGCACATCAGAGCGACAGAGCATGGGATTTTGGAGCATTAGTCTTGGCCTCTCTGGAGCCATAGCAAGCAGAGTGAAGGGTCCATAATCATGACTTGTAGTTATCAAAGTACAGCACCACCCTGCTCTTGCCTGAAGAAGAGGGAGTCGCCATGGCATTGCTTGTCCGTTGTGATTGTCTCAGCGTGTTACTTGCCCGTTATTTCTTTCCTACGGGAAACAGATTGGATCTGTACCACTTTTGTTGTCTTTGAAATATTAAGTGGTTTATGTCCAACAGAGCTGAGCACTTAACTTTAGGGGGTTCCACTTGGCTTGCTGCCCAGCCTGGTGAATCCCCAGGGAAGATCTTTAAAGGCTGCCCAAAAGAAAACAGCTTTAATGACATAATAAATAAGTACACCCACACCATGAGGAAATGGCACTGCTCTTGGAAAGGTGACATCCATAAGGAGTTCACCAGCTGGATTATTTCCAGGGATGACCTCTTCAGGCTTCTACCGATTGCTGGTGGTTTAAAAACACTTGAGGTATTAAATGTTTTCTTTTAATTTCTCTCCTCCCACTTCAAGGATGTGGTGACTATGATGTGGAAGGAAAAAAACAAAGGCAAGAAGGAAAGGAAGAAAAGAAAGGCAACAAGAAAAAGAAAGAGCGTGCATAAAAGGCAATAGCAAGATTTTTTCATGTAGTCAAGATCAAATTCAATCAACTCCCAAGCTGCTGGAAAGCAGCACCCTAAAATGTGAAGTCTGCAAGCAACACTGGGGACTCTTACCATGGGTCCCCAGCACCATTTTTCTGCAAGCCTGTCTTTCTGCCAGGTTGGCTGACCAAAGTGGGAGAAGAGCCTCACCTGAACACAAAGCTTTCTAACCCTGGCGGCAGGAGGGCTGAAGAAGAGAAGCAGACTTCACTGATGACAGCTGATGTGATCTGTGTCTTTTCTCATCCCCTCAATCCCCTCCCAAATCTTTAAAGGAAGGAGTAATTCCTTTTTGGTGTTGCCACCAGCCACAGAAAGGGATATGCAAGGCAAACATCCTCAGCTGCAGGAATCAACAAGTGAAGCACACAAACTGGCAGCCTGTTTTTCGCAGTTGCTGGGTACTAAGCATGTCACCTTTAACACACATTGGTACCCAGAGCCAAATTTTCCCCAAGTTTTGGAATCAAGTCAGATTCAGCATTTTTACTTACATCACTTTTATAGCTTCAGCTGAGAGCTGAAGTAGAAGAACCAGAACCGCTGCAGTGACATAGAAGCCTAGTCAGCTAGATTTTGAATTTAAGCTGTGGGGACACAGATGCCTGAATCATTTCTGAAAATGAGATAATGGGCCTCAGGTAGTGCACTTCTGTACCCCTTTCCCTGGAAGGAGGAGTGCTGGAGGGACACAGCCTTCCACACTGCCCATGGAAGCCCAGCCACCCTGATGTTAAAGCACAGGTAAGGTCTAATTAGCCTCAGACAGGCGTTTTGTACACCCGCTCCAGCTGTATGCCAATTCTGCAAGCGTATACAAATACCCTCGAGGACATTTTTGCATCGTACTCTGATTTTTTAGATAGCAGCTGCTCCTTTTTATTATTTATAGGGACAAGCTCTATTCTCGAGTGTTGTGGGTTCGTTTCGCCTCTTACAAGCTTGCCAAATGCTTCCCATTCCAGGAGCCTGATATGAGGTATTTACCAGTGTTGCCAACACTTCACCTTGCGGGCTGAAAGTTTACATTCCTGGGGGTTGCCCCAGATAGAATTTTTGGTGAAACAGATTGACCATATCTGAGAAGACTAGAGACTAATGGCTGTGTTGACAAAATCTGATGGCATATTCTTCTAGAAGTCCAAGTGCTCTTGCGGTTTGGAGCAAAGACTTGAAAGCACTCAAAAAATGAGGAAGCAAAGCAGCGACTGTCTGCGAAACGTTTGGCCAGAGGGATGTGTTTAACACCTCCGAGGTGCTGAGCAGGAAGGACTCCATTACCCAGGGCAGCACTCAGCCACTCAGCACCATGACCTCTCTTCTCTTCACTAGATCTCCTCCTGCCTCCATCCTTGCTTAACATGTTAAGTAACATGGGAAAAAAAACGCTGGCAAAGGAGTTGCGAAGGCTAAAAGAGGCTGCGAGAGAGTCACGCAAGCATTAGTGCTTGTGTAAGTTGGAAAAGCATTTTGCTTGGAGCAAAGCCAACATAAGCCCTTCTTCTTCCCTAGTCTTCACTCTCATCCTCACCATTGCACCACCCCTCCAGGCTTGGCACAGAAGTGATCTGGGCTAGAGATAATCATTAGCTCCTGCTGAGACATTTTCCATCCATCGGCTCCTCCACCCCGTTGGCCTGGTGGCCATCCGGCTTTGTGCTCCCGCAGCTGCAGGGCAGGTGGGAGGGACAAGGGCTGATGATACCTCCAATACATTCGGCCAGCCCTGCGTGACTGCTTTGCTGTGGGAGCGTGTGGTGCCGCCTGTGTTTGAGTCCCTGTGGGAGCCGCAGGGGGTTACTGAGGGCACCCAAAAAATGTGCCCCTGGGTTCTCCCACTCACAGCAAACAGGCTGCGCAGAAACCATGGCAGCTGCAAAGGGAAGGCTGCGCTCTTCCTGTGTTAAAGTACAGAGGCAATATTAATTCTAATGTTTCCTAACTTTTGAGTACTTGGCTTTTCAACCTTAATATCGTGTCTGGGTATAATTATAATTTGGATGGTAATCCTGTGAAAGTCCCACTCTGAGCACTGTTTAGACATTAAAAAAGACAGTTCAAAGAGGTTAGAGTGCAAATGGAGAACACAGACAGAAAACACAAAGCATAGGATGTATGATGAGGCAGACCACAGGGTACATCCGCTAGTGGCTGTGCACCCAGGATTAGGACCTCTGTCCCTGCTGAGTTCAGGCTGTCTCGCTCAGAGCAGGGGCTCGCACAGCTGCCATGGGGCCCCTGCTTGACTGCCCCCACTCCTGTGGCAGGAGATTTCTCCCTGTGTGTTTGGGACAGGCAGGACTATCCCTTCACCCCGGTAGCCTCCATGCAACCCAAGAGAGGCAAGGAAGGTGGTCAGAAACCCAGGTGTCCTTCCACCCCTACCTTCATACAGGAGCCACCTGTGCCTGACACCAACCTCAGCAGCTTGTAGAGGAATTGTGTTAGGTTTAGTGAAGTGAGGCCATGATAGAGCTGGGGAAAGCTCACAGCCAGGTCCCCGGCTTCACTGTGACCAGTGCCTGCAGGACCCAAGGGCAGCATTTTTTAATAAAGCAAACCCCGCCAGTGGCTCTTTCCGCGTTGGGTTTGCTGTTTTGCTCACCACTGTCTGCTGCAGAGCTGTGAGGAAGTCTGAAAGTGGTGCCCCTGTTGTTGTTGGCTTCCTTCAGCTAAGGGTGCTCCCACTGGCTTGTTAGCACAGGCTTCTTCTGCTCCGGTTTTCTTATGGGAAAAAAAACGAAAGAGCATATTTGCATGCTTGTTTTGAGAACAAACACAAAGAGTTACGCAGGCTTTGCAGGCAGAGCCAACAGGACAGGTAGGTTGTGAGATGAAAGTCTTGAGCCACAGTGAAGCACGCTGCAGAGCAAGCTTTCATTTGGCCCAGAAACAAACTCAGCCAGTCACTGTTCCATATCACTGCCCCGGTGAGGACAAAGAGCTTGAAGTGAAGAGGACTGAGAGCCCAGGATGCAACCTACTGTAGCAGCTATATTATTAACAAAGGCAATGTAACAGAAGGCTGCACCTTCAGCTCACGTACCTCAGTGTGGTTCCCTTGGCATCAACGGAGCAAGGGTGGCGCTGCCTGCTGAGGGCCCGTCTTGCCATGGCCTGAGGGTCACTCTGTGAAGGGCTCCTTCCATGAGGTGTGTGCAGCACTGACCCACTCGCACCAGCCGTCCTTCTGCTCGGCTGCCTCCTTTCCCTGCTCGCACGCTGTTATTGCCATTAAAGAGAGAAGTCATGAGGCACTTGAATGAACCCACAATCATTTTAGATTGATCGGAGATGGTCCTTTGGGGGCAGTGGTTTTGCAAGTAACGCTATCTGCTAAGCACTCAGCTCTAGCTCAGCAATACGTGGTATACAGGCATGCACACGTACAAGAGACAGCTTTATTGATGGAAGCAGTGATGATCATGACGTGCATCTCTTGCTTCCTTCTTATTCCCAGCTGCTTTCTGTTGATTCCTTTTTTTCCTGGGCAGCAGCTAGCAACTCATCTGAAGAATATAGCTTATCCCAATGACTGCATGGCCGTGTCAAAAGGCTGCCCTACCTCTGGTGTGAAGTTTGAATTTACAGTCATCCTCCTTGGAAAGGAAAATGAGGTTTTACAGCAAAAGGATCTTAAGAATACAAAAACTGATGCACGGTTTCAGGTTGGATATACCCAGCTCAGCATGCCATTTCTGCCAATGGGCAGTACCAGGTACCTACAAAAACAAAAGCAGCAAGACAAAGGAAGAAGGATCCTTCCCTCGGCCTGACTTTCTGGTTTCAGGCTTGAATTCACAGGATCTCAGAAAGTCTGGGTTCGGTCCCTGCTCCTCGGGACCATCTGGTCTATGGAGAGCAGGGCCTAGACTGGGCTATCCAGGGCCCTGTCAAATCCAGTCATGAATATTTCCAGCAAAGGAGAGTCCAATTCCTCATGCCACCCTACTTGGCCCAACCTTCCAGCCCACCCAGGGCCCTCTGTATGTTGACTCTTCCTTCTGGCGGCATGAGGAATTGGACAGTACTGTCCTCTTTAACCACTGCTCATGGGCCAATCTTTCCCAAGTTCACTTGATCTCTTTTGCTGAGCCTGCTTAAATATTTGCCTTTGCAGCTTCCTCTGGCAGTGAGTTCCACAGTTTAAACTAAAAGTGTTGTGCAAAAGAAGTACCTCCTCTAGTTCAAATCCTGGTACCCAATCCTTTCATCAGAGACTCTCATCCCTGTACTGTGAGAAGTGGTGAATAATTGAAGAACTCCTGTGTGCTAGGTTTTAACAACAGTTCTGATGCCAGCATATAATTCAGTATAAAGATTTATCAACTTAAAAATAAAATACAGCCCAAAGATTGAATGTCTCCATAACTCCAGCCTGCTATCTCAGTGAACCTGAGGTCTGCAAGGAGACCTCTGTATTTTCACCCTTGAAGCTCATACTCAACCCATTTGAGACTTCATATGCTCGCTGCCAGACTTCTGGTTTACAAGCAGTTAGAGGAGTGCAAACTAATGCAAGGAAAAGCAAGGAAGATTAGGAGGGATGAAGAAAAGGGGCTATGCAGTCCAAATCCAGCATGTCCTGTAAGGCATAAAAAACATCCTCAACTCCACAAGCTCTTCAATGCAGGGAGGAGAAAGAGCAGATCCCATTGGTTTTATAAGGAAGCAGATGAGACTATAAAAGCCATGGCTGCTAGGATCCTATTTCTCGCAATGCCTCCCTGCTTGTCTGGTGGGGTTTGGTTTTGATTTTAATCGTGCTTTTCCAGAGGTTGCTTAATGACAGGGGAATAGTAGTGGCACATGAGTAAAACCAAACCAAAGGAATTCACAAAGAATCTATTGAATTATCAACTCTTGGATGGCTTTGCCAAGCCAGCGGCACTTGCTCACTGATTCTTTCATCTGCTTTTCCTCCTTAACCGGCTCATCCTCAAGGAAATCATCAGATGGTTTATTGAAGACCTCAACTCTAACAGCTGAGGTGACTCCATCTTCTTCCTCCTCCCCAGCATGTAAGAAAAGTCATTTCCACAGGAATGTCATGGGTAAGATCCTGCTCCCACTATTTGGCATGAGTCACAGTGCTGCTTTCTCCAGGCAAGAGCAAGCGTGTAAGATTAGCATCTTTGAAGGTGAGCACAGCTGAGTGCTGTACCTTTTCTTCAAACCACCTCCAGCTTAGCTGGCCATCTTTCTGTCACTGTATGACAATGTACCTCCATCCTGGTACACAGTGACCTTATTCATTCAACCCTGAGCAAAGGCTGCAGCCTGGGCTTTTTCCAGGGCTCTGTCAGAGGGCTAAACAAAGATGCAGAAGGCAAATACGAAACCTGCCTTCACTGGGTTGTAGGCTAGTTTTGATCCCCATTGTTGATGAATATCAAAAGCAGGGGGTGATTTTGCAAGGAGGGGGAAGCCGGTTATATAAAGCATAGCTGAGTGCTATGTGTGGGATGAGAGTCTCAAAATGAGAAAGAAATTGGGATGCATAAATCCCACTGATTTTTAGAGGAGATATATGCCTAGCTCTTTTCATTTTTTAACCAAATTTCCTCCTTGGGAGGATATGAGATGTATTTGGCATTCTCTCTTGAGCAGCAGAAAACTCAGGCTACATATGCAGTACGCAGAGGAAAAACTCCTTGTTAACTTTTCTTTTTTCTAGACAAGGGTTTCATCTCACTATGGACAGCAGTATCTTCACCCCATGTGAACACAGTGACTGGTGTGGCCCTTCCTCTCTCACCCATGGTCAGCAGCTCTGCAAGCATGACTGCGTATCTCCCTCAGGTTCACAGTAATCAGCCTCTCACTGGGCTTCAGACAGATGCTTCAGCAGAAAGTGTGACCACTAAATCCCAGCTCACATCCCATATATCTCCATATGCTGCCTAACACTAGCTTTGAGCGTCAAAGCCAGTCTCTGTTCCTACAGATTCACTAAAAATACTTTTGCAGGTACCAGCTCCGTGGTGTTGTAGACAGCAGCAGCCCCATACGCAGTATAAAAGCTCTGGAGAAAATTTTTGGTCCTATTAGCTTAGCTTCCTTATCTGAGCTGCTCAGAGACCACTAAGCACGGAAGACCCACATGGATCAATACTGATGTTTTCTTCGGTCCTGTGTATTCTCAACACAGCACAGGCACTCTGAATGCTAACCTCTGAAGTCACTTAGGTTTTACCCAGGGTCACTAAAACAAACAGCACCAAAGGCAGACAAACGATGCATAGGGTTTCCAATAGACGAGAGCGTGAGGTCATCCTGCGAGACCTCTTGCATATCACAAGGTATGGAGTTTCACACAGCTACCCCAGTACAGCACCCAATAAACAGCATTTGATCACCCATCTCGGTGCAATAGTCGGGATTCCTGTGCTTCTCAGCCCTTGATCCAGTGCAATAGGAGTTCATTACCAATGCCTCACAGATGGACCCCAGATGAGCAAGCATAACAGTGTGATTGTGAGGGGGAATGATGACATTTCAGCATGCATATTGCATCCGTGCCAATGAGCATGGGTAGGAAGGGAAAAGTTAAATTAGCCACGTGGGGTGGGGGAGGAAAGCCACATCAGAGGAGCAAGGTCTTACTGCAGAAAGAAATTATTTGCCCAAGAAAAGAGCAGAGGCTCCATTGCTTGAGTTTTCTGAGAGGAAATTAGATGAGACGTATAGACAAATACATCTGAAGGGCTCCTGCCTGATTGCAAAGTGGCTAGAGTAGATGGCCCCTTTTTGTTCATCGGTTGTTTTAAGAGTTTTACTGCTACTGTAGTTAAGCAGGTGAACATCTGTTGTCCACCTGACCCACCATAAAACCACAACTGTCAGGAGCAGGACACGCTGCGCTGTGATCAAGGGGCGAAGTTTGCTTATTGTGAAGCCTGAAGGCTTTCATTTGCATCTCTCCATCCTGTTAACAAGCCGTTGAGCACGCGTTAAGAACAGGCACACCAGAACCAAACAGCATGTGAGTCCCTGCCAAAACAACTGGCATCGATTCTCAGACGTATATGGGATAAATTATACTTTCTGTTATTATTAAGTAACTGCATTGAGTTCTCACTTAGGGGCGTGGATATGACACAGCTTTTGGTGGGTTTCTATGTAGTCCCAGTGACTGCCACTGATCTGCTGTGTAACTGTGGGCAAGGCACGTTGCTTCATTGCACTTAAGCTTTTTCATCCCTTAAATGGCAATAACAATGTTCCTCTTTCTTTGTAAAGAACTCTGAGCACCACAGGGAAAAAGCAATCCATTATTATAACTAAAGAACACTAATGCGGAGTAGCACTGCATGTTTCAGCTCTCCTCTAGTTAATGATTAGACATCAGTTGGGAGCTTCTCTACAGGATACAGGACAACCCTTTCAGTTGTAAACAATTAAGAAACCAGGACGTGATGTTGGTTACGACAGTGTGAGCCAGAGGAACTGTTCAAGGCTGACTCCACTTTAACAGGAAGCAGTAAGTAGATGGCTGTAGGTGACAATAAAAGGGGTAGTGTGACACTATCTAGTGATACGCATAATATGATGAAGCATGGCTCCACCACAGTGTTATTAGCACGTAATATTTATGTTGCAATGGTGCCAAAGAGTCTTGACCTAGGTAGGGCTTGCCGTGCTGGGCCTTGTACAAATGTGTAGCAAATGGCTATTGCTTCTCCAAAGAGCATCCCGTAGCAAAGAGGTGGTGAATTGGTGAAAGGAAAAAAAAAAGCAGAGTGGGGGCAGAGGATGCAAGGAGTAGGGTGTGCACAGTTCCTAGCATGCCCTGCAAGGAAACATGGCATAAAGAGAGAGCGTCCCGTGCCGCTCAGAGGGAGGCCAGGGAGGTCATGTCACCACTGGATAAAAGCCGGTGGCAGCTTCCGAGCTGTAACGACTTAGTGCTGAGTGCTGGATCGCTGAGGACTGAAGCACACAATGGAAAATAAAATTCCCTCACTGCTTCCAATCAGCAAGGAGCTTCAGTCGATTTCCTGACAACAGTCATGTTTAGTTAAAAGCATAAATCCGTGCACGTGAAGCAATCTTGGCTCTGGTAGGATGCAGTCTAGCAAGGACTCCTTCTCCCACTCACCAGGGCTTGCTAGGAGTGCTGGTGGGCAGCAGCTGCCCAGTATCCATTAGACCTGGGTGAGGTTTGTTCGCTGACGGCTCCTGAGGTCCCGCTCCCTGGGGATGGCTCCTGGCTGAGCCCCGCGCAGAGCCTTCCCTCTTCCCGTGTGGTTTTCAGGCAGATGCCAAAAGCTGAGGCAAAAGCTCATAACATGCCAATTACCCTGGCCTCAAAACCACAAATGATTGTATACAGCTGTTGGCAAATGAAACCTTGTTCCAAACGTTTAATACCTAATTGAATAAACTTGCGGAGCCCGGCTCTGGGTTTGCCTGTTCCCCTGCCCTCGTGTCATCTCTCCAGCCCACTACCTGACCCTGTGTGTTCCAGCGAGAGGGGAAGGAGGCTTGCCTTACGGTTTTCTGTCATTCATTAAAAAAAAAGTCTGCTGCAGCATAAGTTTCAGATCTATCAATTTTCTGTCAGAGCGTTAAGAGAGTTAATTATAAAGCCCTTTTCCTCTGTTTTCCCTGCACCAGATTTCTGCTAATGGACAAATAAACCAATTCATAGCGGCTTTTGGTTCTCCAGTAAAGATGCAACAAGCGCTTCATTTAGATGTGGTGAATGGTAATTATGTTTGATCGGAAAAGTGGGCAATTTTTCCTTTCTTCGTCAAATGCCTTGGATAAATTGTTTTTGTGACCTTATCTAGAATTCAAAGGTCTAGTCACCACGTAAAATTATAAGGCAATTCATGAAATACACTCCTGGATGAGACAGAGAGATCAAAAGTGACTTTGCCAACAATAACTTACACCACAGAGAAGGTCAAAAAAGGTTAGCATTGTCTTTTTTAGAATAACAATATCCTAAATTAAATGTACCATGTTTAATTTTAAAAAATCCTGAGATTATATGGTTTACTTCTAAAGAAAGAGTACCATTCTGAAACATGTGTAATGTTTCAAAGGTTATGAGAAACAGATGCTACTACCCCATCCTTTTTGAATGACATCTGAAGTTATATGTAATTTTCTCCAAATTGCCTTTTAACATGTGATTGCCTCAAACCCAACTAACTGAGCTGTGCTGTGTGATATGCAAATGGGAAGCCTACTGCTGCAATCAACATCTCCTGGGGAGGGAAATATTTCTGATCCAGCAAATCATTTTGACTCGTCAGTAATGAACTGTGCTGCAAGGAGATGTTGCTCTCTTCTTCAAAATCTGTGCAAAGTGAACAGCTTCTAGTCTGCTTTTTCTCTGCTTTAGGTTGCTAGTGTTACTAAAATAATTTTAAAGGATTTTCTGGCTTAGGGGAGCAAAAGAGGTTGTGTTAAATCTCCCAAAGGGAATTTATTTTTTCAGTGCTAGCCTGATCTCGCTGGTCCAGAGAGTCAGTATTCTGACAGAGAGTAGTTCAGATTGTAATCTAAATAATAGATCCCAAGAGAAGCTTCCACTCTTTAGTGAAGACATGAAGAGAAAAAAAAAGTACTGCATTTTATCGCCTTCTAAACTCACTTTCTGCTTCTCCAGTGGAATTGCTGCCTAACAGACAGCCCTGTTAACACTCTGTATAACTCTCCATTGGAAAGACATTAAACAGTTTGTACAAAACGTAAAAATGCACAATTCAAGTAGTGATGCTGATTCTTGGATTAATTGAAAAGAATTCATTATCCACACCAAAAAAAAAGGAGAAGTGCAATCCTCTTCCTTCAGTTCCTTTGCATACAGGATGCTGCAATGTCCAGGGGTTGCCCGGGTGTAGTGAGGGGCAGGATTTTGTCCTGGTGGGCTTCTGCTCTAATTCTAATGCAATGTGAGGAATTTGTCCAAAGACCCGCTCAGCGAGGCCCGTGGAGGCTCGATGTGCAGTGCATCAAGCCCCTGAACCCACCAAATCTCTCAGTAAACTGTAACTCGTTTGTTCCCCCATCTCCCCCTTGCGTGGGTGCCCGGGACGCAGCAGAGCGGGGTTCACTTGGTCACGCAGTCCCGTCGTGGCTCCTAACCTCGGCGTGCGCGGCACCTTGAAGGGGGCTATTGTCAGTGCAGGGAGGCAACCGGGGCTGCACAAAAGCCCTTTACACGGTCAGCTCAGGATGGAGACCAGCCGAGAGCCACAAATGCCCTCTGCCCACCGCCCCCGGGGTGGCCAGCCCCAGGTGCCGTGCAGAGCCCGGGCGCCCACAGGGACACGAAGAGAAGCCAGGCCTCTCCTCGCCAGCGTGGGGACTCGTGGAGGTGGCAGGTCAGGCTGGCTGCAGCTGGGTGTCTGCTAGGACAGGCACGAGAGGAGGCTGGGTTTGTGTGCAGGCGAGGAGATGGGCCTGAATACAACAGCAACGGTTGGGATGAAGTTAGTTAGGGAATGAAAAGGGATTAATGCTTGAGCTTCTGTTCTGGGCAGGCACATAAACCCACGGTTCTTAATGCCCCAGTTACTCCACCGATTTTAGTGGGACTGCTCACATGTTACAGAAATGCACGTCTTTAAGTACTTAGCCCGAATTAAGGGTTTAGCCTAGTGCCGTTGAAAAGGAAAGGGACTATGTGGAGCTCTACTGCTTTGGTAACTGCATAGGCAGGAGGGAGAGGTTGTACCTTGGAAGAGAAACAAGAACAGTCTGGGAAGGGCTCTTCATCCTGAAAAACTCTGGAGATCACAGAGAGAGTAAAATGGGGGATGTGGGCAAAAGCAGAGGGTGGGATGCAGAAGAGCAGGAGGAGAGGAAACAAAAAAGAGCACAGCTGCGGAAGCAGAGAGTGAAAAGACGATGGAAAGTTTGAAAGTGAAAGCTGAAGAAACACTCTGCAGTCTTTCCCTCTGGGGGTTACAGTCAGTGATGTGGGCTTTTTATAAGTTAGGATAACTCTTTTTTCCCTCTTGTTTATTCCCGCTTTTAAGATCTATACCATGTTTGCATTTCCCCCCCTCCTCTCCCTTTGCCATGGCTGTTCAAATCTAATTACCAGAGGTTCACTATATTCATTAGCTTCGTTCCCTCAAAACCCTGGGCTGCATGTCATCTGGATCTGATTATGTACGGTGCATTTCATTTTCCCAGCTATTCCCCTACCTGCTTTTAATCAGCATGAGATTTTTCATTTAAATGCCATTAGACTTTTGAATAAATACGTAAAGAACATTACAAATAAATATAAAAGCTTCGTGCAAGTCAGGCACAAGGAAGGCTATGCCCGAGACCACCCATTGCAGTGTCCTTCTCTGAGGAGGCTATACCAGATATGCCCAGAGGTGCTAATACAGCCTGCCCTGTTTTGTTAGAAGAGCACTTTGTTAAGCAGCAGACTTTTACTAGCCCCTTGAACACTCCTCTGAGGTTGTATATGAGGTATGTATGAAGCTCAACACTCGGCAACGCATTTGTGCCTTTCATTTCTGTGTGAGTTCAGTAACATTTCCACAAGTGATTTGCCTTGTGGCTTGCAAGGCGGCTAACCAGCAGACACGCTCACCTGATGGTGTCTGTCAGCTCGTGGCCTTCAGCGCCTTTCCACGCAAGTGAGGATTTATTATGCATAGAGAGGAGATCTAATTAACAGAAATAATTGAGCTATACTCTTTGTAGTGAAGTTAAGCATTGTTACATGGCTAATTCTCCTTCCATGACTTGTTCGGCTCTGCTTGCCTCGGTAAGGTTAAGTATTAGCCGAGTTCTCCACAGAGTGAAGGTTTCACGGTAGGAGTCTAATGGGCCAGAAATACAAATAAAACACATATAACCTTTGGGATGGGTTCAAAAGAGGATTCAGCATCTTTGAGCGAGATTCCTCAGACACAGGTTTGATGAAATCTCTGTGGTTGTACTTCCTGACCCTTTAAAGAAGCAGCTCACTGTTTTAGTCAGGTTTTATTCTCATGAAATCTTCTCCTTCACCTGTTTGTTCTAGTACTTTGGTTTCCCCAGTATCTGTAAAGCCTAGTCTTATTTTTCTTAACCCTTTCCAATATTTTTTTTTGCTCTACCCATCCTTTTGTCTTTTGCAGAGTGCCTGATACCTTCAGTTGCTCCTCTGAACAATTACAGTACGCAGTTCCTTTGCCATTAGACCCCAGTTTGAGGCTACTATCTCTTAGCTTAATTTGGACTTCTGCTCTGATTCACCCTGAAGTTGACTTTACCTCCCTCTTTTCCCTGAGTAGGATATCTAGCCTTCCATGCCTAACGTCCTCATGGAGGAACCCCCCCCTAGATTTGGCTACTCTTTCTATTTGTACTGCAGCAGAGCTGAGAGAAGGCACATGTTTGAGTGAGCAGTTAAGCAAGCTTGCCTGCTTATTATATTGACACACACACCACCATGCTTGGCAATTCCCTAGAAAGATGTTGCTTACCAGACAGAGCTTGTAGCTCTTTCCTTTCCCATGCAGCACTGAGGCTATGCCTATATTTAGAGGTAGATCTAAGTTTAGAGCTCATTTGGGGCACTCATCTGTAAATATGCTAAAGTGAACCTAATTAATAGCAGGAAAAAAAAATCCAAAAAGTGCATTTTAAGCAACTCTTACAGAGTATTTTCAGAAAAAAAAAGGTTACATCTCTGCTAATATGGGTTTAAACACCACTTCTGTGGCATTACACTCACTGGATCAAGAAACAGCAACGCACAATCATCTGAGTTACGTATCCAGTGACATTGCTTTGAGTATCAGTTTATTTCAGTGACTTATTTTTGAATATTAGTTTGGTTTAGTTGCTCAAATTATTTAGCAAGTGGTCTCAGGTAGCAAATTGATTTTTAAGAGATGGCAATCTGTTTAAGGACAATTTATGATGTAAGATGAATGAAGCATAAACATGAAGAATGAATTACATGATTTTCTTGCTTGGCCTGTTAGCTCTCATCCATGTGCACTTTCACTCTCCAACCCCTTTGTGGGGTTGTGCCCTCCCAGAACCATATATTAGTTTAGATAGGCCAAATTCAAGAAACCTGTGGTCAATATTACAAACTCTCCTATTGTGTTGAAACTTTTAGTCCTTTCCTCCCTCTGGATCATTCGATCAAGAATAGTTTCACTTTTTTTGATTTATTATCTATCCCTTCCATGTCATAAAGTGGTCCTATCTGGAACAAAAGAATGATTTTGGCTTAGGATTGAGGAACACCATACCCAGCAGATGTCTAGGTAATTAAAGTCCCCATGAGCACAGTATCCTGAGCTCCTGAGCTCCTGTATAAATGGTTCAGGAATGTTTCCTTCTTCCTTTTTTCGAGATCAGTAACAGATGCCCTCAGCAGTGATCCTTTCGTCTTTCGTGTCATGACTCCTTACCCAAAGCATCTGTGTGCTGGCTTCCTGGCAGTCAAACTCTGTCTCTGTTGGCAGCTGTTTTTCACAGGTAGGAAGCTTCATTGAGAAATGCATAGCCATTATCCACTGACTTTTACAGATGGATTGATTCCTCAGGAAGAGGATGGGGGAAGTCAGATCAATGGCACAATAGTATTTATTCCTGGCTTGCAAGTAGGCTAGGTATCTCTCAGAGTCTCTTTCTTTTTTTGCGGGGGAGGGGAGCAAAATGTGAGCAAAGTTGGGTTCTACTTAAGAAAATTCAATCCAGTATGTGTTTAAATGCTTGCTGAATCAGGAACGAGGCAGACAGTTTGCAAAATCCATTATGAGGCTTATAAGCAAAGAGAACAGACCCCTCAAGTATCTGTATTTGCTGCTGCTTTGTAAAAATGAAACAAATTTGGTAGGAAGTAAATGATTATAAGTCTCCAGTCAATGAAATACTCACCAGCCAGGTGTTCAGCAATCTTCCATCATCACAAAGTCCATGCGTTTAAATGTAAAATTGCTTCAGCTGAATGTCACCTTCACTTCTCCTACTTGATTTGTGTCCAGTTCCTCCACATTTCACTATTTCCTCCTTGCAACTGATCTGTCATGGTAGAACCTCACCTAGGTCTGAATCCTGACTTTCTGACAGAAAACTCAGGTTCAGATCCAAATCCAGACCCAAACTGGGGTAACTCATGTATATCCTCAGTGCTTGACATCAAAGCAGAAAGATAATGACTGTCCTTGACCCTACCATGACCCAACGCAGGAGCATGAGTGTCAACAGTCACTGGCCATCCAGGCCTGCTTTTAATCTCCATTACACTGACATAGATTGGGAAACAGCCCATGGAGTCAGTGAAAGCCAGGTCCACACGATTTAGTGAAATATCTTTGATTTTGCCACAAGTAAATGACTGAGGAGAAAATTCAGCCCACTATTTTCAGAGGGTTAAGTGATACATGAGAAGGTGGTCTTCTTCAAGTTAAGCTCCCCAGGTCTGGGCTACCTCGTCCCTGCACTACTCTCTAGTAATGATGGGACCAAGTCCTGCAAGGAAAGAAGAAAGCCACAAAATGAAAGCGCTCACCTCCGCAGAAATTCATGCAGCAAGGCGGAAGCCAAAACAGAGGGGTTTACTGTGCCATGGGTTGGTACAGCCCACGAGTGAAAATGGAGGGGGAGGAGTTACTGACTGTGAGTAGAGAATTACAGAGGTCTTTCCAGTCCCGGGGAGTGACCATGGGGGTCAGACCTGGAAGTGAGGAGTTTGGACCCAGGTTCCTTGGACTATCACCTCTGGTTGTATAGATTCAGGATGAATTAGCAAGGGTTTTTTGTGGAGTAAAGGCAGCAAAACACTTTGCAAGGAAAGCTGAAACTGAAGCTGAAGCCTCTTCTATAATTCAAAGCAAGGTTTTCAAGGCACAGATATGTGTGTGTGTGCTCATGAAGACTCGCTGCAGTAAAGAGGAAAATGGGAGAATGCTTTTCCTTGCTTTAATGAAGCTAATGGCCCTTCACTCTCCATGGAGCGCTGGAGGATGCGACCATTACCTTTTTATTTGCAATTTGTATGCACCTTGCTGCACTTGCTTTTTTTATAGTAGCAATCTCAGTGCAATATCTAGGATGGGAGGAAAAGCAGCATGTAGAGAGAGGGTCCCCATGGTGGGAAATGATGAACTGGCTGGCCCGTCTGCCAAGCTACCCCCTGCTAAGCTGCAGAAGTCACGTGCCATGGTCAGGTAGCTTGGGCACAGGATGAGTGTTAGTAATGTCCACTTTGATGGAGCACTGCATGAGGTGAACCCTCAGTCCCTTTTAGAAGTGCCCTTGCAGCCAAAGGCTGAGCAGCTTATCTCGGTGGTAGTGCAAGGAGCACCCCTTTTATCTGAACTCTTCTTTTAGAGAAGCTGTAGCAGATGGCACGGAGGGGAAGGAAAACAAAATGTAGGGAAAAAAGGAGGCAGCACATCCTGTTCCACATGAAGCCTTCCTGCAAGGAAGGAAAACTATAAAAGCAGCATAAGTATATGACATTTCAGCGTGTGCAAAAAACATATGGCTCTGGCTAATATAACCGAGCCTTTGCAATGAGTGACAAGACATTATTATCAAGGTACCCTGTGTGTATGTACATATATGTGTGTGTGGGATGGGAGAGAGTGTCAAACAAAAGTCTGTCTCCTCAGGCACTGGCAGGTTTTCTTTTCTTTTCTTTGGTGGTAAATCTCAACACAAAGGCCACACTTCTGACTGATCCACTTTTAGAACTCAGTAACAGCTGCAGGATAGCTTAATTGAGGACTGGGGGTCGTGCAGCAAGAAGAGCTCCCTGTTGTTTTTGGAAGAAAGAAAAAGCTCTTCCAAGTTGTGGTGTGAGAAGGCTACGTTCAGTCCAGACCCGACTGGGGAACTCCAGCCCTTATTAAAATCAGCCACAGGGAGGATTTCTGTTTGCCTTGATGTCTCTTGTTAGGAGGGTTGTTGATGACGGTAATAGCTGGAAAATCAATTACCGCCAATATAGCAGTAGGGAAACACAGAGAAACTGCTCCGAATGCAGTGCCGAAAGCAGCCCTCGGGTTCAAGACAGCAGGGCAGGAGGGATGAGCCCACTGGTGAGACACAGGGGTGGGATGTGGGAGATCTGAGTCCTCGTCCCAGCTGTACCACAGGTTCCCAGTGGGAGCCTGTCTGCCAGCAGCCACCGATTTCCCTTTCTGTGACCCCGGGCAAATCACACCTGCCCACCTGGCAAGGGTAATTCATCAGCATCTGGAGGACACCCTGAGATGCTTAATTAAAAGGCAGTACTGAAGTTTGGGGCCAGACAATGGTTGACTTTTTCCAGCAGCCAAAATGAAAATCAAAACACAGAGAAGATCCTACTGATCCCAGAAAAATAACTTTTTCTTGGTGGATCAAAAAAAGTGAAAAAAAAAATTGTATTTTGCTTGAACAAAATATTTCATGTTTGGTCTCTGGCCATAAAAAAACAGGAAAACAAAAGGCACCCCATGCCCTCTTTTGAGCCAAGAGCCTGACCTTCTGACAGGGTGAGGACTTACTCCGCGTGGCTTGCTCACAGACATCTGGAAGTAAGATAGAGACGGGAACAGAATGAAATTTTCCTGGGTCTTAGGTCTCTCTGCCAAAAGGCTTGCCAGGCATCATCTCCTGATTTTCCTCTGGTGTTCTCTTGAAGCGTCTTACGTATCTCCCTGTCTGAGCTAGAGCTATTTATAGCACAGCAGCAGGCAGGGAGGAGAATATAGCTAAGGCTACAGATTCACTGGCATGTGTCACTAAACCAGTGTCCCGTGGCTCTTGCGGGGACAGGGTGGCCACATGCAAAAAACCTTAATTTTGTACAATATATCTTGACTCTTTCCTCCCTAAAACAGCCTCATCAATTTTAATGTTAAATGAATAAATAATAACAAGACACTTAAGGTGTTAATGGAGCATTAATTATTGCTGAGGTTTCCGTGGAAGGGCATGTGACATCCATGTGAATATCGAATTACTTTCTTTATGACTAGCATAATTTCAGAGAATATTAAATGAAGAAAAAAGTGATGGGGCTTTTAGCAGTAATTGTTAGCAATTGTTCATACAGAACCTGATTTCCGATACCGTATTTACCTAAATTGGCTAGGAAAAGCACACGAGGCATGTAAAGCACAATGAATCACTCCAGTTTACATCTCTAGCTTGAGAAACTGCTTCCTCATTGCCCACAGGAGAATAATAAGCATGGCCATTTGGGTCTGGTTTAAACCTGAGACTGTGGCAAAACGTGTCAGAAAAACAGAGTGCTGCTTTCCATTTCTGTTTGGAAAGAGGGCTTTTTTTTCTTATCAGGACTAACAGCAAACATGATTTTATGAATAAAAGTGAGAAGGGGGACTTAAATTCACCCACCCATTTGCACATTGCTGGGAAGTCAGAGTTTTACAGCCAGGGAGGGCTCTGGCTGAGCAGCTGATAAGTTTTGGGTCTATTGCTTGTATTTGTGCAGAAGAAGCTGTAGGAAAGGGAGGACAGGGACATGCGAAGGGCCAAGCCCTGGTGCTTGAAGCACTTGGAAGATATTGGGAATGACGTGCTTTTATCTGAGGAAACAGTCTGCCCTTGAAGAAAACTCCAGCATCCACCAGAGCTGATGGAAAGAGTATTCCTGTATTTACCTTCAAAGCTGGAAAGGGATTTAGTCCCTAGGAAAACACACACAGTGCTCACCCCTGGGTGAGAGGGCTGTATGGCTGGGGCTCCCCTGTGTCCCCTCCCTGCCGAAGGAGGGCTGGCAGCCCTGGAGGCAAAGGGGTCCCGGGTCAGTAGAGCCCAGACTGCAGAAATGCCCGAAGTAGGGTTGCAGCTCTGGGGCTTTGAATTGGCTGCAGGTGAGAGGCTGGGGGGAGAGAGGGGCTCCGGCGGCCACGCCGAGGTCCTAGGGTGTTTTCCAGGGTGTGCCCTATTGTACAGCCCCTAGCACCACACTGGGTTTAATTATCTGAGGCAAAGAATTGACCCAGGAGCATGAAAGCAGAACAGAGGCTTACTGCTACCTGTGAGAAAATACCCTCACTTGTGAACTTTGAATTTACTTGAAACTGAAACCTGAGCCTGGATTTCAGCCTCAGGATTGACTGCTGAGTGTTCCCAGTGAATACCCTTTGATGAGCTGCTGTGCAGGGCTCACTGGCTTTTCTGCATGGCTGATCTCCTAACTCACGCGGCATCACTTCAGTGCATGACTGACTGCCTCAGAAACTGGCCTCCCTCTGCCCAAAGTGACTTGAGCTAACTTGCCAACATGGTTTAACTTTTGGATTAAACAAGTTCTAGGTGTGCCTGCAATGTTCCCTCATGTAGAAATCCCTCTGTGAAAGGGCATGTGAAAGGTGAGCAAGATGTGGGGGAAACTTGTATTTCATTCATACTTTCTTCTCTAATTAGAAATGTGAGTTGGTCGCTGTGTCCCTTTATTCTATTTCTATAGGCTCTTTGGAAGCCCTATTGTATCTGTGTGCCTGTTAATTTCCTCAACAGACTAATTCAACTTGCTCTGCTGACATGTAGTTAATTATGTTTCAGTTAACTCATTTTCCTGGATGATGCTCAACTGCTGTCTATAAATGAAATTGCTGCCTAGCTAATCAAAAGTTTCTGACCGTGATCTCTTCTACGTGTGCATGCACATGCTAGTCTGGCACTCTGCTCGAGATCCTGGCTGGAGCTTTGGAAGACGGACATGTGCAAGTGAAACGTGAGGAAGAAAGTAAATGGACCCTGAACCTTCTGAAACTCCAAAACCGTTCTGCAATTAAACTAATTAAGTGTCTATGCCTGGGAGCATTTGATTAGAAATGGTTAGCCTATAGAAGCTAAATGAGCTCTTATGGGAGACAGAGACATTTGCACAAGACGCTGTCAGCAAATATGTTCTCTCTGCTCGTGGTCATGTCCTTCCTTCAGCTGCCCGTTTGGGTCAAAGCAGGGCCAAATAAGTGCCTGCATCTCACAGAAATGTCCCCCTTTTTCTTGAGTGAATCTAGTCAAATTTTTGAGGATGTTAAGTGTCCTGGGCGTGCTTTCACACTGCCTATGTACAAGGTAGGTTTTTAGTATTACAGCTGCCTCTTCTCCATTGGCCCACAGAACCAAGCTCTTCCCAAGGGAGGCCACAGCAGGACCTGTCACCACTTAATTAATTGTGAACTCACATGGAAAGAAAGTTTAGAATTAATCAAACTGTGAGAAATGAATGTTAACTGGCCACGTTCATGGAAATACGGGGCCAGACTTTGGCTTAGATCAACTTGATTGGTAGCTATGGAGTTATATCCAGGACAAATTTGCTTCAGGTGTTACAATGGGCATGCAATTCCTCTTTGGACAACATGAACAGACTGCAGCCCGCTGCTGGGCAGTGACAGGATGCCTCAGGTGACATGTCAGAGCCCTCTGTCCCAGCCTTCAGAAGCGTGACAATTCCCCAGGGAACGTACCCCTGCTATCATGAAATGGATTTCTTGAATAAAGCAGAGGCAAGCACTGTGAGCCATGCATGCCAGGAACGTCTGAGGTGAGGTGCCTGAGAGGCAAACAGCTTACATGGAGAACAGCTAATAAAAATAAACTCACTTGCATGCAGAATTCCAGAGTTATTTCACAATATCCCACATACTCCCCTTCATTTGCTTGTCTGGGACGCGTATAAAGCAGATGTGGAAATCTTCTGTTTCAGGAAGCTTGGGTCTTTGTTTTCAATGGGGGAACTTAAACAGACACCTGATTCCTCCTAAAACTCGCTGGCACCTGGGCATTTAGCTCTGGTTCCTTCATGTTCATTTTTGGTAAGTGATCTATACTTCAGCTTACAGAAGGGGCATAGTTATGGGCTCTTTTCTTTCTTCTTCCTGCTCTCAAATGCTTACTTTTCCTAGTCAAGTCTAGCATGAAAGTCCGTTCCATCTAAAGGTAATCTTAAGTGGCTAAGCATCTAAACTGAAGTGGAAAAAGTACATTTCCCATGCCTTAAAAAATGGTTTTTCTCTATCTTAAAGGAGAGGGGAAAGAACATAATTAGGGCTGGATTTCTTTGACACCACTTCACTGTTGTGTATGTCTGAGTGAATGGTGGTTTAGGTTGTTAGAGATCTCTGGAAATCGTGAGCACATCCTGGCTGATTTGCAGTAAGCCATATCCAGCAAAAGTTTGCTGTAAACAAAATTATTGGCAGAAATAGTGGGTGAAGGTACACAAGGGCAGAGCATAAAAAATAGTTTTTTGGTCCCTACTCTGCAATACTACTAACAGTGTTTTACAGGTTGCTCAGATATTTTGTAGTACTTCTTGGGATCTGATGTCTGGCGACCCCTTCCACACAGACATTACTGAAAACACAGATCTGGCACCTATCTACATCTGTAACATCATAACTTTGTCTTGATCAGAACTGGATCGTCCCCTAAAGGTATGTCAACATCCAATCTATAAGTATTAATATTTCAGTAGTGCTGATTTAGGCTTGCCAGTCAGACTGTTGAGTTCGCCACCACCCATGAGTTACCTTCTGGTTTTGATATAGTTTTGCCCAAAGACCTTATAATGTTTTAAAGCTTCTTTCTTTTGTCTCTGGATTTTGGACACCAGTTCTGTCACCTGTACAAATTCTTGCCACTGCTTTCAGCATCCCAGCTCAGGGTTCCCTCACTGATCCCCAGTAAGCTCTTCAGGACTGGCAGCACTTATCCATGAAGCATGGTTGCAAGGGAAGGTATTTTTCTACTCTTACTACTAGCAGGACGAATGAACAGCTCTGGATGAAGTACTGGCACCATGTTGAAATCTCTGGCAAATATTCCACTGATCTCAGCTGGGACGAGTCAGTTTTACTTTCAAGACTTCAACATATCATTGACAACAGTTCCAAACACAGATTTTTTGAAGAAAAGAGTATTGGGGATAAGAGATATAAATAAAAAGCAAGTACAAAATAAACTATGCATAAAAAACTATGTACTTAACAACAAAATATGGCAGGATGGATTTTTCAGTAAATTAATGCATTAGCTCATGCTCTGCAGTATCTGTGCAAGCAAAGTCCTGCTGTATGTAAATTGGATGCCTAACAACTTGTGTGGCTAGGCAAATAAGCCATATGTATGCTTACCTTGTGAATTCATAATTAATTCATGCTCCTGGGTAGAACTGAGTCCTTCATGAAATCTGGCACCTGTGTAAGTCTCCTCTTTGTTCTGAAAAATCTTGACAGTAGAATAATTCAGACATCTGAAATTCTATATGTAATTAATATTAAATGAAATCTAACATACAAGTTGTACTCAAGAAATTAGCTAGTAATTAACACTCATTGACTGGCATCTGAAGACTGGAGGGAGGCAAATGTGACTGTAATCACATGTAAAAGGGATGAGGACTGGGGGGGAAATCTAGGAAATGACAAGTCTGACATCTGTGCCAGGCAAATTAGCTCAGACTGTGATACAGGATAGAGTTAGTGGACACCTGGACAAAAACAGGCAAGTGATGAAGAGTCAACCTGGCTTCTGAGAGGGAAGTTCTGCCTCACAAACCTCTAGGGGCGTTTTGGTGAGGTCAGCTAATATGTGATGCTGGTGACATTGCCTCCTTGCTTTTCCAACAGTCTTGTCATAAAGGTTTTTATGGAAACTAAGTAACCAGGGGACAAGAGGTAAGGTCCTAATCCACACAAGTAATTGGCTAAATGATAGAAAACTACAGGTGGAAGTAAATGGTCATTTTCCTCAGTGGAGGGAAGTCATCAAGGGAGTTGTGCAGGTCTCTTGTCTGTGCTAGTAATCTGTGCCAGGTCTGGGTTGTTCGGCGTGTTCATAAACGATCTGGAGAGGGAAGGGAGCCGTGAGTTGATATTTGTTGCTGATACAGAGTTATTCAAGGTATTGAAATGAAAGCAGATTATTAGGAATTGCAAGAGGACCTAATGAGACTGACTGGCAATAAACAAGCGAATCAAATTCTTGTAGATAAATGACCTAGATTGTGAACCAAACTGTTTACATCACTGTGTGAAGTGGTGCATATGCGGTGGGTAGGGAGAACTCCCATTTTGTGTGTATGGTGACAGGCTCTGAGCAGAGAGGCCCATGAAAAAGGCAGCTCCATCCACAGTGACAATCAAAAGCCAATTAAATATTGAGACTTATTGGGAAAGGAAGAGAGCATGAAACAGGAACCCCAATGCCGCTGCCAGGGTAGGGGTCTGGGCTGACCCCGTGCAGCTCTGGGCCCCCCTCTGCAAACAGCTTCAGAGGATAGTAACAAGCACTACCAAAGGTATTCATTCAAGGAATGACTGAGTTGGTTAGGACTATTTAGCCTCAAAAAGATAGCATTTAAGAGGATATAAGAGAGATTTAGAAAGTTGTGAGTGTCCTGGGGGAGATGGCTAGGAACCAACAGCTCGCGGTCTCTTCTGCTGCAAGTCCTAGGGCCATGCAGCCACTGTTGAGTGGAGCCAGTGAGACAAAGGCAACATAGCTGATTACTTCTCTTTGTCTACTGCTAATTCACATGCAAATATATTAGCTGTTGAGACTCAGTTGTTCAAGGGGACTCTGACAGTTTTACCCATCTGGGTTAAAATACAGCTGTAGGGTCTAGCTTTGGGCTTGCCTGTGGCAGCAGGGCAGAGCTTGCAGGGCTGCCCCAGCTCCATCCTGCCTGTCGAATGGAAACAGGAGTGCTTTTTATTAACAGCCTGCTGAAATGACTGCCCAGTGGCAAATAAAGGACCAGACTCTCAAGTGAGCTGCTCAGACACCATTAGCTCCTGTCATAGTGGTGCCAAAAGAAAAAAATGTGAGGAGGGAATGTGTTTTTCCATGCCAATTGAACAATATCCAACAACCATTAAAATGCTTTAATCATTTAATTATTGCAATCTTTTTACCACAGAGCAGAATTAAGTATGGTTTGCAAGGCAAAGCTTTATTTTTTCTCTTCACAAGTTTGAATCTCACAAGTGGAAAATAACTCCAAGTCTTCTTAGTGTTCAATGCTGAACAGGTGATTTTACTGTAGTGATTTTACTCTTAAATAACAGGTATGCCATCCACTTTGAGTGGATTCTAATGTAGTTTTCCTACTTTTGAGGAAAGACAGTAATATAGGTTTTGGCAGCTTGCCCATATAACCTAGTTAAGCAAAAGTGAGAGGTGCCTCTCAGCTGTCTGACCTACAGGTCCTTTTATTGTGGTGACTGCTGAGCTTGCACATGGTCCTGGAATAACAACCCTCCTATTTACAGCAGGAACATATCTGATGAATGGAGGGCTACATCTTCTGGACCCTCATGTCCACATGCATCGCCCATGAAGAGCAGAAGTTGAAGTCTGCAGGCGGCAGAGGATCAGCTGAGCTGCGCACACAGCCTGGCTCATGTTGCCAAGGGCGGATGGCAGCTTGGGCTGGCGATGTAGCAGCTCAACTGCTAGCAGCAGCCTCCCGTCGAGGCTGCCAGCAACACTCCAGTGCTCGTGGCTGTGAGCATCCCCTCTCTGCTGACTTTGGTGGGGGGAGGGAGCAGCTCTGTGCCTCCCTCATGGCTGCTGAAGCCCTGCTGACTGCTGTCCTCCAAAGGATGCTTGTGCCAGAGCTGCCACTCGCCTGGGTGTTCAACGGATTCGCTTTTTGTTCTTTGTTTTTTTTTCCTGTGTATAAATCTTGTCAGCTTCAACCTAATTGCATCCTTTTCCGACAGACTGTCTCAGGAGCAATGCAAATGATCTTTGAAATGTGGAGATCTGGTTTATATTTGTCAGTTAATTGCCTGAGTGGCACAGACGTCTAGAGCTGGCACCTGCCTTCTTACGTTAAGATACACTTTTGATTTCAGACCTGATGACGAGCTCCTGATGGAGGAGGAGGATGTGCTCTTCGGGCAATATCTTGCTTTAGGTGACAGTGACCTAAATTCCTTGAACTGGGTCCCTTTTACACTGCAAGCACTGATCACAGAGGTTGTGCCCCGAGGCAAGGCAGCAAGGATCTGTTCAATTCTAGGCTAGCTGGCCCAGTCTTCACCCAGTGAAGCCCCAGCCTTCCTGTCCATCTGTCTCTGTCCATGTTGCATGACCATATGCATCCGCGGTGCATGTGCGTGCTGACTTGCTGCTCCCTGAGATTTGACTCTGGGGTGGTTACGGACATGAACAGGGCAGGGAGAAGAAGCACTTTCCCTAGTAGACGGTCTTACTCTGCATGCAAACGCTGGAAATAACAGGACCTTTAGTTCTTTTTGACTTCTTTAGTTCAAAAAATTCCCTCACACTTAAACATTAGGTTCTGAAATTCAGCCTATATTTCTTTAGCACTTAATTTCATCCTCTTGTCCAAATTTCTTCATTCAAATCCATGTCAGCTTTACCCAAACTCCCGGCAGCACACAGATGAAGTTAGTCAAGTACAGAGCTGGCTTTCATACCAAATGTCTGAAATCAACCCTGTTTTCTTTCCCACATACTTCTGTCTTTTCCGCTCTCTCTCTCTTCTTTTTTTAAACAACAAGATGGCAATCAGATAAACAGCAACACATTTTCTGAGAAACTCTGATGAAGACCATCACAGTTAATATCAGCCTATTGGGCTGTGTAAGATCTGGCTTCCCTTCAGATAAGCCTTCCTGCTCCTGCTGCCTCTCTGCCAGGGACTGCTACGGCAGCAGATCAAATTAACTGTCTGGGTACCCTGCAAAAAGCAGTACTACAAGCAATACACACTTGCAACTCCACAACAGCCCTGGTCCTAGCTCTGACATTTGCTGGCTCATCCCAGTGCAGAACAAAGCAGAGACACATTGGAGAGGTTTGATGTCTTCCGCTGACAGAAATGTCATGGTATCTCCATGCTTCGTGACAGGTACCTCAGAAATGCATAGACCAATTTATCTGTGCTACAGTAGGAATCTGGGGTGGGCAACTTCAAGGCTGGAAACATTTGCCAGCATAGGTCTGCACAGCATAAACTCACTGAGCTGTTCACTGGCTCTCTGGTTAAATTACCCAAACATTGAAGAAACTGTGAAGATGTATCGATTCAATGCAGCTCTGAGGCTTTGTCCCAGGTGGTTCATCGTCTCTCCCACGGAGGCAACAGGCAAGGGTTGTTAGGACAGAGCAGGAAGATCCGGCAGTCAAATGTATGTACATGTGTGGGATCAAAAGCTTAAATCTCCATGAAACCTGGAGAAGGGATAAAACTGGCATCGTGCATCTGTTGCTAGGGAGCCGGGACCATCAGGCAGGAACCGTAACAGTCTGTGCAAGGAGAAGGCACTGGAAGAGATGTGCTTTCATGAAGAATTTGCTTTTCTTTAAAAATCCATTGAGGACTATTAAATGCAAAGACAAGTCTTACCTGGTGAAACTGAACCACAAAGGCACAGGGAGGAGGGGAGAGTGTATTCAGGGGAAGTATCACCACTTTTGCCCTGTTCTCATACTCTTCCTGGGCTCCTGGTTGGTCACGTAAGTCCTTATTCTTGTTTTGCAGGTGGGGAAATGTAGCCAGCTAGTGTTAAGCCTGGAAACCACCCCACAGCTGGATTTGGAGCTGTGTGGGTCAGCCAGCTGCGGGGAACAGCTTGCACTTTCACATGGAAGAAACAGAGCATTAGTAACTCCTGTGCTGCGGGCTGGGTTAAACCCACCACTGGTAGTGGTATCTGCTCGCTCCTCCCAGGAGCAGTACGCTGATCTCTGCTTTTGGCAGGCGGCTCTGTCTAATGCCTTGGTTTGTTTATCTCTCTCGGGACAAACTTATCCCGGCTGTATTTCCACCAGAGTGAGCTGAATAACACCAGGGATGAATGTGGGTCTTGCAGATTTTCACACTGTTGCCTTTGGCAGCACTGCAGTATGCAATCATGGCTGAGATTCTGTATTGGCAGTTCTTCATACTTTGTTTCTTGTAGAGGATAAATATGTGTTGTGGAGGTCTTTATTTTCCCTATATCCAAGCTCATATTTTTGCATAACATGTAATTAACAAAATGCCCTGATTAATCAGAAAGGGGAATTTTTAAAATCAGCCTTCTGATTCTGTACTTCTACTGCTTATTAACAAACCAATACATGCTGCCTCAGGGTATTTCCCATAGAATAACAACTAGATGAGTTATTTTGCTTCAGGCTGTTAACCTGAGCTGTAAAAGGCTTATATACTTTAGCCCTTTAATGATGTCAAAAAGTTGCACAGAATATCTTTCTCATATTCCCCCTGACTGCTCTTCCAGAAGTACAAGGTTGATCAGCTTCTCTTGACAAGGAAACAATTTTTAAACATTTATTCATATATATCTAAAGTGTTCACTAATGCTGTGGTCTCTGGTTTTGGTGCCTAAATGGAGATTTCGGGGGCTCATTTCCATTGAAGCTGACCATTTGCAGTGCTCAATATTGAGTTGCGGCATCCCATTTTGCATGCTGCTTCTGTCCATGCTAAGTGCCTAATTTGGGGCTGGAGATTACGCCCTGGGAATAGACATCGAAACTTCGGCATTGCGGTGCTTGGGATGATGACATCTAAGGTCCTCTTTGGATCAGTTCCCAGGAAACTACCCACATAAATTTGTGTTGGTCTGCCTTGTAACATGAAACACCACCTACTCCCTTTGCAGTTCCTGCTACATTGCTGTGTTGTGTTAGTTACCCCAGGCACATTAAAAAAAAAAATCCAAGTCTGCCTATGACTCTAATAATTGTCATGTCACTTTTATTTGTTGCACAGAGGAGAGGCTATAATAAACATAAAACAAAGAAATGAGGAAATCTTCATTACAGAGTGCTTTTACTAGTATCTTGTACTAATAAACACAGTTGTCTATTTGGAAAGATGCCTTCAATCTGTTGATTTATTAGATATTAGTGCTGTGAATGCCGGCTTCTCTGCTTTTATAAGACAAGCAGCGGAAAGAGGGCTGCCTCACAGGAGAGCTATGTAAAATTAGCTTGGCTTTTTTTGTAAACACTGTTTTATGCCCGTCAGCTAGGAGATTATTCTGAGCAATTGAGAGCGCTCATTATCTCAGCCTTTCTGTTTGCTTCCGCCAGGCCAAATCCTGGGTCTGCTTGAACCGGTGGGAATCTTCTTGCTGACCTCAGTAGCACTAGAGCATGGCCAAAAGCCTTCAGGAGATTAGTTGCGATGGGTCACTGGCACCTCATGGTCACTGCGGACAAAATGTGTCCATAAATCTGGGCTTGCTGCAGCAGTGCCCAGGCAAGCTCCAGGGAAGGTCCACAGTCTGCTTCCATCCTGTCAGATGGGGGAAACCCAGAAGCAACTGGGCAAAACCCAGCCAGCTGCAGTTGTGTTCTCCATATGATAACACTCGAACCCAAGGGTTTGCTCACCGGCATGTGGAAAATCTGAATGTTTTCAATTTTACTGATTGGTTTTTAGATCTAATCAGATTTTACTCTTTAAATGAGATAATGAGGCAGCTCTGGCAGCCACTCCCTGGCTAGATGATCGCCAGGGTGTGAGGAACAGGACAGGGCTGCTTGCTGAGTGCTGCTGTGCACCACCGAGTGCCTGGCGCCTTCGTCGGGCAGCTCAGAGACCCCTTTCCTCAAAGAAGACGGAGACCCTGCTTCAGTTACGGCACTGTTCAAAGCTCCCTCTTCCTCACAGCTCTTGACTAGCTTCCTTGGGCTGCTTTCTATGTACTTTTATACCTCTTCACTTCAGAGGATGTGAGAACATCTGTGTATGCTGGTGTTGTGGGGTGTAAGCAGCAGCATCCCAGGAAAAGCAATTGCCCAGTGAGGACAGAGACTGCTCGAGGTGATGCTCTCAAGGTGCGGTAGCTCATATCAGGAAGAACCATGCATTTTTGCTCTCTCTTACGATTGTATTATAAATCTGAGGAAAACTGCAGGTTTTCGATAAGATCTAGCTCTAGATGTTATGTCATCACTTTATTGTGTTCATAGTCATAGTTCACAGTTGCAGAGAAAAGCAAAGATACAGTGTCTTTTGAAACTTCAGAAGCCAACTGATAAGGAAGAAATCTGATAAAGATGGTTGCATGAACAAACACATGGACAAGTGTATGTTTGGGAGATCCTTGTTCTCCTTGCTGAGGATCGTGTTAATTTACACTGGTCTGTGGGCACAGAGAGCACACAGGGGCTTGTTCTGCAGCTGCAGCAGAGCTGCTGCAGGCCTCTGTTTGGTGATGCCTCTAATTGGGCTGCTCTGATGATGCCATCACAGCTCCACGCTGAGACTGCGTTAGTGAGCATTAACACTGTGGGCGGGAGGCCCAGCTGGATGCAGAGTGCTCCCTCTTTCATATTGACCCGTCAAGTCTCCCTTACAAAGCAGAAATAGGCAGCATTATTTCCTGTCCCTGTGACTTTTTCTATTACTCAGATTTGGCAAATGTTATTCTTACCTGGAATCAGAGATTTAGCTTAGTGGGTTGGCCAGACCTGTTTAAGCCATTAGCCACCGTGTGCTATGCACATGGAAGAGCAGATCAGGGTTGGGACCCATGGTTATAGCCCCTCAAAAACCTTTTTTCATTGTCCTAAATTTTTATTCAAAAAACCTAAAAACATGCAGAGGGGCACAGATCTCCCTGCACAATGATACCTGACCTCAATTTTTCCATCTGAAGCTTGTGTAATGACTCCTCTCGTGCCACCAAGACTGTAGACTCACTCTCGCACCCCACCACACAGGGATGAGGTTCACTTCGGCGTGCCCAGACCCACAGGTGGGTCTGCTTCTGAATACTGCCAGCCAAGGGGACACTGACGTTTCTGTTCATTGCCTGCTCCGCTGCAGCACCTGTTCCTACAGTAACAGAGCTCTTCATAATCCTTTGCCTAAATTGTATTTTTGCAGCTGGATTTCATTATGCTTAATTCTTCTCTCCTTGATGAATATTAATTGATGCAAGTTCTCCTTCACAATCCCTAATACCCAGTGGCAGATAAAAAATCACGACCTTCCTAAGTTTTTTTCATATTCAAACATTTCTATTATTTATTTCTTCTACTGCGAGACATTTGCAGGAAGATTACAAGGCCAGCCTTAAACATTTGCAATACTTTTTTTAATTGTATTTTTCAAGTGTGAATGCAGCTCTTGTACCCAGAGACGGAATGAAAATCCTGAGGATCCAATGGAGCATCCATATTGCAGCAGTGCCAGACTGCAAAGGTCAGGGCCTCCTGTTCCAGATGCAGTGCAAAGACCCTGGGAAGGACAGCATCAGCCTGGAAGACCACACAGTTTAGATCGGGTAGCTACAGTACAGCAGGTGGAAAAGGGCAGCAAGGAGGGGAAGTGATATGCTGTTTTCATGTGCTCAGTGGCAGCACCAGGGATAGACCGAGGTGTCCTGACGTCCTTGTAGTATCACTGCCCAGGAGAGCTCATCACCACAGATTTGCCATGATATCCGCTTCCCCTTGAAAGCTCCCCACTATCCTGCCCAGGCTTCCTGGAAAAAAGCTGCAATTAAGGCACAAAGGGCTCCCTTGCCCCTCTCCAAGGGAGATTCAGCAGCAACAGATGCACCCCAGCCCAGATGGCTGCTGCAGCAATATGGGGGTATTGGGAAGAGGGGCTCTGTAAACAGTATTATTTCCTCTCTTTGCAGGAGCAAGGGAGACAGTGTGAAATTTAGGTGCCAGAATACAGTCCGCTGGCTGTTTCGGAGCTGATGCCATTGAACTCTTGCCTGCTTTGCCGTTCCCCTGTGGGCTGTAATGTTAGCTGTCTGATGACTCCTGGTTTTGTAACACAAAACTGCTCCACCTTAGGCCTTGCTTCTGCTAATCTCACAATTAATTTCAGTAATCAGAGTTAACCCTGGTTTTAACTTTATTGCAGCCTGAAGGACTTCTGAGATATAGGAAGCATGAGGCAGTGGGTGGGGATGTTTAAAGGCATGTTTAAATATAGTTTTTCATACCTGGGCAATCCCAGAAAGACATATAGCAGATGATAACCTTGGATGCCAAACATTCTGCTCCACCGATGAAAGCTCCCGGTACATCTGAGTGCCACATGCGCTCTTCTCCTCCCCTGACAACTGATCTGCAGAGAAATCAGGGAAGGAAGGAGCACAGTTGTATCTTCAGCCATTTATTTAAGCTGCTGTTATTGCTTATAGTGCCATTATATTTATATGCATCACATGGCAGGTGACATTTCTGGTTTGTATAGTATCACTACAGAAAGGGACAGGAGAAAACAGGAACACTGCATGCTGTAATTACATTACAGAGGTCAAAGTCATGCATGATGTGACCCGCCCCAAACACCCCCGCAGCGTAAGAGGCAATGATGTGGCCTACAGGAGATGCTGCTCAGAGGTGCCAGGGTGGGCACCTGCCTGGGTTCAGTTCCCAAGCCTGTCATTTTATGGCAGGTAACTTGTGGCAAACTACATTAGCATCTTTCTTGCTATGCCATCAAAGAAAGAACTAAACAATAAGATACCACATTTTGTAGAGATCCAGCAACAAGAGAAAACATTGTGTAAGGCCTCAACATTATTATTGAATAAGGAATTTAACATAGCGTATTTAAGTTCATACACTTATGCATTCAGGTACGCAACTTTTTTTAACGTCAGTTACAAGCAGGAGTGTAAAGTGCATCTCCCTTGGGATGATTTTCTGTGCATCACTAATGATAGCTCTGCTCTAAGGAGTAATCATCACATTAAATGTTCAAGTAAGAGAAAGATTTTTAAAAGTCAGGCTATGAGATATGAGAAGTTAGTTCAAATAAACCACCCAAGTACATCTGTTTCCCTCCAAATGTTGTCTTAAACTTTAGTGCTGGGTTTTCTGGCAGAGAAATTAAACTTCAGGCAGACTTTGAACACCCAGCTATTATTTTCTTTTTGTTTGCTGATCATGACCTTTTCTTATGGCAGCCTCAAGGAGTTTGAGGAGCTAGATTTTCCTCTGTTATACCGAAGTAACTCTGTTGATTGATTGCCGCAAGGTGAATGCTACCTTATCTGTTACCTTACCTGCTCGCACGGATGTAGCGGGCTGCCCAAGTGGTCTGTCTGCCACTTCCAGTAACAGGGTTGTGGACACAGTGTTCCCGGCCCTGCAGTTCGCCGTCATGCAGACAGCTGGAACAAGTCGAAACCAAGCAGGAGACAGTATTGTTACCA
Organism: Gymnogyps californianus; assembly: GCF_018139145.2. Classification (NCBI taxonomy): domain Eukaryota; kingdom Metazoa; phylum Chordata; class Aves; order Accipitriformes; family Cathartidae; genus Gymnogyps; species Gymnogyps californianus. The sequence goes on from NC_059473.1 coordinate 46,147,277, forward strand.
TATGTATTCCTTATCTTGATTTACTTTCATTGAGTAAGTTTTTAAAGGAGTTTTTAAGAACTCAAGTGCCATCAAGGATTCTAGCCACTTCCAGAAAAAACAAAGACTACAGGTAGGAAGTTGTATTTTAAAACAACATGTTTCAAATGCTGTTTGTTTTCCCCATAGACATTCGAACATGATGTATTTTTTCCTGTCTTTTTTCCCCCACTCTGAAAGCCAGGATGAAGTGCTACAGACAAAACTGAAAAGGAACAGAAAGAGTATTCAGGCAAAATCATCTGAAAGCTTTTCTATTTTGCAGACCGCTTCCTTTAGGACTGAGAGATAATGAAGGCTTGCAGGAAAAATTTTGTTTAGTGATTTACTGTCTGGTGTGCCCTGTGTCCAACAATTACCATAACTTGAGCGCAAATACAAAGATACCCAGTGGTGACGAGTTGAACACCTTCAGGATCTCTTACATAGGCCTAGATCTATGGATCTGACCAAGAAAATACCTGTCAAAGCAGAAGAGCATCAGGTTACATGAAAGACACTTCTACCCAAGAGGAACGGCGCACACAACTTCAGAGCCCATAGTCAGACTTGAAAAATGGGATACATCCGTATGTCCTTCTGGTGAACAGAAATGACTCTACTGACCTTGGAGACACGTGCCAATTTTGAACTCATGGGATTTCACTTTAATGACCCATTCACCAATTTCAGAAGCACTGTGCCTGACCCACCCTAGCGTTAGCAAGAACAGGACTAGGAGAAAACCTTCATGTGGTGCTAACTTGGATGCAAGTTTCCTCTGCCATGTTGGTTGTGGCTTTCTGTGTCATCAGATGCTTGTTCATGAACCCTCCTTTCATTCCAAATGCCAATACATATCAACTGGGACAGCTCCGCTGCTCGACATAGGGACAGCGATACATACAAACAGTTGGCTGGAGTGACTAGGGAAGAGTTCAGACACTTCAGATCAAATCCTGTTTCCTTTGAGACAACCCTGAGTTTTGGGGCTGATGGAGCCAGGAGCCAGGACCTCAGCTTTCCCCTGCCCCTCACCCTTCACTCCCTCCAGGCATTACAGTGCACTGGTTACCAAAGGATTTCACTCGGGGCTACTCACTGTTCTACCTGGTAACGAGTATGCTATGGTTTAACGAGACGTCGCTCGAGGTTGTCCCATCGTTCTAGTGTAGGACGAGAATGACTGATCTGGGAAGTTACCATCGCTGAATGAATGCATGCGCAGGGCTTTTGGGGACCTGCAGCCCGTGGGGTCTCTCCTAAACTTCCTCTGACCTGTTTGGCCTCGAGCAGATCCCACCAGCACTTGGCCCACGGGGCCAGCACTGGCACTTTGCTCACCAGGACCCAGTGCTAAAACGCTCCTAACAGGGAGGAGGCCTGATCCTGCTGCAGGTACACGCTAAGGATGCTGCTGTACAAGCCTGCAGCATTATGGACACATCATGCAGATTGGACGCATTATGGAAAGCCCCTTTCCTTCTTCAAACAGGTTGCTTCAGCCCTGCTTCCAGGTCTTCCCGTAGGCCTTTTCAGGGAAATACTTTTGGCCTAATGAGTAAGGCAGGGATTTGGATGGGAGTACTCACGCTGCCTGGCTGCAGGCAGTGCCGCTTGCTAAGACCCCTCCAGCCGCCTCTGCACGGGTTGATGGGGGAACTCGCCCCAGGGTGTCCCTGTGCCGGACCCTCCAAGTAAAGCCAGCAGCGCTTCCAACTGTTGTCTGCCTGCAGCTTGTGCAGGAAGGTGATTTACCATCCCATTTTTAGGCTGTTTTGAACAGGTACATAGATCAAAGCAGGATGCCACCCATTTTCATTGTCTTCCTGCAAAGTTGATTTCAGTGGCAAACTACCACTGGCTTCAACATAAATATCATTTGGTCCACTGCAAATAGAAGTGGTGTCAGTTTTAGAAACAGTCAGAAATGCTTCCTTCCATCTTTTGCCAACCTTTGTCTTCTATTTTTAAGTTATTTTTCCATTCCAGTCACTGTTTTATCTTCCCTTTAATGTCTTTGTACAAAAGCCATTAATCTCCTGTATGGAAAACTGTCAAATGCTTCTGGAAAATCAAAATATTCTGCTACCCACTAAATTGCCCTTATCTGTCATGGCAGTGGTATCTTCAAAGAATTCCTGAAGAGTAGTTAAGCATGACATGATCCTCCTGTGCCTCAGCTTATGCCGGCTTCCTCTAATCAAGCCAGGGTTTGGTCACCCTTCTCTTACCACATCCCTTGAAATGGCTCCCAAGCCTTTTCCCCAGAACAGATGTCCAACTCACTGGCCGTATTGCTTCCCAGATTGTCTCATTAGTCTATTTTATTTTATTTTCTTAAACAATAGTCATCTTTGCCAATTCCCAGTTCTCACATAGCATTTCCCCCTCCTTGGACCTTTTACAAAAAAGACTGCTTCCCTGATTCCTGTGCACACTCCCTCAGATACCATGGGGCGTGCAGTGATAGGGGATCACAGTGGATTTCTGCCACTTGGTAAGTCCTGGGAGCACTTCTGGACAGAGCTTTCTCTTTTACACCTGGAAGTCTGATCTCAGACCTGAGCAGGCTCTTTTCTCCAACAGAGTTTAAAGGCTGCATTTTCCTGACATCAGTTACCTATTCTCTTAATCATTTTGTGTAATAATAGCTAATGATTGTTTGTTTTTTTAAAAGACAATATGTCTGTGGAAACTAAAGCCAACTTAAACCAGCTTCCTTGAACATTGTTTCAACACTCCTGCCTCCAACCAGAGGGTTGTCTGGGGGACAGGGAGCAGTAATTGTTGTCCCATCCCTGGGACAATGGGCTGCTGCAGGGAGGTGGAGACCGTCAGTAATGCTGTATCAGCCAGAGACATTTCTTTAGATAGCTCTGTCTTGCTGCAAGAGGCCACGCTGGTTCCTGGATGCCCAAGGTCGGACTGTGTTTAACTACTGCTCTGTGTCAGAAAGTCCACCTGGGTGTATCGAGAGGGGAAAGGCATCAGTGGAGAACACTAACTCCATCTGCACTCATTCAAAGTGGTTTTTTTCTAGATGATTAGCTCCAGGCTCCAAATACTGCTTGGTACTGACTAGATTCAGGTGTGATCTTCCCCTCCCACACTCACTTATTGCTAACATCTGTTAATATTCTTCTGGTTCAGTTTCTCAGCACAGGAAGCGCTAACCTTGACACACATATTTAATTTCAAGTGCAGCAAGATTGTTGATGGTAAAGCACTTACTGAGCCTGCTTGGATGAATACATAAGTTAATAGCTTTCTGTTGGACTCATGTATATGCATTATGTTAATGACAGCTTTTACATGAATTCCTGTAGGGAAACAGTGCACAGTCTATATTAATATCCTGTCTCCATTTGAGTCTGCAAATTCACATATTAATTGATTAACAGCAGCCAGGAGGAATGAACAACAAGAACGCCAGGCCAATTTTGGAAGGGCTGGCCAGCACATAAAGGGCTTAATGGATCTCTGTCTGCAATGGACCCAGCCCTGACCTTACTGAAAGTAATGATAGTGTTGTGCTTATTTCAACAGGAACTATCAGAGGCTCAATAGCTATACCGCAGCAACAGGAGATCTAAAGAATGTGGATACCACAATCTCTCTGCTTCATAATTAAAAATATTGACGTCTACACCCAGAGTTGCCTGGCCAAAGCCCATTCAGAAGTATGAAGCTACCATTCACAGTAACTGATAGTCACAAATGCAAAAAAAAGGTGAGCTAAAACCAAGATAGGAACTTCCCTCTTTTTAAAACTAGCCTGTACCCTCCCCACACTCTCAGCACACTGCTTTTGAGCACAAAAATGACTTCTTGACACTTAGACCGATCTGTAAGCAGTTTTAGATCTATTTTAATATATACATATGTACTATATACATATTCTGCAGAAGTTCGCATGTAGGGTCATTTTGACAGCAGCGAGAACACAGCCCATCCTCAGCGCTCCTTTCTCCCAGGGGATTTGTGCAGCACAATTTTCCTGGTTAAAATGAGTCAGCAGGACTCTGCAGGTATGTCCAGGGAGGCCCCGGGCTGGCCCAGACTTGCCGTCTCAGAGGGGCAGAAATAGGGAGCAAGAAGACCGTGGGGCTCACGAATGTCCTGACACTCCCTCCTTGCCTTTTTTCCTACTCCGGCGCCCTGCTGGAGCTCCCAGATCTCTTCTGTAATCCCTGAGGGTTGTTTTACGTGGGAGGAGTCCCCTTCTGGCTTGTTAGGATGAATTAGGACCACTTCCTCCAGGAAAACACAAGGACAAAGCCTTGCGTGTCAGTGAATCATTTGGTGCGGGGCTGCAGGCCGCTCGCCCTGGTGTCGCTGAGGGCACCTTCCTCCACCTGAGCAAGTTAGAGCATCTTTCCGGCACGCGCCTGCTTGAGAGCTCGAGGGCCACCGGCAGCAGGAAAAGGAGTGTCTTCTCCCGCCTTTGTTCAGCGTGTCTTTAGCGACCTTTTGCTAGGGAACTAAAATAATGATGTTGAAAGGTTTTTAACCGAGTCAACCTCTCACTCCCCTGCAGTTAAAACCACTTCACGACTCAGATGCTTCTCCCAGCACTGCACAAACAAGGATCGTTTTCTAGAAGAAAGGTTGTGTGTATAAGGGTTGTGTTATAAATCATCTTTTTCATTACACGTCTAATAAGCATGAGTAAATCTGAGGCAGAAATGTTCTTAAAAATTTTAAAGCGGTCTGTAGACTATTACTGTGCTATTCAGGGCTTGGGATTGGGGTTTTTAATGAGATGCTCTTTTTGTTTCATCTCTTCATTCCCAGCCAAAAATCATATCAGGCAGAAGATTTAAAGTATTTTCTTCTGAGGTTGGTGAGTTGTTAGCGAACACATAAGCCAACTCTTTCTTAAATACATAAATCCGTCTAAGTGGTCTAGACATTTCCCCAGCTTTTTCGATTATTTCATTTACTTCTTGCTCACAAAATTTGCATTTAGTGTTGAGCAGGTTTTGTTTGGCATAGCTCTTTTAGCAGATGGTTTTCAGTAAATTGTGAGCATGGGACTTGCCGGATCACACTGGGGTTAAACACTGGGCTATCATTTAGGTAGGCAGGGAATAAGGTTGCTCTGCTACACAATTCCTCTTTGGCCTGGTTAAATCAGGTTAAAACAGCCTGTCTATGCTTGCAAAGTCATGTGGACTGACAGGCTGAGGATTTAACATGCAGTAGCGTTCCTGAAGGACCTCACAGGGACCATCCTGGTGGCAGGCAAAGAGCCTCTGTCCAGTGTGAGCTAACGAGATGGCCAGAAAGCCCTCTGGCTGCCGAAAAAGAGGGACACATGTGAAGTAAATCAGGAACACCTCTAAGTTCCTCTGCTGCTTCAGTTTCCTTGGCCAATAAATAGAATAATAATGAGCCCTTTTTCTCCCATTCTTTGTGTGTCTTGTCTGTATACACTGCAAATTCTTCTGCATCAGAGACTGGCCTTGCAAGGTGGCTTTGAACTCTGAAGACATGGTGGTCCCTAGGGCCAGAGGAGGAGTGGGCAACTCCAAGAAGCTACTGTTTTGTTTTGATACTGCTTTCAATTTTTTTAAGGAAATACTACGCATTATGTACTGCTAGTTGCCATACGATCTCCTCGGTGACAGGACAGATGCACTCGTCACACACACAGCAGTGCGTGGGATTTCCAGACCTTCCTGTACCCACCTCCGGTGCAGGACACGCTGGTGCAAGCCATGAGAGATCTGACAAGAAGGCACCAGCTGCGGAAAGGTGATCAGCAAACTCCCTGAGTTTACCAAGCCAATCCCTTCATGCACATCTCCAGCATTTGAAAGGCCCAGCTAAAAGATTTCTTTCATCAATTAGTTTTCTGACACTATTTCTCTTGATTCACCTTCTCCGATGAGTCAATACAGCTGTGCCGAAAGCCTCTCCCCTTTTGCAGTGGCTGAGAGCTAAGTAGCTGCAAGTCAGTTCACAAGCCTTGGCTGAGTTATCAACTCAGTAGCTGCCCAGTGACCAGCGGGCTTTTTAGGGTACACACGGAGTATACGTGTGTGATTCCCCCGGTATCAGGGCAGGGGAGGTGGGCACTGCCTGCGCTGGGGTTGCGCAGGGATGGGAAGGGCTGTGCCTGGGTCCCAGCAGGGTTGGTTTAGCTCAGACAGACTCGTTTCACGCCATCTCTGAATTCTCAGGTTTGTTTAGGCAGAGCAAAGGAGGAATTGGAGGCTCCTTTGCCAAAGGAACAAAAAAGGGGGGGAAACAAGGAAAGGAAACCCAAAATGCTGGTTAATAAACCTCTTTCCAGGCTCTGCTGTAAGGCCATATCCAGTGACAGGGAAAACACACACATCTCACCACTTCCTCTATCTTGGAAGATGACAGGAAGGACGAGGCCATTTTGCTTTGAGGATGAGCTAAGTTAAGCCCTTAAAATGAAACAAAGACAATTTGTAGACCCCTGATAAAAGCCCTGCGTGTGGCATAGAAACTTTCCACTGCAGTCCAATGGCTTTGTTATAATCTTATCGCCTGCTGCTGACTTATCCAAACAGCTGCCTCCTACCTACTTATCTCTGTAGAGGGGTGGGGAAAATCACAGTATATAACAAAGAGCTGTGGACCACACAGGCACGCACTCAGAAAGTCTTGTGTGTGCAGGACTCTGAATTTTCAGGGGCAGACAATCTCCGATTATGAAATGCAGGATTTACCTTCAGCCTGTTCCTGCTGCTGCTGCTATCAGTTATAGCACAAATGGGTGTTTACTCTGCACTAAGATTTTACCCAAGCAAATGAATAACTCTTCACGCAGATTCTCATAGCACAGTTCTCGCTCTTCCAGCTTCCTGGGAACAATTTGCTCCATATTAAACTCTTCCCAGTGGAAGCACCTTTGAAATGGTGCTCCTTATTTTTCTGATGAAGTGGAGCTCACCTGAATGGTGAAAACACAGCTCTGGCTCCTTCATGCATAGAAGGAAATTAAATAATTGCCTCCACTTGGAAGACCTCAAGACTGGAAAATGGGGAATTACAGTGGCAGCTCCTAGCCATGCTGCTGTGCTGAAACACGGATGCTTTGGGATGAAAGAAGCATCCAATGAGTTATCTGCTTCGGTCCTCCTTGGAGCAAGTGCTGATCTCTCACATTGAGAGCTTGTCCAAGATCAAAGTATGCACAGGGTATATGACAGGCAGGAAGCCTATTTTATATCACTGATTTGCAGCTTGCCCAGGGAGGTTGTGGAGTCTCCATCCTCGGAGATATTCAAAAGCCATTTGGACATGGTCCTAGGCAACCTGCTCTACGTGGCCCTGCTTGAGCAGAGGCGTTGGACAAGATGACTTCTAGAGGTCTCCTCCAACCTCAGCCCTTCTGTGATCGACTCTGTGACACTACTGGCATTGCAGGAGCCCTTGCAAAATTTCCTTGCTGACAGAATGGCTTGATCTCTACTCCAGCAAATCCCCAATGCTTCAATGGCTTGCAGATTTTTTGATGCAGCTCATAGTCCCTTCGAGTTGGCATCACGGCTGTAGGTCATAAGGGAGTGCTGTACACAGTTATGGCAAGCTGGGGCCCACAGCGAGCTGGATGACGTGCCAGCAACAGTGATACTGTGCCAGTGGGGCTCTCTGTTAGATGCCACTCCTGAGCCTGCTCCGACTCCATGGCACTCTTAGCAACTTGCAACTTGCTTGGCTTGATAAGAAAAGTTTTCCTAATATCTAGCTGAAATATCCTCCATCTATTGCTTTTTCTTCAGCTCTTCTTGGTCACTCGCCTCCGGGCATTAAGAATTCATGTTCCCTGTCCTCTTTGTGGGGCGGCATTGTCTTTCTGCCATATATTACCTATCAAGCCCAGTCCTGTTCCTCTGCCTTCTCTGCCTTCTTTCCCAGCCTTATGCCTAGGGTCACTCTGGCAAACAGACTTGAATCCATGGCCCTGACACACAGAGTAAAATAGTTCCCATATTTGAGACCTCATATTTTAAAGCCACAAATCAGTTTCCAAACTCAGCTGTAAGTCTATAAACCCACTATGATTTCCCTTGGACGCTCAGGACTTACATGCACCAGGTGGAGGTCAGAAGGGGGGGCCCACAGGACTCACTCGTTGAAGGAAAGATTTTCAAGAATGCAGATATGGTCCAGCAAGGTCCAGCTCACCCCAAGATGCTGCTCTCGGTCCTGGGGGTCCAGTCCCCCAGCAGCCTACACAAGGTATATCCATCTCTGTGGAAGCAGAAGTTGGCCCAGAGCATTGGTTTTGTTGGGACAGCTGTACATAGCTAAGAGATTTTCAGCTCATTATTCCATTAAACTTCCAAATTGAATTTTGCCCAGGCCAAATAAAATTCCCTGCTCAGACTCTGAGCATCGCATTATTCCTTCCTGAGCAAGGCACTTCACCGTCCTCCCGTTTTTAGCCCTTTCCTCCAAATCATCACAATCTTGTTGTCAATAAGGAGAACACTGGAGCTTTTTGGTATTTTTCCACACAGGTCAGTTGTTTGCATCAGCACAGTTTGCTTTATAAGAGACACAGACCTCTACAAAGTGCTGCTTAAACTTCAGTATTTATTGTATATCTCTGGTGTTTAAAATGACTGAAATCCCATGTTTTTCTCTTGTTTTTGTCAATTTGGGAGGAGCTCCAGGTTCAGTTTAATCCAAAGGTAAAAGTCACCCTAAACTGAATGAGAACATTGGACTGGGTAGCCATAGCAGTTTCTTAGTATGCAATATGTATATTTTAAATATAAATTGAAAAGTATAACAGACAAGGTACAGCTTCTACTAATTTGTACTGTGAACGGGTGAAAAACAAAGCTCAGAGGAGGCAGAGACCCATTTCGTCATCTGGAGACACAGATGCCAAATCTTGAGCTTTTTCTGAAAGAGCTGTGGCTTTTTTATTGTTTTCCTAAGAAGCTGGCTGTACAGCCTTGTGAGTGCTCGAGGATCTCAGCTTTCTCACTCCTGTGCATTGGGAAGAAAAAAGGTTGCAAATATGAAACCTGAAGGTTCAAATAGAAGAGGGCAAATAAAATGGACCTGAAATCTTGTTATCTTAAAATCTCCTGATTGTTGGCCCTGACCCTGTTGCAATAAGCAGCACTGCAAAGGCTTATTCAAAATCTGGACTCAAACTAATCCTCTGTAGAAGTCTGCCATCTTGGGAGACGCAGCAGGAGAGCCCTACTCCCTTCGGCTAGAAAAGCAATGGTAAACCTTACAAGGAAGCCCTTTCTGGCTTCATTTCTGCATTCAGATACAAGGGAGGAATACAGAGGATTTTTGAGCTGTCTGAAAATGAAGATGGTTTTCGAAATCTTTTGCAAACATTGCATTAAGATGTTTTTAAGAACCTTCCATGCCTATAAAATGAGTTAAAAAAAATGCAGGAATGTTCAAACAGATCAGCAGAATTTAATAGCTTTAAAACTAAGAGGTTTGAAACCACTCTGAAAATCTGCAAAATCTGATGGGAAAGGAGGATCTTCCCAGCAGGTGTTTTAGCCGTGCTGGACAATTCTGTGAAATGGAAGTAACTCCTGACAGTGCCGTGCAAGAGGTGGTTTTCAAAAATACTCATTTTTCACTAACTGCAGTAGGACTATTTTATAAAGTCAGCCTTGCTCTATTTAAATGCTCTCATGCCAACACCTTTTTTCTTAACCAAACCCCGTGTTTTCCTGATCACTGCCTTTTTAGTGAAGCTCTACAAAAGGTTTGTGATGAAACACAAATCCTTCTGAAGCCTGCCTGGTTTCGGATTTCTTTATGAGCTCGAAACTCAACCCAGGTTCGTCCAAAAGTTCAGTAAGGGTTCGTGAACTTTCCTAGCCCAACTGGATTGATTTATGATTTTGTGTCACAGCTACACAAACCACGTGGCTTCAGCATACGGCAAAACTCGGCGAGCCTGAGTGCTGAGCCAAGCAAATCAGAACCATGGCCTCTCCCCTTCCACCCTCTCCTCTTCCCATAAAGGGTGGATGCTGACTGTACATCCCCAGCGGCTTTCTGGGCCGTCATCTAATAAAAGAATCGATCTTTAGAAAGCTTTGAGCCATCTAGTTGTGCTGACCTGTCAGGAAAATGGTCCAATCTCAAAGGGACTTGTCCAAAATTAAAAAAAAGAACAAAGGAAGAAAACAGATGCTCAGAGTTAAGTATCTTAATTTTTATTTTGTTGACCAAATAGCTGGGCTGATCTCCACACGCGGCTGAGCACACAACAGCTCCTGGTTTTAATCAGAGCCGTTGTTTAGATGACCAAGTACAAAGAGGAAGAAACCTCATACTGGTGCTCCTTGGAAAATCCTGTCCCTCAGCTGCAGGCAGTGCTCCTGGCTGGCTGCAGGTGGAGGAGACAGCCCAAGACTGCAGGCAGCCGGTGGCCCTGGCCCACACAGTGACATGCGGGGACACACGGGGAACTCGGGAAGTTGTGGAGGTGCAAGGGCAGTTTGGTGCCTTCCCCACCTCCCGCCTTCCTGCCTCCCAGCCCCGGGTACCGAAGGGCCTGATCCAGCCAAAACATGCCAAAGGCCATGTGTGCATGGTCCCAGCTGATGTGGAGCATCTCTCCACCCCTTACGATGCTCTGCGACTTGCTTAGCGTCTCAGGAGTACCTCGGCTGTGTCCGGCGGCACTGCGGTGACTGAATGCCATCGCTCCCACGCCCGTGGTTTTGGCTTTCCTGATCTGGAAGTCGAGCACGGAAACTCTATTCCACCCCAACCGCTTGGGGTCTGGTAGCCACACATGTTGTTAGGATGCGGTGACAGTCTGTCATCCTGTCACACAGCACCGAGTTACATGAGACAGTGGCACAAGGCAGCAGTCCCAGGCAGCACCCAGACTCAGCGGCCCCGTTGCTGTTTGTGCAGCTTTGAATCTAGAAACAGCAAGGGGTGATCCCTGCAGTAACAAGGTGTAAACACAGATAGTTTTGGCTTTCTCTTAGTGGGTAGCTTGTGCCCCTCTCCCAGAGTGGCTGGGCTAATACTGTCCCTGCGGTGGCGGGGTCCGTGCCCGCTGCAGTTGCTTGTCACGCTGCCGCCAGCTGGTGCAAGCCCATGTCAGGCGGGTGACAGCCAAGACAAACACGCTTCGTGAGCTCATTACATCTTAGCTCACACTGCTGGTGAGCTATGTCCAGCTCTGCGGCTGCCTTGGGGGCCTTGAAATCAGCTCTGCTGGGCTTTCCAGTGGGGATTTTAGATTGTTTTGTTGTCTTCCCTGGGAAAAAAAAAAAAAGGCAGAAAATATTGATTCAAAAGAAAATGTTGATTTGAACCACGCCGAGGTCAGGGTGTAATAAAAGTACTGTGTGCAGGGCTCTGTTTATCTACAAAGCTAAGATTTTTACCCAAGTCCTGAGGGAATGAGAGGAGAGAGGATTTCCAGCACTGGTGCACCAGAAAATGCAGCTTGTGCTCCTGCATGTAAAATGCCTGAGCTGTGGGAGAAATACCAGGGTACCAGGGCACCCTCCTGAGCGTCTGCTTTCTCCTCATCAGAAGCCTGTCACCCTCACCTGCCGGAGCAGAGGTGGGTGCTGGGCAAGGGGCGGCAGGAAGGCTGCACAGAGGTGTTGAGCCAGAGAAGCCAGTTTCCCACGTTGGGAGTCGAGAGCAGAAAGCTCAGTGGAGGCCGGTGCTGCAGCAACAGACATTGCAAGGATGATGGATGAGCCACAGCACCTGGTGAAACCAGCAGTAAAATGGCTATCGACTTCAGGGTCCCTCAGCCGCAGCCTGGGCATAAATAAATGAGAAGGAGCAGAGCTTTCAGGCTCCTCCAGAGATGTGCAAACTCACATGTAAAGAGCTTGCCGGTCTCTCTGCAGCGCCTTGGCGCTCCCAGGAAGAACGACTGCGGATTTCGGCGGCATCTGCGGAGACACTGCTGCCTGGTCACGCCTGAGGATGGAGCAGCTCCTTCTTGGTCACTGGTGCTTCTGACCAGGGGAGGAGGAGGCAGAGGAGGGCTGCGCTCCCCATGTCAGCTCAGCGAGCGAGCAGAGGGCTTCAGCCCCCTGGGCTCCTGGGCCAAAACTTTTCCCTTCACTGAGAGCTTTGAATCCCCTCTCCCACATTAGATTAATGAGTAGAAAGGAATTTTTTAAGTATGTCCCCAGCTCACTTCTGGTTTATCCTCTGGGTTTCCTCTCCTCTGATGGTACCACAGTGCGGTATCTGCCACGCTGCCAAACGTGGAGGAGAGTGGGCTCCAGCGTGCACAAACAGAGAGCGCGGTGTCTTTGGCAGCTGGCGGAGCAGCCGTCTCAGGTTTCCTTTCATTTTAATGGTTCACATACCTCTCTCCACGTCTGCGTCTGATTTTCAGGGCACGACCTTGATTTTACATCAAACATTCCCTATGTCTCTCCTCATCCCACTGCTGTCTGGCTAGATTACCGATGCCAGAGCTGATCTTTCTATTAAAATGTTTGGGGTTTATTATTTTTCTAACCTAAAGCCCATCTAAAATGCAAAGCCTTGTTCATCCTTTCCTCAAGGGCTCCTGCACTTTGATTTCTCCTCCTCCCCACCGCTGACAGACAGCTGTGAAGTGCGGCGCATCTGCAGGGGACAAAGCTGGAGGCAGCCACTGTCCTCTGTATACTTACCAATACCATAGGTAGCTGCTGTGATCCTCCTCTTGTTCATAAATCAGCTCATAAACACCCAACATCTGGAGTACTTCCTATGTCATTGGCAGCTGTTGCAAAATTAATACTGCTGTTAAAGAAGTCCCACTGACAGCGCAGGTACATCCCTGTTCGTTGGCACCTGAGTGCTGCTTACGAACAGGAACAAGGAACTGCCTGGCCAGTGGTTTTGCAATTGAACATTTGGCGCTTGATGAGGATGAGGATCAGATAATTGGGACATAGATGGTAAATGTGGGTCATTTTGTTCCTAACATAGTTTTCAGCCTGATCCACACTCTAGAAGGCTAGGTCCTTTCATGCTATGCCTAGCACCCCAGCATCCTTCAGAAATCAGCAGGGATGTGTTACTTTTCCCCTTTTCCAGCTTGGAAAATGACCGTCCATAGCAATATCGGAAAGCAATGCTGCCTGAGAGCTCCATCTCACCCCCTAACCCCAGGCCACCTTCCCCCTCATTAGTTCTCATTTGGGGCTTTACAGACTAAGCCTATCTCTGCTTCTGTGTGGCGGTTACCAGGCCCTGTAGCTGGGAGAGTTGTGCCCAGATGCCCACTGCAACGGCATCCCCTTCTTCTGTGCAGTGCCTTGCCTGCCCTTTGCCTCTGCACAGCGGTGGTGCATACGTGTGCGTTGTGAAATGCCCCAAGACCCTCTTGGGTCAAAGCCCCGGGTGCTACCACTCTATGGGAAACTTTCCTCTAGTTAATTTACCCACTGAGTACCTCCAGCATGGAAGCTGTAAGTAATGAATAAAAGCCACATTTCAAGCCCTTGGATGTGACCAGCCCTCGCAGAATAAGTTTGGACTGTCCTTGCATTGTAATGACATCTGACCCAAAGATCCAAGATTTAGAGAAAATTTTGTACCTAGGGTCAAGTATCAGGGCTGTTCCCCCAGTAGGACTGGGAGCCAAGACAGGGTCCTGGACTCATAGCCTGTAGCGACTCTAAACAGGAACAAGCCTGTTTTTGAGCTCTCATGAAAGAGGTGGGATATGCTATGAAAGGTGACACCTTCCCAGATGACACAGAGCATGGCTAAGGAGAAGTCAAGCTGAAAATCTGGTGAGAAGACATGTTCACAAAACAGCAACAAGCAAAGACAGAAACTTTAAAAAGCCAAGAATAGATATGTACCTCCATTCCCATTTCATAACTACATGGAAAGCTGTGCAGTTAGATGCATAGGTGGGGATGACAGCAGGCACCATATGTGCATACGCAATAGGAAGACGAGCCCCGGCGCGCTGCCACGACCACAGTATAACCCCTGCCACCCTTTATCCCCCTACTGCCCATGCGAGCCCTGCTCAAAGAAGTCTGCGCCACCAAAGCCCCACCGTGAACTCCCTGCGCTCTAACCCACGGGGTGACCTCAATGAAGTTCAACCTGGTGCAGGCAAGATGTTCTGGGAAGATTCCCCACCCTGCCCCTCAGGGCCCTCGCCTGCTGTCACAGGCCCTTACTAATTGGATACATCTGACCTACCGGTGTCTTTGAAAGTCCTCCAAGGATCTGTTTCAAGAAACACATTTGGTTTCACACTGAATTTACAGAGTGAAAGCTTTACCAGCTGGAGCGGTCTGAACCAAAGCTGGTCTTTCCACAAGGAACAAATCACATATTGGATCCAGATCCCTCCCGGTTTCAGCTTTCCTTTCTGCTTACTCCGCTCATTACCTTTCGGGGAGAAGAGAGTGGAAATTGTGAAGATCTAGACCCCACTCTCTGGGGAGGGAGTTTATTAAAAGATCAACGATTCTGTTTTCTTGCCCCAAAGCCCTTGCTGTGCCTTGGACAGCTTTTCAATAAATTTCAAGCCAAAACCAAATCACAATTAAATGAGATACTCCAAGTGTGAATGGCAAGGTGGCACCCAAAGAAGAATAAAACATACACTAATCCTGTCCGTTTCAGACTCTTCTAAAGCCCCCCGATGGCAGAAGGCTTCACTCAGGGAAGATGTCCTCCTCCACGGACCCTGAACAATTCCTAGAGGAGGCGAAGCAGTGGTTTGTCCCAGTTATTAAGCAGGAGAGCTGGGGCACGGGCAGGCGAGTGACTTGCACAAGGAGACTTAGTAACAGAGCCAGCAACAAAATCTATGTCTCCTGAACCCGAGGATAATCCCTTATCTCTCCGATCAGGCTCCATCCCCCATCTGTAGGCAGCGTTGTTGTGTGGGGATGGATATTTTCCATTTCAATTAACTTGGACTTAGTAAAAGCAAAAAAAGCAATGTCTCTTGTGCCTTAGCCCTCATCAGGGTGAGACGAACGACCCAGGCAAGAAAACTCTGACTTTCATTTGTGTGAATGACCAATACCCTGAATAATTTGTGTTTTGCAAGTTACATATCTGAATGATGTATCTAAAAGATAATGCTGATTACACATATTCAAACATCAGGAAACATTCAGATAATTGTCATGCTGATAAATAAATTCAACGAGTCCCTGTATGGGCCACAAAGATATACATTAAGAAATGAAAAATGAGTCCTTACAACAATATTAGCTCATTTCTAGATGGAGCTGGTGAAACAGCTAATGATAATGCAGAAGAGTTCGATTAATATTTTTGTTCTGTACTTGAAAAGAAAAAGATGATATGTTGAGATGTCATAAGGATGATAAAGTGCTCTCCAGTGCATCACTGAGAAGAATGACAGACAACAGCTGTTAGGGATAAACAATTTTAAATTGCAAAGCCCAGATAACTTACACCCTGAAGTCCTTAAAGAGCTGTCTGGGAGATGTTTGGCCTGTTGGCATTCATTTTTAATAACCCCGGGGGTGCCAGCGAAGTTCCAGTGGACTGGAAAAGGTCTAAGTGTGTGCCAGTGTTTAAAAAAAGACAGGGTGGAAATATCTGACATCAATCCCAGACCAAACAACGGAGAAGATGACATGGGATTCAAGTATGACAAAAATAAGAGAGAGAGCGCATCAGTGCCAGTTAACAGCGTTTCATGGAAAACAGGTCTCATTTCATTTTCTGGTGAGTTTATAAATGCAATTCATAACAGTCGCTGCCTGGAGGCGATGCCTGGGTGAGGCATCACTAGGCACCACATGGCACTTTTGGGGGAGCATGAACGTTTTGCAACAGCTCCAGACAACATGTGAAACAGTTGAGGGGCCGGACAGCTGACAGGCACTAATGGAGGTGACACGCATGGGAGCACTTCTGGTGGGGCTCCACAGGGACCTCCTCCAGACCTGACACTTTACAGCATCTTCCTCCAGTGATTTGGAAGAAGCGACTATTGCTACCAACAGAATTTGCAGGCGACCGTGCGACTGGCAGGGTGCCGAGGGGGTTTGATGATCCCAGGCAATGAAGACAATTAGGAAGCTGAAGTCATTCAGACAAAATGCTCTTCAATACAATTAAAAAAACAGGTTGTGCAAGTAGCAAGGAAGACAGCTGTACCTACTGTGTACGGACCTGTAGCCTGAATTTTGCCTTCCTCGTGGAAAAGCAGCACAGCGTGAACCTGTGAGACGATGATACCAGAAAAGGACTAATGGGGTCTTCGGTGAGAGTGCTGAAGGGACAGATGTGGTTGTGTTAGGACAACCAGAAAGCTGATGAACCCCTGCAGCAAACTGTTGAAGGAAAATGGCACTCTCCATTCTGAAAAGTGCCTCCCTGAAAGCTTGCTCAGTGCCAAGGTGAAAAGGAAGGAGCCATTGTGTCCCCTGAATCAACAGCATTTCTCAAGGTGAAGTTGCAAGGGGTAAAGTTACTCAACCCCACTGCACCGCTGCAAGGTGCACAGCACAGCCACAGCCCTCAGGACTGCCTCGCTTCTCTGCCATCCCTCCAAGAACCCGTACGTGAGCTTTGTCTGGATTCTTCACTCCTCGGATGCAAAATCAACTACTGTGATCTTTCTTCATTTCTACCAGCCAGGACAGCGCATGTATCTTGCAGGGAAATGAACCAGGGGAGCCAGAAGGGGACGTTGTTGTTGTTACCAGCGATTTGGGTTCAGGCTCAAACGTTCTTATTTTCTGCCGTAACCATCCTATGGCACGGCTGGGGGCTGCTCCTGGGCACATGCCCTCTTTCCAAGTTTTGTCCAGCTTGTAAGGAACAAGGCCAGACCATATGGCAGTGGGGAAAAACTGCTGCTAGAATTAAACAAACCCCATCCAAATTTTGTTCAGTTGTACCCAACTGGATTCTCCTTGTATTTTTTTCCCCATGAAGCCAGTCAAAACAAGAACTGAGCTGCATCTCATTAATGCTTCATGAAAGCGCTCGCAGTACATGTCTTGCAGGTGGGGAAGCGGGGAGCACGGCAGCCCCTTTCCTGCCGAAAGCAGCAGCGGGGTCCCGCACTGCTCCCTGGGATGGCACAGGCAGTGCCATCAGTATGTACAGACTCTGCCTCACCCTGCACCCACTGACATGGAGCACACTTTGTAGTGTGCTTTGCACCGCAGACAGCAGCCCGGTTGCTCCCTGAGGTAGGATGGTTTTTGCCCTTGCGGCTGAAAAGAGACTGCATTGCTCATTTGCTAGGGCTATTTTTGGTTACCATGTGGTGTTCAGTTAAGCCCCTTCATCCCAGCAATCCCCACGCAAAGAGGTGTTGCTGGTAGCCATGGGCTGCATCATCCACAGGCCGAGGTTAACATTTGTTTTCATTTAAAAACAAACAAAAAAAACCACTGGCTTGAGAAGCTGGAGTGGTGAGGACACCAGGGGCCAACCTGCCAGATGGCAGCTCTGCACGGCAGCGAGGATGCTCGCTTGCCAGGGCCGGGAGCCAGGTTTTCGCCAGGGTTTGCACTCCGTGAGCTCGCAGCCAAGCTGTGCATCGTCCCAGTCTAATGGCATGCATGGAAATCACGCAGCACTGGCAAGGCTCGAAGCCCCAGCATCTGGAGGAGCTTGGACGGAGGCATTGCTGCCTGGTCCAAGTCCTGCCTGCAGATGATGAAGTATCCTGGAGGAAACCAGGCAGGATTCACGGGGCCAGGCGGTAGGTGATTAATAGGCCATTAACAAAAAGTTGTGATGCCACGGACTGCGGGCTGGAAGGGAGGGAGGGAGCTTGCCTGGTGTAGGTCAAATAGCCTGATTTTGGGAAATAAACATTCACGCATGGTTACTTTTGAATATCCCCCTCTGCAGTGCTGGTAACACAGATGTACCACCGCATGGGGGGCCAAGGGGAATAAAAGAGCCACGGCCGAAAGGCTCCTGGTCCATAGGGGAGAAAAGGCTGAGATAAAACTGGCTGCTCAGTTTTGCCTAAGCCAAAAGGCCCGTAAATCACCAGTCCATTCCTCCTCACAGAAGAGCTGTCCCTTCAGTGACAGCACAGGCTAATGTCTGTTTCCTCGTCCCTTACACTGATCTGATTTTGCTACATCAGAGAGAAGCTTATGAACCCACCTGCACTTAGAACGTATCTGTGTGAATAACCTAGTGAGCTCTTTTGCTACTTAGCTTAGACAATAGAAAGCTCTTTTTTAAATTTCAGAAGAAAACTCCCTTTCATTCCATTTATGAACGTATCATGCTAGTGTTCCTGGGAGCGATGGGAGGATTTTGTCTGGTGCATTACTGAAACGCTGTCATGTTTATTAATATTTCCAAATTGGCCCAAGCCCCGCGCACATCATTACACAAGCAAACAATAAACAATCATACATTTAGCAAATTCAACATCCACCACGGAGGATTGGTTATTGTATTGCAGGATTATCTACACACACTGCCTCTCGCTGTGTTCACAGCTCAGCAATATCAAACCCTTACAAAAGCCCAGGAGACTCCCCAGGCCCAGCTCTACTACCCTGCCTGGCAGAGAAACATGTGCAGGGGAAATCGGTGTAAAGCATTGTGTGAACATGAAAGAAGAGGGGGAAATGAACTGCTTGTCATGCCCCAAAATAGGAAGGATCCAAGTAATCAGTGCATCCCACCTGCCCCTGACGTCCCATGGTGCTCATTGAGATTCAGAGGGAAGAGCAGCACGGTGCCGCCAGCCAAGGGCACCCCGGCTCGGGGACGGGCGGCTCCGAGCAAGCACCTGCTTCCCCCGGGATTGGATCCAGCCAGCGCCCGCCACCACTGCCACGAAGACAGAAAAGCCCCTTCATGACACCAGATGATGTCATCTGTGGGAGAAGAAGGGAACATTCAAGCACAGGGCTCTGCATCAGCAACAAACCTATTAAAAAACCTGCCTAGAGCAAAGCCCGGGATTTTAGTGCACCACTCCCACTTTCTTATGACCCCTGAGCTGCAGCTGGGATGAAGAGAAGGGGACGAATTGCTGCCCACAATTTCCAGGAGGAGGTCCTTGAGAGCATAATGAGCAAAGGCCAAAAACAAACGCCCCCTTCAGCTGAGGGGGCCTTGCCTCTGCTTGCACATTGCAATATAATGGGGTATTCCTGATCCACTGGTTGCACCAGTTGAAACCCAGGACAAGTGGATCAATGCCATTGCCACGATTGCCCATGGACAGTGTCACAGTCCTAACACTGATCTTCAGGACAAAAGCCATCACGGCACCCCATGAATGACATCTTCACACTGTCCCCACACTGCCCAGCGAGCACACAGTGCCATGAGCCATTTTGGGGAGCAGTTTGTTCCCTGCCACTCTGCTGGCACAAGGCACGGAGGGGCTGTCAGATCCAGGACTGGCTGAAGCCATCGTCGCTAGTGTTCCTGTTCCTGTGACTGTTAAATTACATCTCTACCATGCACATGGTAAAAATTCTGCTACCAATGGGAAAATACGTGTTTGGGCAGCAAATTTTATTTGGAATCAAGCAGATGAACCAGATCCTTGGAAACACCTCTTTGGAGTGGCTTTCTGCTCCTCTCAATAAGAATTAAATATGGCATTATTATTATTTAGCACCTCTGGTAAAGACCAGCAATTTCACTCAGCTTTTTTCCACGTGCGTGCCCCTTCACATTTCCCAGTGAGGTGTGCAGAAACCAGTTTGAGAGTCTTGAAAAGCAACATATTCCTCAAGCAACTTAACCAGGAGTTTGTTACAAATTTTCACCAATCGAGCAAGTATCGCACCCTGAGTTGACTGCTTTTGGGAGGGTAGCAAATAGTTTGCAGGCTGTGGGGGAGAGAGAGTTAAGGCACAGCTGGAGTCACGCACAGGGGAGATGGGTGGGCTTGGCACAACTCAAATGCCAAACCTGGCTTCCAAATGCTGAAGCTCTGAGCCGTGAAGCTGTACCACCTTGCCCTTAGACCAGCTTTGAGGGACATTTGAGAGGGGCACAGGACTTCGGTTACTATTTCAAACTTTTCTGCAGTTTCCCTGTACGATCTCCAGCAAGTCATTTGCTGCTTTCCTTGCTCCTGTCAAACGCTGTGTGGCAACGAGAACATTTGGTGCGCCCCTCTGGAGGCTGTGAGTCTTAATTCAATAGAGGCTGTAACCTGCAGTTTCCCTTTCTGCGGGCAAATAGCACTTACCTGTACAGTGCACCCCACTACAGGAAAGGGTGGAAGGGACAAGTCCTGCTTAGCAAAATGCTTTGCAACAGTGTTTCAAAAGCGCTTTGAGATACTCTAGGATATGCAAATGAACATTAGCCGATAATCTTTGTTTGTGCTCATGCAGTCCTCTTGAAGGGAAAGAATTTGCATGAAAATCAGATTGTTGCTTTCGCCTTGTTTGTTCATTTGGTGGTTTGTTTTCAAGAGAAGGATGCTTAGCTGGTCCATCAACGCTTTTTGTTAAACAGGGCTTTTTACAAATTTTTCCTCCCCTGCCCTTGTCTAAACAAGGGTATTGATTATTCACAGCTCAGCGCCAATTAAAACAAAAAGATCTGAATTAGCAAGAGTAGCAAGGCTGTCATAAGATATAGATGCTCTTTTCTGCTCCCTTCCCTTCCCGAGCAAACCCTAGAGGCCCATCCCTGGAGAGCAGGCAGTCGTTTAGGAAGCCGATGGTCAGGGGTGACAAAATCAGTCCACAACTCTGTCCCCGGTGGCTGGCATTCAGCGTGAGGATGCACTTACCGCCCACACTACTGGTTAGGGAGATAGCAAAGCACCCAAAGATATTTCAAGGAACCTCTTCATATTAATGTGGCTGGGCCTGACAGTGCATTAATAGTGCATTAACTCACCTAAAGTTATCTAACTTACGGAGTTTACTTTGGTTACTCATCACTCAACTTTTTCTCCAAACCCATCATTGCAGCTTTTGCGGGCAGCTGCAGCTGTGAGCTGAAAGGTGTCGTTCTCATACAGAAACTCTATTTGCAGAATATCCAGACTCTTGAAAGTTGCAAACACTGGACAGCCAAGCAGAAAGCCCCTTCATGTGATGAAAAGCCGTATTTCTTGACCAAGAGTTTTGAACAGCTCTGAATAAAGACCCAAGGTAATGTCTTGGCCCCACTGCCTCAGCCTCGGAGTACAGAGAGGTTTCACCCCAAACTCTTTGCCCAGCGTCCTGCTAGTCACCCATCCCTGATGCGAACTCTTGAACTCTTTGCTGAATGTATGCTTTGGCAAATCCACTGGTGCAGCTGAGGATGTGGTAGCACCTGCTGCATTGTCAGGAAGCTCAGCTCTTAGCTAACTGGAAGGCCAGGGACTTCCTCAGTCTATCTAGTTTTAAAGCAGTGAATGAGTACTGTAATCCCGGAGCATCAACAGGATGGGGTTTGTTCAAGATCGCCTTTGTGTGTATGAAAATAAGTGAGCAGCATGACAACTTAACCCACTCATGGTATTTTGTCTTGCCAGTGCTGGACCCAAAATTTCTACCGAGGATCCACAGACATGCCATTGCAGCAGAGAGACTTCCCTGCAGTGAGACAGCGTTGGCTCATGTGCCGCTGTCTGCTCACGTTGGCAGTGCTCAGGCACCCCCTGGCTCCCACAAGCGCTGGCATGCTCCTTTGGCCGCAAACACCTGCGCAAAGGGTCCTGCAGCAAGTGCACCATCAACTCTACAGCCTGGCCAGCAGTATTGACCTGTCCTACGCATCTGGCCCCAGTTACAAGGTGAGGCTGGGTTTCAGGGCTTTGTTAACATCGTTATGTTATCATGTTAGTATGTTACCTGCCTTCAGCTTCATAGTTATCCCTTGCCCCTGCTCCAACCTCCTCTTCTTTCCCACTTCTACCGCAGTAAACTCAAATCCTGGCTGCCTGTGGCTATTAAAACCCCCTCCCACGCATGACTAACCCTTGCAGTTCATTTTTGGAGGACGAAAGGCAAAAAGGTACCCATATTTTCAGACATGTCCCATGCAAAGCCTTTGTAAATGCATTTTGCAGCACATGAGTGGCTTTCTGCTGATGTCAGTGCCACGGCACAAGCCCTGTGCACCCATCCTCAGCCGCAGTTACTGGTTACAGTACAGCAGCTTCCTCCAGGATCAGGTTTCCTCCATGCAAACACACAGAGATCTGTCTCTGACTTCAGCTCAGCCACCCTACAGAACTTAAAAATTTGTTTCCCCTTTACAGATGAGGATGACAGTCACATACAACATTGGCAGCTGTGCCAAGAACCGATCTAACATCTTCAAAAGCTTTAGCCTGGTCATGCTCTTCCTCTGCAGCTGCCTCCTTCAGTTGCTTTCCTCCCACGCTAGCCCTGCCTTCCAACTTTGAAGGGCAACAGTCTCACCCAGAGTTTGTACAGGAGCTGTTGTCACTAAACACCAGAGGACTTTGTTTCCTTTGTTTTACTAGGTTCTGTTGTTGTTATAACAACAAACAACAAGACTAGTTGGGTTTTTTTTAAATTTTGTTTGTTTTTAAAAAATCATGCCAGATTTTGCATACCAAGTTCCAGTGAAGAGCAAATCCTTACAGAAGTTGTAAAACCAGCTCGTTTTCGAAACAGCCTTTGCCATGGAAGCAGCCCTACGGCTGTACCTAAAGCAATCTGAAGGCCAGTGCTGCCAGAAGAGCAGGAATGCCATTGTCTTCCCTGCTTGTCCAGCGATGCTCTGATACTCTGCCTGGCTGAGCAGCCTGTCATACCCCACTGCGGGGTTTTACACCAACTTAAAATCACTGCAACAGAATCATGCTTGATTTGCCACCTTTTTTTTCTCCTTAAGAAAGTAAATTAAATTGAAAACTGCTTGTGAGAGGTTCAGCTCCAAGGGCGAGGAAGGTGAGGTAATAAAGATTTCTGTAAAAGCTCATATCCATCATACTCTGAAAGCTGTGGTGCGTATGGTAGCTGTGCCCTTTGCTCTGGCAGAGTTAAGGCAGAGCACTCATTCATCACTCGCTGAGAGCAATTTCATGCTGGGAAATATCCAGGGGAGTGGTGAATCAGCCAGAACACGAGAGTGTCACTCAGCCAGCAAAGAAGGAAAAAAAAGGGCAGATTTGAAAAACGAGGGAGGTTTTGAATGTCACAGGTTTGTGGTCATTAAAGTCTTCCAGGGAAGACCAGGAATAAAATCACTTCACTCGCATTTTCAGATTGGCAATGTTATGTCTGAGCTTGACCTCAGGGGTCCCTTCAGAGTCAAGAGAAAGAAGCAGACACCAGTAAAGCGCAATTCACCTGCCTAATGTTAGAGGTGTGTTCTGGTTTGAGGTGACCTGTGCACAGAAATGCCTGTTTCCCTCCACTGACTGTAGCTCAAGTGTTGGGTACTTACATTACGTGTATCTAAAGGTCAATGAATAAATCGCACCAGGGATGGATTTCTAAAGGAGGACGCCAGCTACCAAGTCACATCCGCTCTGTGCAGGTGTTGCTTGGTGGCATCCTGTGGCCTGTGCTAAAAGCAGTGGTGCCATACCCTTCCTTTAAAATATGGGAAAATAATGTGTATTTTTTAAAATGTGTAGTAACTACATTTTTAAAAATTCATTTTGGTAGTGATCACAATTGTTCTGCATGTCTCACATGAACTGATAAGCCACTGCTTTCTACTGAGTCAAGCTTGCACACAAGAAGAGGTGCCGGTGTGTTTGTCTCAGTCGGGTACAAATGTGCGCTGGCTCAAGCTTCTTGTGTGATCAGGAGGCAGAAATAAAACCCCCTGGCTTGTGCCAGCAGTCACTAGCAAATAAAACAACTTATCACTTAATAAGGAGACGACAGACACCTTGCGTGTACCGAAGGAACACAGGTATGTAAAGTCAAGCGGCAGAGGGAAACAGCTGGAAACAGCATTCAGTGCTGCATAATAAGAAAGAGACATTTATTAAAAATAATCTGCAAGAGGAAAAGAGATAGCATTCAGTGACTAAAGCATTCCTTGCAAGCTATCATACCCAGATCTATATTTAAAATTGGAAAGCGAATCATAGAAATAAGTGAGCCCGTGTTATTAAGAGTTGCATCCACAGGATGGAAAACTACAGCTCAGTTGAAACTGCCTTCAAACCTCGGTCTCTGCAGTACCGTTGCGGTATGACGAATGGCAGTACACTGAACGAAGCGAAGCCAAGGCGGGCATCAGAACAAGCTCCTGTTGTGGGGAGGCAGCTGGGGCAGCAGCCTGATCAGCACATCCATGCTGAAGGCAAGTCATCGTGCTGCTGTCATGTAGGCAAAGCTGCTTGTCCTCGAGGAGCTGATGGCC
Organism: Gymnogyps californianus; assembly: GCF_018139145.2. Taxonomy (NCBI): domain Eukaryota; kingdom Metazoa; phylum Chordata; class Aves; order Accipitriformes; family Cathartidae; genus Gymnogyps; species Gymnogyps californianus. The sequence continues at coordinate 46,171,565 of NC_059473.1, forward strand.
GACCAAAGACACCCCGGGTAGCACCCAGCAGAGCAAGGCAGCCTGGCTGCCGCCCTCGGTGCCATGAGTGGGGCAGAGGCACGAGGTCTCTCGGGAGGTGGCGTAGCACCCCATGGGGCATGGGGGTCCTCCTCCCAGCCGGCACCTCTGTGGGGGTGGGTGCCCTACTGGGCTCTGAGCTACAGGTGAGACACAGGGAAAGTGGCGAAAAAACAAGCACCATCAGGCTTGTGTCAGGACGCCAATCTCTGCCCATCTGTCCTCAAGCATGGGTGTGCCAGGGAAGGTAACTTCTCTCTCCTGGGTGAATCAGCCCTGCAAGAGGGTGCTGCAAGCAGGAGGACGTTTGCTGCTGAGCGTAAGGGGTTGCAGTCGGTGCTCCCACTTCTCGTCACATGCCTCCCCCTGCACCCAGCATGGCTGTCCCCAGCGCTGCTGAGACCCTACCCCGCCCTGGGCTGCTGAGGGCCTGTGGGGCACACAGGGAGCAGCCCCACGGCACCCCACCGTGCTCCCCTCACCTCACCCTCATGTCCCTCCCTGCGGCATCACCGCACTGAGGCCCCCACCCAGCTCCCACCAAAGGCAGCAGGGGGTTTTGTCCCTGTCCGGAACGGGATTGAGCTCAGGCCCTGAGCAACCTGTGTTATTGCAAATGCTCGGTGGATTTATTTATGCCTGTGGCATAAATAGTTCCTCCTCTCCACGGGACACGTAACACCTCTGGAATTCAGCGAGAGGAAATGCAGGCACAGGCACAGGCACAGGCACAGGCACAGGCGGTCTCCGGCGTAGCTGGGCGCTCGCGTGCAGGTACACGCGTGCACGGCCACGCCTGCACAGCTCCGCTGAGGGCAGCACTCCTCCATCAGCGGGGTCTGCCATTGCCCACACCTTCCAGCTGCCAGACCTGCCCGCTGCAAAGCACCCGAGGTGCTGTCCATATAGCATCGCTTTGGGCAAAAGAAAGGGGATTTGGTTAGAAAGCGAAAAGAATGGTATAGATAGCCAGTTTGCAAATCCTGCTTGTTATCAACATATTAGTTTTTCATTCCACCTGGGGAAAAGAGACCTCTGCAAGAGGGCTGTCATGGGAGAAGTGGGAAGTCACTTTGCGCAAACTGCAGTCCACTTAATTTGTGTGTTTCACACACCTGGCCCCCATGCCCACTGAATCCATGGGAGACAGAGCATCCAAAATAAAGCAGCAAGAGGAAAAATAGACACCAAAGCACAAGTGGCCCAAGAGGAGAATGGGGGACAGGGATACACTGTTGCTCTGGCAAGAAATAAATACCCTATAAACAGAGGGATGACATGAAGGCTGTGTTGTCTGAGTGTAAAAAAGCTGACTTGGAGGGCACCTGCCCTGGCACAGAGCTAGTGTAAAGCCCTGCCCCTCAGCTACCCCACAGCTCAGGTCTCGCAGAGCTCCTGCGCCAGGAACATACACTGGCCACAGGGGCAAAGGGCTCTACGTGTTGCAAGGAGGCAAAGCAAACCTTCTCGGGAGCCGATGTGCTGAGCGGTTGCCCTCAGAGCGGCCAGAACTGGCACATGGTTTCCTTGCGCTCCCCCTGCTCAGTGTATCTGATCCTGCTGAGACCCTGCTCTGGGTCAGTTCAGAGCCTAATGTGGAAGGACCACAGCCCTTGCTTTGCAGAGGCATCGCAACACACACAAGCATTCATAACATGGTCTGTTGGTACCTATAGGCTGCAAAACCACAGTGGTGTTTTTTTAAAACAAGGCACTTTTAACTATCAGGACCAAGCAGCCTCGGCAGATTCTCAGCATGGCCCTGCTCAAGGGAAGGTAGCTTTTTCTAGACACCTCTCCACCTGGGTTAGTCCATTACCTGGGGAGAGGAAAGCAAAGCGGAGGCACAGGCAACAGGAGGAGCAGCAAGGTGCTGCGCGCCCTGCCAGGAGTGCTGGTGCTGAGCTGTGCAGACCTGGGACCTGGTCCTGCTGCCCAGGCAGCCAGCGGGAGCCCTGCCTCCAACCCACCTCGGGTGCGCTGAGAAAGCTGAGCCTTTTGGCAAGCCACCTTGTACGCCTAGCTGAAAATAGCGCTGTTTTTGCCAAAACATACACTCAGGGCTTGGATTCAACAATGCTGCATCAGCAGCTCGTAATCAAGTTGACACGGGGCTGATTGTTTATTGAAAAGAAAGAGGAGGAGGAAATCGTGATTTGACCGGATTCAATAAAAAGCAAATAAGCCAGAGGAGAGGGGCTGGGGTTTTTTTTTGCACGTGACAGGAAATCTTTTCAGTGGACTTGTGACAACTCAGACCTTGACCTGCCATCTCCTCTGCATGTAGCCGGGGTGCTGGGGTGGGGTGTGAACCCAGGGAAGGACCGGCTCAAAGTCTGAGCAGGATGCGAGGGAGGAGCAGAGCGCTTATTTGTGCAGTGCAAGGCGTGTATATGAGCTGTCAGCAGAGAAATGGGGAGAAAGAAAATATGGAGGGAGGGGAAGAGGAATGCTATAAAATGTAATATGTAAACTGCCAATCATGTCCATGATGTTTTGTGCTTGGGATATATGGCTTTCATCTTTGCTCTTTATTTTATATGCACTTCTCTCCCCTTTGGCTCAAGCAAAGCCAGTTCCCCCAGGGTAGTATATTGGCTTTCCAGCCTCCTCTGTTTACTGTCCTGGGTTCCTGGCTGAAGCCGAAGCAATGTTTTTTTATTTGCTTGTTTTCTTTTGGTTTGATTCTTGGGATTTTGGACTGCTGCCTCCCAGACTGCCTGAGATATTGCTGTCCTTTCATTCCTGTGCCCACGCCAGGCCCCCCTGCAGCGCGGCACAGGTCCCTCCTCTGCCGAAGGGCAGCCGCCGGCATGGGCAGCGTGGGGACTTCTTTTCCAGAGCAGCTGAGCTCTCGGCCCTCCTTGCTCCTCAGTGGGCTCTTGAGCACTGTGACTCTGAAAATCGCATGGCCTGGGGCATCTGAAGGTGACACAGGGGAAGGGCTGCAGGGAGACACTGTCTTCAAGCTTTCTGGCCGCAGGAATGCCCTGCAGTAGATGGGACCTGCCAGCCAAGAGCAGCACCTATGCTGATAAGCAGTAAAAAGAGGGATCTGGAAATCATCATGGGAGAAGGGTGGAAGAGGGGAGTTGCATGCAGAGTACGGCCCAAACCAGGAACCAGGACAGGCAAGCTGGGCTTCAGGGCAGGACTGGGGGCATTCACACCCTCCCCACAGCAAGGGTGGCTCAGCCTGGGGCAGCTGCTTCCTATGCAGTCCCCAGCATGGTCCTGGGTTTTCATGTGCTTTCTACGGCTGTCTGCTCCTAGCATAAATACCAGGTTGCTCCAGGGCAGGGAGTCGGCCGCCTCCAGACTGGGCTCTGCAGGCTCTGACAGAGCCCTTGGGGTGGCTGTAGTTTATCTCACTGTTGTGCCACTTCCAGCACGGAGCTCTGTGACACCAAGCCGAAGGTGGCCGAGGGCTTTCTTTCCATTTAGCACAGGGGAATGTATTCTTCACCTTATCGAGTCAGCCCCAGGGGCTCCTCCGCTGGTCCCGCTGCTCCTCTCCAGTAATCAGCTTAGTCCCATGCGCTACTGGCGGGCTGCACCTCGAAGTGCCTCCTGCATGATGTCACCCTTCGCAGCTTTAGCTGCAAGCCAGGATGGACACTGCCTGCCACTAGCACAATAGAGCCTGGCCCTCCCAAAATGATAGTGTTATGCGCAAGCAACCTCCCGGCTCCCGTTGAAGAATGGGGCTGCACAGGGGCTGTCATTATTTCTCACTCCACAAGCATATTGAGAGGTGACTGGCGGTGATTCACCGCCTGGTGCATTTCTGCAGTGGTGGCTCTCAGCTCCTGTGCTCCTCTTGTCCCAGAGAAAAGGGGATTGCTTGCACCTGGCTCTGGCCAGGAAGGCTACATCGGACCCCCAAGGAAGGAGTATCTCGCATGGGGAGATCCTAAGTTACCTTTCAGCCTGCGGTTGTCCCCATGAGGGCAGAGGAAGGAGCAGGAGCATGCACAGGACTTGCCTTCAGCAGGCAGGGCTGCCTTGGAGGTCACCCCAAGCACCCCTGGGCCTTGCTACCATGCTGATATAAATCAAGCCAGTGGGTGTTTCTAGACCCAGGATCCAGGTGGATCAAAGATTATTCCTCTCACTGCCATGGCAATTTAAGTTAAGTCATATAGCAGAGGGCTAAGGCAACTTACATGCTAAGTTAGTACCTACCTGACAGATACCACTGAGCTGCGGCAACCAGGTCACAGTCAGCTGTGCCCCAAGCTCTTAGTGGCAGTGGAGTGGCATGGTTCACCCTAATGCTGGCGCCAAGAGCTGTGGCTCAGCACCCTCGGTCTGAGGCACTAGTGGATTTTCCTCAGGTATGGATATCCAGGAGCCTGAGCAGCCACCCTAGGGAGGTGATAAACTGTTCCCAAAATGGCAACATCTGATGCAAGTTTCAGGCTTGCTACTCTAAAGTTCATCCTTGTTTTTCTCGGCCTAGTTAAAAAATTGGGAAAGCTGAAAACAGGACTCTGCAAGCTCTGGGAGTAGCACAGTGCTGGTGCTGAGCTCCTGAAAGTGCTTTTTGGTTTGTTTTTAATACAATCTCTCCCCATAAAATTGATGGAAAATCTCATTGAAAATTAAATAGCTTCATTTTCATCATGTAATCTTGTGGGGGAAAACAACTTCTTAGATGCTGATGACATTCAACACTACTTGTTCTATGCAGCCACCAAAACATTGCAAAACAACCTTCCCCAAGGATATCACCTGACACTTGAGTCTTCAAGGCCTTGCTGTCTGGATCTCAGTTCTGAAATTGGACTTCCCCATGTGTTTTTTTGGTAACCTTCTGCCACTCTCTTCCAATTTCCAGCTAAAGCCCACAGGCTACAAAGGAGGAGATGAACCCTTTGGGACTCTTCTCCAAGTCTGTCCGGCAGCTTAGTCACTGCTTAATCTACTGTCTTCTGCCAGCGAGAAACATGCCTGCCTCTGGTAGGACCAACTCAAACCCAATGATGCAGGCTGGCAGCACAAAGAAATCAAATAAAAGAGTACTTTGCATCTATAAAAGAGGGTCAGATGTTTTAAGGTGTGATACCTATCTAAAGAGCCAACTTTTGGAAGAGTTAGTCATCCAAAGGCCAAGTTAAACAGGACACAATCAAAGCTGCGTGGCTGTCCAGGGACAGGCTGCATTTATGAATGACACTGGAGGTGGGGCCTCGCTGAGTCACCAGCTTGTCTTGTTTAACTTGGCCACATCTATGGATAACCCCTTGTAACTTGGCTCTCTTCAGCAATTTCACACCTTTAAACAACTGCCTTTCTTTCGCTAACTCATGCCCTTAACTTCGCTTCAGATTAAATGGTTTTGGTCTGCTACATTTTCTTTTCTTTCAATTTCAGGCAAACCAATAAAGTGACAAGACTTTAATCACCTGCTTTCTACCTAGTGATGATTAAAGGTAGCAAAGCATCCTGGCACGATACAAGTAGGAAAAATGTTTGCATTAAGAGCAGACACCTCATCCACTATTGTACCTTTGGTTTACAGCACACATACCAGAACTTGCAGACATCTGGAAACATGCATTTTCCCAAATCGATTGCCAATAGGCCTGAACACACCACAGGCATATCTATACCCTCTGTGTTCATCTGCGCCGCTTGTGAGTAAGTGCAATCTCACACATCGCTTGGAATGACAAAGCACATCACTCGTCTTCCCCTTCACGTCTCCCTTCTAACATACAGACAGCATGTGCAATGGGGCATCACCATCACAGCCCTGGATATGAACCCATAAATGTTCCTCAGAAGGGAAACCCAGGCTTTCAGGCAAGGCTGAGGGACTCTCATCTGATCTCAGGGCATATTTTTAAGCTCCTTCTCAAGGATGGTTTTTCCCAATGTTCCCATTACCTCACCGCGCTACAGCTCCGTAGGCTGTGACAACAGCCTGAGCACACACTCTGGTTTCCCAGCTGCAGGACCAAGCATACCAGGAGCATGCCAGGGCTTTAACACACCGTTACCTCCTGGCTCCGCTCCCCCACCACACCATTAAGGGCCTGCATGTCTTCAGCGTGACTCCCAGCTCCTGCTCATCCATGGCCCTCCTCTAATGTGCCGGCCCCGGTAGCGAGACGCAGCTGCCGGGATCGTGGGAGCATCAGGTGCCCACACGCACACCCCACTCCACTATCACAGACCCAGGGAGGAGGAGGAAAGGGGATGCTCCCCCTTGCCACTCAACGTTGTTGTGGTCACACGGCTGTGCCTTCGTGGCTGTTATCCTGCCTGGCTGAGTATAACTTGATTTCTCTTGGGAAGTTTACAGTGCTGGCTTCTAAGGCAGAATGGCCAGGTAGCTGCCATGCATGGTAGGGCACAAAAAGCCTTGGCATTTCAAATGGGCAGCCTCCAGATTTTATTACGCAATTGGTTTCTGTGCTTTGCAACTTTTAAAGAAAAAATTGCTTTTCATTAGCAACGCGATCCCAACCTTTTGTTAGCAAGTTGCCACTTTAATCTTACAGCAGGTACTATGGAGGTGTTTGGGGGTGTCTACATATACTTATGCCATACTGCACACTGAAGTTATAGTCAGACCTGAGGATTTTTGTCCCTAAAAAGTCTTTTCATCAGTGGTGCTGTTCTGGACTTGAAAACTGGCCTAATCAAGACCAAATTTAAGTCAGAAGTATAAGGGGCAGAGTCATGACCTCAGGTCATCTCTAGGCGACCAGATCTGCAGCAGCACAGAGAAAACACATCCCTTACATCTGCCGTTCCCAGCTAGACAGCCACAACAGGAGCAGCCAGGTCGGCCAGACCACCTCTCACCATAGGCACCTAGCTGAAACACATCAGTTAGAGAGCTGCTCCACATTTTGTCCACCTCCTAGTCCAGATGTTCAAGGCACTGGACACCTGGAGCACCCTCCCTGTAGGATGCTTCTGCTACACAGTTTGGATGTGACCCTCAAAAGCCTTTGGATGAAAGATGTTTAATGAAAATGAATAGAAATGGCAAAGAATATTTATTTGCTTGGTAGCCTTTGAGAATCTCTAAGTGAGGACCAAGATCCCGCTGTGCTAGGTGATGCGTGTGAATAGCAAACCAGCAATTTCCATTTTGCCCTTTCACAGGAATGAGAATTAGAGCAGTCCTTCCACAGCAATTTCCCTGACATGCTTGAAATGCAGATGTGCTGGCTTCTCTTTGCGCTTAGCTTGGGAAATACTGTTTGTGTCTCTATTTTAATGATGATTTTGTCCATTTATGGCTTTACTTACTAGTCAAAATAGAAAGAAAAAAAATCAATTATTCTTTCTACCTATCTGACTGACTGCACTAAGATAAAATGTTGCACAAGTAAAGACTTTAAAAAAGGATTGATCTCCCTACAGGAAAAGTTTCATTACAAAATTCAACTGAGATTAATAAAACAAAATAAGTGTATATGTGGCATTTCTTTCGCATTCGGAGGAAAAGCAACTTATTATATATGATTCATGTGCTGTGATCTCAATGATCTCAATGATCCTCTTTTTCGTGTATGGAGTCTCTGTTTTTTTGGATAAGCGGTGTGTTGGTTGGTATACTTAGCAGCCAAAAATACCTCTTCAGACATGCTTTGGAGAGAAAAAAGGATGGAATGGCCTTTTTGTACAGCTTGATGGATGTCTTTGGCATTTCAAACTGAACAGCAAACACCATAAATCATGTCAGCAACACAGCCAGGATCCAAACCCCAAATGCACTGGAGCCCTAGGCCCAAATATTAGCCACCCATTGAGAGTACTTCTCTGAGCTTATTTTTCTGTAAAGTACAGTGGGTGTGAAGAAGTAATGGATGGTGGCCCTAGCCTAAACATCACAAGGAGCAAAACACCCTAACACTTACTGGCAAAGGCTGAGAAATAAGGCTCTTGTATGCCAATAGTTCTTGCAATTGATGGCAAAGCTGACCATTTTCTGTTCGTCTGTCTTTCTGCCTGTAAGTGTCAAACCTATGGGCTCACTTAAGCCCAGCTTGACCCAGGTTGTAGGGAGCTTAAGTTCCTGTTGGTTTTGTGGAAACAGGTGGCTGGATGGAAAGGACTCAAAGTGCTGCTTGGCTAGAGGTTAAGGCTGCAGCCTGAGGCAGACACCAATTTGCTCTTTGCTATTTGCAGCTGAAAGATTCAAAGTGTCACCCCTTACCCTTGAGAAGGGGAATTTAGATGGAAACAGTGGAACCTGTTAAATCACTGGATTTTTAAAGTGTCTGCCATATGGAAGGTGCAGAGGGATGATGTGCATTCTTGCAGCGCAAGCGGTGGAGACACCAGTATTAAGGTAGCCTCATATTCTTGTTATACAGTACTCCTGTCAGGTGCAGTAACCCAGCGTCCATGTGTAGGCACTCATTTGTTCAGCAGAGTCGCTACAGTGACTTTGCTGAAGCTGCTGCTCTGTTGCACCAAACTATGTGCTCTCCAGGACAGGCCAAAAGGTTCCTCAAACACCTTCTAGTCCCACTCCAGACACATGTACACTCGCACTTCAGAGCATATGGGCCATCCCTGCAGGATTTTCGATCCAAAATTTATGCTTCCTTTTGCTAAATGCTAGAAGCAGTATTAAAAAGCACTGAATGGCTTAATGAAATGGAGGCCTGAGTTTTCAAGAAGACACTAGAGCTATCACAACCTTGACTATAATTACATTAATAGCAATTGGACCATTTAACCTACTGTAGTTCACTAATTGCAAACTTTGTTTCCTCTTTAAAAAATTTTGGCGGATTTTAAGACTTCCTGAAGGGCTGTCAGTTCAGCTCAACATCTGCTTTTCTTTCCTTAATTCCGAAAAAGCAAGTTGGCTTTATTAATACCTCAGCTGAGGGAACAGGGCGTTCGCTCAGTGAGGGGGGAAACTGGGCTGCCTCGAGTCTGTCTGAATCCCGAGAAGGGGCAGATAACGAGGGGCAGATAAGAAGGTGCAGAATGAGCTGTAATGTTGTCTCCTCCTCTGTCTTCTCCTTCCTTCTTTTTTCTCACTTGCTTGGTCCCTCGTGAAGCTGACTGGCTCTCACAGCCTTACTGGGACTCCCTCTGCATGCGTATAGAAATATTCATATATATACTTGTATACACGTGTGTGTGTGTGTATGTGCATGTGCACATACCTCTTTTTGCCATGGTCCTGCTGCTGCAGTAGAACTGGAGGGTCAAACTCCCCCTTATTTTGAGGTGTCAGAAGTTCACTGAAAGCAATGGGAATTGCACTAGAAATTTTTGCCTCCATGTTAAAAAAACAGTTTTGTGCCCAGAGTTGTACTCTCCTACCACCGTCACCCACGACATGTCAATACCTCTCCCTCCCTTATCCCCACCCCCCCTGCAAACCACCTGGAACGGCATTTTGGAGAGTGGAGGTGAGCTCCTTCTCAGCCTGGGCTGTATCAACTATCTCCCCTCGAGACCCTCTCCCCAGAACTGCCTCTTTTAGGGTCCCCAGACACGCATTTCTGAGGCTTTCGGAAGAATTACCCTCTAACGCAGTGATGCAGATAAATGGGAATAGTGGTGTGATACAGATCTTCCATATTGAAGACAGATCCAGTCTCCAGACTCTTTAATGCGTTTCGGCATTATTTACTCTGACATGACACAACCTGCCAAGATAAGATATTTTCAGTGAGGTGAGATATGCATTACCTCCAGAGGACTTTGCACCTCCCTGGAATTTTATGCTCCAAACACCACTGCAATAGAGCCATTTCTGAGATTTTAAAGCATTCAGGTAACATTATTTTTCATATATCTTGGCTTTTTGAGCTCTGGCTGGGGCTAGAAATGCAAGTGCTGAAATACATCAGGAAAAGCCAGTCTCTTTGTTTATATGAGATTCACAGTCCAAATTTTCAGACCAAAGAGGGGCAGGTATTTCTTCTACATTATTTTCATAAAGAAAATTAAATATCCATGGGGAGTCAGAATCAGTTTTGAGAGAAAAAAATAAGAACAACAAAATATTAAGAAGTAGACAATAAGTCTCACTGGGAGCTCAGGATCCACTTCTTTTCTGAAGCCTTCTGTACCAACTTCACGAAATGGCAGCTGTCCTGCAGCCAAGCCAGTCACCTTGAAAATTTCTAGGTTCAGTGCATAAGGGTTGAACAGTTACATTTGCTGTCAGCTCTCATAAACAACCAACAGCTTTCAGAAGGTCTCCTAACAACAGGCCTGATCCTTATTTGATTAAAATTAAATTCTGGACAATGAAACCTAGCCAGTTTATAACATCTGAGGGTCTTGCTCACTGCACTCATGCCAATTATTACATAAATGTGCCTTCAATTAAGTAGAAAGTTTTGTTAAAAATATAACTGCAGAGATAGAAATAAATGGGCAATATGTTTAAACTCATTTAATATTTTCTTTCAGTAAATACTATTAGAGGAAGTGAGGCTGCTTTTGGTGAGGTTGCTGTCTTTGTACAAGACCTTGCTATACTGCATCAGTAACACTAAACATTTCTTTGTAATCATGGAATCAAACAGTTTGATTAATAGTGAACTAATTGCTTCACTCAAAACATATGAGCTGGACATGGGTCTTACCAGCTCTTGCAAGAGCACTACTGCTCAGCAGTCAGCCTCTGCTCAACCTGTACTGGAAAGCCAATCCTACTGGCTAAATTATCTCCTCCTTTTTGTCCAGTTACAGAGGTTAAAAATTATCCCTTTGATTTCCTAAGGTTTCTTCTGATTTTTTTCTTAAAGGCTTTTTTTTGTTTGAGAGGGAAGGAGGAAAAAAAAGAGGATAGGGAACAAAAAGCTGGAGGAATGCAGACATTTATTAATGCAACCATTTCCTTGCTAGGAGGGTTTTTAAAATCTCCTTGATTCCTCCAAATGAGCAATCCATCTCTACTCCGGTCGGCAAGAGTGGCTGAATTTCACGGAGCCAAGGTTTCAGGAAAACCCAGCATCGTTTGCAGCGAGCTGTCTCTTCCCCGGCTCAGTATAAGAGGCACCAGCACTCGGTCGCTGGCAGAGGCAGCCAGGCTGTCCCCTGCCACCGGCTGCCACCTGCCAGGCAGCAGCTCTCCGTCCCCCTGCAGCCATCCCACTGTGTGGGCTGAGGACACACGTGCAAGGTTCCAATTTATGGATTTCTGGCCTAGAGGCAGAAAGCGCTGCCTAGTGAGCCACTCCAACCACCAGAAAGAGATTGAATTTTAAAAAAAAGAAGAAAGAAACACACATTACATTCCTGCTTACTTGCAATCTGATCCCACACTGTGCAGCCTTTGAATTAAGCACCTCTCTGAAAGGCAACTGTCCTATTAGCATAACGTATAGCATTAAAACATGGGGCTCTTCCCAGGGAATGCTTTATTGTGTGCATGCTTCATTTTTAATATTCATGACCAGCTCTGTTTAGAACATCCTTTTGACAGAGGAGAGGCGCCGAGATAAGCCGTTGGGATAGCGGTTGTCCTGGAAACAGCAAGATCCATTTATTTTTAGCACCGAAGACATCCAGTTAAACAAACTACATTAAAGGAACATTGTGATTATGACACAACAATAAAAAGATGTGTGGCGTATTTACAGTCACTGGGACGGTGTGACGCCTCGTCTTCGGCCGCTGGTTCTGGCTGCCAGCCGCCTGGCCCCCGTGCTGGCAGAGCAAAGTGCGCCCTTTCCTTCTGTGTGATGGCAGAAACCCAGGAATGGCCCAAGCAGAGTGGCAGGGAAAGCACAGTGTGTTCCTCCCCTCTGCCAGGCTGCAGCTGCTGCTCTCAGTAAGTAAGGAGGATCCTCCTCAAAAGTGCAGCACAAAACAAACAAAGGTATACTTTTTCAGCGAGGTATGCTACCAGGAATGTATAGATCAGAAGGAGATAGGCCATGAAATATGGGCAAACCAGGGCAGAAACAGGGAGGTGATTATCTCTTCATCCTTGCTTCCTAGTGCTGATGGTCTCCAGTCCCTGGTGTGCACCACTTTAGTGACCCCAGAAAGTCTGGGAGCTCCACCCAGAAGGTTGCCCCCAAGCCCAAAAGCTAAACCACAGGCACAGGAACTACACCAAAAAAGTGTCTCTATTGAAAGGTTTCCTCCCCACCTGTGTTGGGGCAGGCCTGAACTATAACAAGCAGCGCCCTGCTGCTGATAGTTTGATCCTTATCCTTCAGGATGCACAGCAAAGCCACAGGTGTATGAAACCAGAAAAAGCAATGAAAGTTAACAGCAGCTTTTCCAAAGCTAATTGGAAAAAATCTTTGGGCCACGATAAAGCTTCAGTGACAGTTTAAAAGTGGTTCTTGCTTTATCTAAGCCAGTTCGGCTGTTTGCATTTCTTCAAGCACATGGCAAGAAAGCCTGACATGAAAAGAGACCTCCTAGCTTCAGCAAAAGCTGCGTGATTTTTACTACTGTAAAGGTCTACTTGTCAGAGTTTGCAAAACATTGTGCTCAGTTAGGCAGTGCTGTTTGGATATTAAAGCACAACTTCGACACACTTTGACACACCACTTCCAAAGTTGCAGGGGCTGTTCTACCCACCCCCCTTGGTTTTGGTGAGAATTAGCAATGCCCAGCGGGTATAACAGAGACATAAGAGCAAACAGGCACAGCCATCTCCATACCTATCAGGCGATGGTGGCCCACACGTCCCAGACAACACCCATCAAATCAAGTGTTGCCTGAAACTTTGTCTCCCGGAAGGAGAAAGAAAAGAAGAATGAGAAAAGCGGAATAAAAATTAGAAAGGCTCAAAAGAGGGACGGGAAGAGGTAGAGGAAATTGGGGTGTACCTTGGGACAAGTTTCTCCTTGACATGGAGAAAAGGGTAACTTTTAGCTGAAGGAAGCATGTGGGGAAAGGCAGAGAGACAGGGGAAGAACTAGAGCCCCAGAGAGGCCATGTACACATATATGGGAGAAATTCTAGGTAGAAAAAGGATTGCAAGAAGGCTTGGCCGTTAGCCTCAGTAGCATGTGCAGTCCTGCAGGTTGCATCTGCTTGAAGCTGTCCAGTGCCGCTACCCCTTGTCAATGGCAAGGCTTTTCCTTACATGGGCACTGAATTTGGGTGAGAAGGTGTGCAGAGACAGAAAACCCAAACCCAGTGCTCTTCCAGATAACATCTCTTGGCCTTTCCTGTGCAGAATACAGAAAGTTTCAAGTAAATCCATCCAAGAAAGATGGGCATAGCCACTACCTGTGGGTAAAACTGGAGGGGTTCAAGGCTTTGCTGTGGTTGTTATATCTCCAAAAAAAATGCACATACCTGAAGTTCATCCTAACCTATTCACAGCTGTGGAAAAATGACTCATTGGAAGTTCTGTGTCTTCCTGGCACCAGTTAAAATGGCTATTATAAATCCATCCAAGCAGAGTGGCTGTTCTTGGAGCAGCTATTCTAATACGAGCTTCTCTCTCTGCTTTCAAGTAACTGCTCACTCCCAAAATAATTCTGAAGAAAAATCTTTGCTTGCTTCTTCAGTATATGCCTGCCATCGTACTTCTGGTCCACCACTGATGGGAAATGAGGTGTCCTCCTGTAAGCAGAGACAGCTGGTGAGGAGGGGGAAAGAGACACAAGATTTTCTGATCACTGCATACAGTTCCTGAGGGGCTCTGACAACACCCTCTTAACACATAGCACTGTCTTCTTTGGTACTGGTGATGCCAGTAGGGATTAGATTTCACATTCATCATAGTGCTAATGCTGTAGAAAATGAGACCCTAATGCTTTAATTTATTTTGCTCTAGCTTTTGTAAGACGCTTTTGCTACAGTAATGAACTGGCCATTGTGTAGCTTCACTGTCAGCAGGATGGGCTGCCAATGGCTCGGTGGCATGCTGTGACAGTGGGACTTAGCGGTGGCTCTCCTTGGGCTGAAGGAGGTTATCTGTCATTCTGCCCGGAGGAGGTCACCAAATCCTCTCCGTCCTCCAAGCGGATGCACGCATATAGCACTACTTGCATTACCTCCCGGGAGAGGGGTCAGAGACCTACCCCATCATTCACCTGCAAATGCTGCCTGAAAATCAGTGCTTATATTATGACACTGTGGCAAGAACAGCATCCCATGAGTTCCTGTAGTCTTGCCGAGTGCACGTCCAAAGCCCTCCGTGCAGGTATGAAAGACTGAGTGTTCACAACTGCACGTTAATCCAGTAACTATCCTCCCACCAGCTCTGACTTCTTCAGGTAGGTTCGAATACCTCTGAGCCAAGCATTCCTCCTTGTCACCCCCAAGAATGCGCTTCTGGGCGCAAAAGGCATTAAGCAAAGCCAAACCACAGCTCTGCTATCTCATTTTGTGGCTGCAACTATTTGTTATAAATGTTTTTTTCTTTTTCTTTTTTTATCCCCATAACAAATGGTGCTTATTTTAAAACAAGAATTTCTGGGCAAGTCCCCTCTCCCCAGCTTTTAGGTACTTTCTCCCCTTAAAAAATTCTGATTTGGCATCCCTTGTGCCTTCTTTTTCTCCTTGTGTCACTCATCTATTTTCCCACTCTGCCAGATGGAGCTGAGGGAGGAAAAAGGAGGGAAATAAACACAAAAGTGAGAGGGAAAAGAAAGCACCCTCCCCAGTATTTTTATTGATTTGAACTCACCCAATATATTTACTGATTTTTCTTAATTAAAACCCCAGTAAGCTGTATTACTCATGTGTTTTAAGCTATTTCTTATAGCCTCCTCCCTTCCTACTTTTGCTGCTTTAGCTCAAACAGCCAACGTGCACTGACGTTCAGCTTTGCTGGGCTCTGGCTGTGGCTCGTCAGCCGGGGGGAGCAGCGCTGAGGCCAGCACGCTGCCCTGTGTTCAACATCGTGCCCAGGAGCCGCCCTGGCTCCACGTGTTGCCATGCTCAGCGGGGCTTTTTCAGCTCCCAAAAGCCATGTCAGATGGTGGTAACTGTCAGTCATGAGTAACCACAGCTGGAGTTCCACCCCTGACCTGTAAGTCGCTGGTCAACCCATTAAGCCGTTTTCCTCCTACAATCAATTTTTTAATATCTCAGCTTTCCAGTCAAGAAGACTGTGTTAGCTCTAACACATAAATAGCAGGATGAGCGAGGAACTATATTTACCCTTTCCGCGCACTTGGGCAAGAGGAGGTGGGGACACGGTGGAGCACAGTGGATGGACGCCCTCTGTTACCCAGCCCGCTAACCTAACCCCATTTACATAGAAACAAACGAGCAAACAACACATGGAAAGAAGGAAGGATTCTTTCCGATGGTATCTTGCATTTTCATGTGGTGAGTCAGAGATAAAAGCATCTGGAAGGGAGCGCACGAGCTCTTTCAAATCTCCCTTTTGAGGAGCTGTCTCCAGAAGCCTTGATTTTACTCTGGTATTTCCAACAGGAGTGCACGGTACTGTCATGTCCTGCTTTCTTTGATAACTGGAGGTGAGGTGAGAAATGTAAATGAGGCGTGTGCGTGGACCCTTCGATGGCTGGGATATTAACACATTACCTTGGGAGGGCAGCTTCCTTGTTGGTGAAAATCTGCCTTGCTTCAAAGGACCTCTGCTGTTTTCCGAGAGCACCGGTTAGCCAAATTAGGGTGAGGAGAAAAAACCTGACACCCACAACACAGAAGCCATCCCACCCAGGCACACACACGTTGCCAACCTGAGGCCACAGGAGCTTTGTGGGAAGAGAGGATGCCCGCCTTGCATCCTCCAAGCAGCAACTCAGATGCTGTTTCAATCCACCATTCAGGTGGCAACAGGATAGCTACTAGCGACAGCCACATGCCTCAGCCCCCAGGTGACGGTGCCGCGGCGAGCTGCCTTCGGGTGCCGGGCAATTTGCCATCCCACAAGAAAACAAACATAAAGAATGCGAGCCACCACTTCAGGAGCCCTGGCACAATGGAGTTACCCCAACCATATGGGAGAAATTACTTTTTCATGCCAACAGCAGTCCAAAAGACATGGATCTTTCAGTGGCTCGCAAGCAAACTTTTGTCTGATTTTTGTTATATTTTAATAATAGACTTCAAAAAATGCAAGGCACTTCCCTCCTTGCTAACATATTTCCTTTACATTTAAGTAGAACTAAAGACTGCTGACGCTAAGTATATGTAGGAAGCAAAATACGTCCTCCCTTCCCCAAAAAACCCTCCTATTCATTTTGCGGCCCAAAATCTCTTCTCTGACAGACTCAGGTTAACTTTCCTTAATCCTCACATTCCAGGGTACATTTACAATTAGAGTAGTATTGGAGTAGAATGACTAAAAAAGCAAGCAAAAAGCTATCAAATACATACATGTACGTATGCAAGAGTGTGCCTATAGCTATATAATTCTCTGTAAAAGATACCGTTTTTCAGATTACCCAGAAACTGGTATAATGCCTGGAAAATATTCTTTCCAAGTTTTCAGACCGGCCTCTGAAACTGCACAAACAAATCTTATCCCATTGGAGTTAGTGGAATAATTCGTGTTTGGCTTGGACTCAGTCTGCCGCATGCACATGAACTCGTACGTGCAGATACTTGTCTGAGTCTGTGAGCCAGGTAGATAACTGTGTAAATTTCTTATTTGTGTGCAGTCTTGTCCAGCTGGCCCATAGCATTTGCGTAGGCTGTATAGGCAGACATAATTGCTGTATATGCTTTTGCTTTTCCTGCCTCGTTTAGCCAAAAGTTCACTCTTGCAGGCTTGCTGGACTGTACTGCTGTCATGGGATTAAAGCGTGCAGTCACATCATCTGAATTCATCACAGGAGGGAGACAGTAGCCAAATATTTGCCCCTAAGGACTCAGCTCTACTCCGAATTGTGCTTAGGGCTGGTTTCAAGGACGATCACTCACGGCAATTGCACAGGGCCTTGGGACTTGCAGAATCTCATTAGAGTAAGGCAGGGAGCAGGCCAAACCAGCCAAAATGAGGACTAAGACAGGACTAGCCCATGGCTTGGACCCTGCCCAGGGTCACCTGAGGCACTGTTTGCCCCTTGTTACCCCTCATTAATTGCCCTGAGGTCAAACAGCCTGCAATATCAGGCAGTGATTTAGGGAAGAACTTGCTCCATAAATGGGTCTTGGGCTTCGTTAACCCACTAAAGCTCAGCCATGCACTAACACATCTCAGGAGGCTTGCTGCACAACCCAGAGCATCTCCAGGGGCACTGACATGCCAGAGCTACTTCAGGAGTGCTGCTATCCTAACTGCATGTAAAACAGCATGAAAATGGGAGGTTTTGCAGGGAAGACAGAATAAAATCTATGTGTGCGAGGAAAGCCCTTTTGGGGAAAATCGTGAGGGCCAAGCTGCCGATGGGGTGAAAGAGGAGGGGAACAGCAGGCAAAGATTATCACATACTAAGCAGGGGAGGATATAAAGGAAGCAAAACCTGTAAAATTATAACACTCAAAATAGGTATTTGTTTGACTTCCATTTTAAGTGGCTGGATTTTACCCATTGTCTCTTTCTGGCTTCTCGTAAACTCCCATGACACCGATTGATGGAGACACAGAGGATTAACTTGCAGACAACCCATTGCAAACTTCAGCCACTCTGTAACCGTTTAAGCAGATAACTCTGTTTTTATGTAGGGCAACTGGTGGGGAAAATGTGTCACCATTTTCTTTCCTGCTTCCTTTGAGTGGTAAGATGAGAAGCAAGAACACTTCAGACCCTGAGAGCTCAGCTTCCCTTCCTGCACCGGGGGTGCCTGGGTCACCCCCACAAATGCCAAAAGCTCCTGCTAGGCAGTGGCAGGAAACCAGAGGCATCTCCCAGAGTCACAAAAGCTGGTTCTTACCTGCCTCAGGGCAAAGAGGGAAGAGAATTAAAGCAATTCAATCTCTTCTGCTGTCTGAAACAGGCAGCTGAGTGCTTTATGTGGCAGCCAGTTCCTTGGATTTATGTGGTACGCATAGTGAGAAAATATGTTAGTCCTATTTGCTTTACTGGGCTTTGCCACGTTGTGAGTGCAACTACCTGGCAACAAGTAAATATCCCCAGATCCCATCCAAAATGAAACATAAGTTCTGGGATACAGTATGGAGCGTGTTTGGAGAGCAGGGCAAAGCGAATTGTTCTTAAATGATCTAAAATGCCACTCAGCAACCTGGAAGGCTTTTTCCGGGGTCATCAGGAGCAAATTCACTTGCTCCCTTCAGTCTCCTGGGGAAAGCAGCAGATTGGCTTAATACAGATTTTGGTTCCTTTCTGGCAGAAGCCCGGCTGCGCCACCAAGGCATGGCAGCCAGCAGAGCCTGGTGCTCTGCCCATGCAGGAGGACAGCAAGGTGGTGGGAAACCCTTCCCGGTCAGATCAGAGCTCGGCAGCACAGCTCCCGCACACGCTGGCACAGAGGAGGGTGAGGGCAGGCAGGGCACAGCACCGGAGCTGCCCTTGGAGAAGAGCAGGCGATGCAGAAACCGACAAAAGCCCTTGGGCTGCTCCAACCTGGTAGTTCCCAACATCTTCTGTGTTACAGCAACCAAAGCAGTCGAAAGAGCCCCCTGAGACTCATTTTGTCAGGAAGAAGGAAGGGGTGGTTGCGGTCTCCCAGACCCCACCTTGTGACCAGAGTCGTTGCCGCTAGCCTTACTAGTGTTCCCAGCACAAGGGAGCAGGGTGAGAAGGGATAAAGGTCCACTTGAACTTGCCTCTAGCTGACGTGAGGGGCCAGACTGGACAGCCAGCAAGGACAGCAACAAAAGGGGTCAAAAACCAGCTTTGAACCATCTCCACAGCCCCTTTTGCATTTAAAGCAAGAGAATGGAGCAACTTCGGCCTCCGTGTGTCCAGCCTGCTGCCCCACTGGCTCATGGTATGGCAAGTCTAGTGACTCAGTAATCTGTTTGCCATGCATTTTTTGAAGCAGGAACATAATTTAATTCCCTTTAAGGAGATCAAAACCAGGAAACATTTTAAGTAGGACTTCCTGCCCAGTGTGAAATACAAATTCTTTTCATCATGGAAAGCTAACTGAGCTTAAACAATCGTAAATGAAATGGTTATGCAATGAAGTTGTAGGAGATCAAAGTTGATTTTGGTTTTTAATTAAGATAACAAGGTACCTGGATTAAGGAAGCTAGTGGTAACCCACCGCCTAACTACTTAAAGAAACACAAACACTTCCCCATTAACTTGGTGCACACACAGAAGAAAATGAGGCAGCATAAGAATTTGCCTGTACTTACAGTCAGGAATTGAAACTGGGAAACATCCTACTTGAATTTATCTACATCAGACCATTTCTTCAAGAAGGGAGAGCATCTTGTGTATCCTACTGAATATTACCCCCTCTCCCATCCATCTCTTCTGCTCACTTCTGCTGCACATCCCTTTAAATATGTGTCTTTGTGTGTATTGCTAGGTTGTCTGTCTGCACAAAACCCCCGCTGTTCCTCTTCCACCCATGGGGCTATCTGAAATTCACTGTCTTGTAGGTCTTTCCAGTCAGGAAGAAAAGTCAGTGCAGGGCTTAGGTAGTTTTTTGGAAGCAGCTTTGTTTATTTACAAAGGAGAGACAAACTGCTGTGTGACACAGCAGGAGTCAAGCCACAGGAGAGGGTTTCTTGTTCCCAACTTCCCCCACTGTTTTGGCCAAGCCCCCCACCCAAAAGCCCCCTTTTTCTGGGCTTTTCCCAGGGCCACACACTGTGCTTGCTCAGGCGTCCGCCTTTGTCTGGTTCTGCGCCCGCTCCACACTTCTCCTCCTGAGCCGTCTGGCTTCACACCCACACTCACCTCTTCCCAAAACAGCTCCGCGCCAAAGCTCCCCTTCCCAGAGCCTGCATGCTTCCGAGGAAAACAAACGAGCCCGTGGTTTGGGCAGAGACCTTTGTGCAGGGTGGAGGTTTCGAGCTAGTCATTATTTTGCTGCCTGCTTTCCTAAGCCAATTGCGGGGGCTTTTTAAAGGAAAAATCTGAGAATGGGGGTTAATCTGGGGTCTACCTTATTAGTAAAGCCATAAAGCCTTTCAGGAAAGTCCTACAGAGCAGACTGGGGCTGAAGCCAGTAGGTTTCTGTAGAGGCTCGGAATATTTATAGGACCATGTTAGGAGTGAATATTGGTGCATGGTTGTTGGAGATGAAAGGGAGTTTAGCCTGGCTAACACCACAGGACTGTTAGAGGGTTTTATCTCTTCTGCGAGGTTGCGTATACCATCCATACATTTCAGTAGCAGGCGTACCACTCCTAAAAACCTTGAAACGACATTCATTAAGCTTGCAGAAATGTTATCGTTTTCCATAAAATTTGATAGGATTTTCCAGGACCTGTGATGCCTCAGTGTAATGCATTCTTGGCTATCAACAGCCATCTTGGGCCCCGGGAGAATGCTCTGCAGAAACTATAAAAAGGTTTTAAACATGCATTTTGATTTACGGCAATGTCGAGTTCCTCCCACAGTGTGATTGGGGTGGGGATTCAGAACATATTTCTGGTCTTCATTCAATTTCCACGCTCCTTTTCCCAATTACTTTTGAAATCATGTTGTTCACTCAGCCTCAACTGTAGTTTAGCCCATACTTATACCATCACATGGCAGAGATTCACGGGGAGGGGACTGTTGTCAGAAGAAACTGCTTCAGAGCTTGGATGCATATGTCTTCTCCTTGATAAAATTGACTACCTTATTTGTTGAAAAACACGGCTTGTTGCTCTTAAACTAACTCACAGCTATTTAATGGAGAGACAGGACTGTCACGTCCCTAGATCTTGGTCTGCAACCACACTCCGACCTCTGTTGTTGCATAAAGGTACTCCTGCGTGTTTGCCTCGCCCATCCTTGGTGCAAATACTGAACCCTTATTAGTGCAGGACATGTTTTCAAGGGAAACCAGGCTGTCTGCTCCTGCCCTGTCCTGGGAAGAGCTGCTATCTCCCATCTTTTAAATTCCACTCAGTCTTTTTGAGTGAACATGGTGCTTATTCACAGCCTGATTTGTAGTCTGCTTAAGTTAGTGGGAGCCTTGCAGTGAGCTTGGAATCTGGTGTTTACAGACCCAGCAGGAGCAACTGGTGACTGAAGTCTCCTGTTTAATCCCAGACAGTTGGCAGGGGCAGGCCAACCTTCCCTATGCCTCACTGGTGACCTGTGAACACCTTCTTTCATCTTGAGAGGACAGATCAATCTATAAACTTTCTGGGACTGCAGCCCTTGTGCTAAGAGTTTCAGTAGAAAGTGGCTGCAGTGCTGGTTTAGGCAGTTGGGATATTTATTGTCTCAGGTTAAGTATGGAGACCTCCTGCAATACTGTTCTCAACCCTGGGTAGCCCAGGATGCAGACCCTTTCCCCAATCCTGAAGGGAGTCTTTGGGAAGTTAATGTGTGCCATAGCTAAGAAACAGTCTGCAGAAAAAGCAGCTTGATGCCCTTTCACTGGGGACAATATTTTCCCCTCTCCCTTTCTTGAGCCACAGCCTGGCACTTTGCCCATTGCCAGCACGGTGCCAACAGGCAGGTCCACTCCAGCCTCTGTATTGGGTCATATGATATAATCACCTGCACCCAAAAAGGGGATGAGCCCCTTATCTCATAACCAGCAGGGGCTGACTTTGAACCACTGGCCCAAGGGTCTATATGTTACTATCATTTCTTTGAATCTTCTAGGCATGCTTCTTCTGTCCCTTACTAATGAAGTTTTGCATTTTATTGCTGCAAAGCATTCACCCTGAAAAAAAACCCCAAAATAAAAAGACTGATCCAAGCTGAAAACATCACAGCCAAGCAAGAGAGATGTTTTTAGACATCCCCAAAGCAACATCTTTGTGTTGGTGAATAACAGGACTTCCAGCAATCCGGGTGTCTTTGTGCAGAGCCTCGTCAATAAGCAAATCACAGATCAATACAAGCCACAGTGTGCACTACTCATTAGCATGCTGAGAGCTGGGAGCACAGAGATGATATCAAACACCAGCCCCTCCTTCCCCTGAACAGAGCCTACTGATAGGGCAGTGTGTGCTGCCAACAGTGAGTCATTCATCACTCCGTCCTCATTTCACAACAGCATGATTCAGTGTTTGTAAAGGAAAGTCCTGACTGCAAACATTACCCTCATTCAGCCGCTGTTAGTCTCGTTGCAACATACAGCATAGATTGTGCTCCGCATGATATTTGCCAGGACAGTAAATCAGTGGAGGTAGAGCATCCCCCGGTGATCTGGAGATCTGTGGGAACCAAGAGCAATCTATCTGGAGGGGGACTGTGCTATGAAACTACTGCCCTTGGTATGTCTGACACCCATCCTCTCCACACTGCCTCCAAGTCAGCCTCAGTGGAGAAGCCCAGCTGAGCGCCATGCCTGTTAAAGTCTGGGATGAAACAAAAGTTTCAAGCCATAAGATGAATTTTCTAATTGCCAGCCCTACAAATTCGACCTGGGGAGAGGGAAGAAATTAAACAGTGCTATGCCCTTCCTGCCTCTTCAGTTTCCAGCAGCTGCAACGCTGTGACTGCAGACTGACAGTTTTGCTGATAAAGCAGAAAAGAGAGTGAACTCGCCCTGCTTTTCCCTAACCATATTAGCTTCCTCTTGCCAGCAAGACTGAAAACTAGTTTTTTTCAGTCAATGCAAAGCACTCAGAGTCTCTCAGAGTACAGATATGCTGATCAAAGAGATGCCTCTGAGAGAGGAAGGTCAGCTCTACAGGATCAGCAGAGTTGGTGTTCTTTGGCTGCGCTTAAATTGACATGAGCTGTAGGAAGCCAGAAAGCGATAGGGAGATGCAGGCAGTCTCCCCTGTGCATGGTTTGTTAGGCTGAGGGAAGATTTAGCCCCTAATCAGTTTTCTGGTCCTCCTTGAGACCATCTACTACTCGGCTTGCTGTTTCTGTAATTCTCCTGTTGGCTTTCTTACAGCCACCAGTGTCAGGCAGCAAAGTAATTAGGGTAAGTGTGGCATCATCCTATCCAGGCTTCTTCCCATCCAGGCTATGCACAAATCCTAGATTTGATTTGAAAGGTAATTTGAAAGTCAGAGTAAAATATTTTCTAATAAGTAAGTAATTATTAAAATACTTTCTATTTTTCTTATTTTCCCTTTTTTTTCAAGCAAGAGTAATGAATGGCCTTCTGATTTAGAGATATATCCAAAGCATGTATAAATCAGCAGAGTCCCACTGACATCTACGGTGCTTTGTCAATCTACACAAGCTGCAGATAAAGCCTGTAATGTTTCCACAAGGCAGAGTTATCAGGCTCCTTGTGGGCTTGTATGAGTTAACAGAAAGAGCTTTCTAGCAAAGTCATCCATCACTTGGCTATCTACAATCACCAGCGTGCAGGTAAATCACCAGGGTTCTGCTACCAGATGTTAAAAAGGCAGTTGACCTTCTTGTATATTCCACACATGAAAAGAGCTCAGTAAATTATTTGACTTTTAAACAACAATATTCAACAATTTACTACAGAGCCCACTAACTGGATGAGGTGTTAACCTGGACATCCTGACCAAATTCCAGCTGGGTTAATTATATGTTGCCTGAATGTTCCCCTCTGTTTCAACTGTGACACTATTTGATGTTATTTTTTGCTTTCCCCCCTAAAGATTGTGCTGGAATCCTGCTGTTGCTGTGTTGCACACCAAAAGTGTATGTGCTACAATTGTAGATGAAAGATCTCTGTATGTAGAGTTTTAAAAGCACTCATAAATGCATTCTTTATGAGCATAGGAGCTCTAATGCATGGATATGATTGGTTTTATTGCTTTTATTGATGTTATTATTGTTCCTGCTGTTTCTGATACTATTTACTACTACTTTTTTTTCTTGTCATGTCCTGAAATACAGGTTTGGATTAGCATCAAAATCAGAACCTGCATTCACCTACCCAGAGTAATGTGGCATTCAAATTTTGGGTTCCAATTCAGATCCATTTTAAGGCAAAACTGTAAATGGCAAATCCATATTGAGATTACAGTGCAAATTTCCCAAATCTTGTGGGCAGGAATTGCTGCCAGAGCTGTGCATAATGCTTACTTCAAGTCAGGATTAGATCAGAAACAAATCAAAACAAAAAAGGAGAGAAAGACAGGCTAATAACTACTGTGCTGGAAAATCTTACTAATACTACTTAGGGACTTGTCATATAAGATGTAATCAATAAATACTATGTTGGTTGTGGTTGTTCTGTAGAAGGTATTGACTAGTAATTCTACACATGGTTGTCTTGGCCACTAACTTTTATGTATAGTTTTCTCTGAGTACCTCCCTCATTTCTGTGTGTACCAAAGAGTTCATATTCTTGGCTCACAATAAGAAACATCAAAAGGCAGAAGCAAAACGAGGGCAAAGTTCCCTTTGCTAAGGGCACATGCTGTGGCTGCAAGGCTGGGCTGTGGGCAAGACGTGGAAGGGAAGGAAATTCCAGCTCCAGTGAATTATCAAGCAAGCAAACTGTCTTGCCAAGGAGAAATGCCTGTGATCTGCCAATCATACTGCTTGGCTGATTTAAGGGACTAAACTATTGAAGACTTTTCACCCAGCTTAAGGTACATTCTGTATGCTTCAATGTGAAGACAGTGCATTTGAAAGGATAAGAAGAGCTAAAGTTTTTATCAAAATCTGTGGTCTATGGTAAATTTGCAAGAAGAAATAATAAGGAGCACAGGGCAAAATTCTGCCTTGCAGAGTGAAGTATGGACCTCTTGTGAATACTCTGCTTATATTCCCCAGGAATATCCTACATATCAATACCACCTGGGCAAGGTTGATTTTAACCTCAGAGCATCTACCCAACAAATGAATTTCATATTACTTGGCTAATTATGCATAGCTACCCAAACACTACCCGTCAATGCAGAGAGTTAGCAAAAAATGTCAACTGTATTACTTGGCTACATTACTTCATTAACTAGGCCACATTTCTAGACCTAGCCTGATCCACAGAGGGACCAAAGTGGAGCTAGCTGACTGTTGAAGTCTGTTTGGTCCTTGCCCCCTTGCTAAGCCTATGACCTACTGCAATCCCAGTAGCTGGGGGGCCAGCAAGACAGTTTGCCCCAGCCTTTTCATCTGAGAGGATACACAGGGCTCTGGCTCCTTACAATACATTTAAAATGCCACAGAATTAAATTTTGTCTTGGGCTTTTCTGTAAATCAGTGTTAATTCAGGGGCAGGAGAGCTGAATGCCAGATACCTGTCCCCCTCCAAGGGGATGCAAGTCGTCATTTCTTCCACATAAGCCACCAGCCAGCTATCAGCTTGAAGCATCATATACATGATTAAACCAGAACATTTGTTGGCACAGAGCCCATGGTTTGTTTTGCTTGCATAGCACCTAGCACCAGAAAGCCCTGCTCCCATAGCCCTAACAATAATTCAGACCACTGCAGAGTCATATTAGTGATGTGGCTAGCACCAACCATATAACCCATATAATCCATCAATCACCATTCTTTCTCCTCTCTCCAGCTCAGTTTATTTCCTAAACTCTAATAAAAAGCCAGCTGTTTCAAAGTGCGTATGGCACATACCTGGCAGGAAAGGGTTTACATTCTTCTCCTTGCACACTAAAAGGAAGTGCCCCAGCACTGTACACAAGCCTGTAGCTGCAAAGACAAATTTTTGGATGCTGTTCATCCCTGAAGTGGTTCTCCTGCCCATGACATTGAACGTGTCCTTCGCTACAGTGGAAAGAGAGTTTGTATTCTGGTAGTGTGGCTGTACCTTCAGTCTTATCTAATTATATTCTATAAAGTGAGTTATTTGCCACATATTTACATAACCTCCCCTCCCTCTCTCTTCCTACATGTACAGCAGCCCCTCAGCTGCTCTGTCATTTGGCCACAGAGGCACCAGTTTGCTAATCTAGTTTCATGGTCTGATAGACCTGGACAGTGACCAGTTTGCTTCCAAGGCATTTCTGTAAGAGGGAAGAGAGCTTTGATCCCTATTGGCAATTCAAGCTAATATGATTGCTCTTCTTATGCCTCAACCAGATTGTCACAGTATCCTCATGTGATAGTCTGCAGTAAATCCCATTCCCAGAAATTTAAGCCTGTGGCCTCTAGATCCAAAGCCATTAACTTTGTGACAATTAATGGGTTGACAATACAGTCCCCCTCCATGCAAAATTCAAAACAAAAGCAGGTTGGCAAGACATAACCTCTCTCCAAGGCTAGTGGACCCTTTATGTAAATACCCTGCACTGCCTGAGCTATGAGGCGATGGAACATTTGAAAGACCTGCTTGCAAAGAGACAAATTTGGGGCATTTTATCTAAATGCCAGGAAGAGGACTTAGCAATATCCCTTAATCCACAAGACATGAGATGAGGGGGTACCGAGAGAGGAGGAGAGCAGGGAGTGGGGCAAGACCATGACTTAAAACCACACCGTTATGGGGAGCTTCAAACGCAAAACTTTCCTTCTTGTGTGAAGGGAACAGAAGTGTCCTAAGGAGGCCAGCTCCACCACTCCCCAGGTGGCCTGAGGGAGGCCACCTCTGCCAGCTCCATGTCCTTCCTGTGTGCAAAACTCCCCTTCTCCTCTCACACGTGCTTCTTTCACTCCGTGCTCTACTAACAATGAGGGTGGCTGCACACTGAATTGCAAGGCCCTTTGGAGACCATGTGAAGGAAAGGACTCAGAACATCTCATTACTCAACAGGACTGCGGGATTCAAAGACACTAAACTGCACAAAACAAAGACTATTGGATGGGACATAGTGGAGGCAGGCTGGGAGGGAATATTATGCAAAGGGTCATCAATGTTCATTTTATTTTATAATCAAGACATTAAAAGGTACCTGTCCTGAGCCCTGGACATCTTTTCCGGGGAGCTCCGGGCAGACATCTCAGCCCCTCAGGAAGAGGTGGCACCCAAAATTCAAATGAGAGCTTTGGCTACACCATATCCCTGGGCCAGCTCCTGCCAGTGCTCCATCCTGCCTCTTCTGCTGTTTTCAAAGATCGGCCTTCCTGAGCCACACAAAAGAAAATGTATTTTCATGTCAGCTTGTTCCTCTAAACATTCAATTATCCTGTCAAATACCGAACACCTCTTCTTCATGGGAAATTCCTCTGGCAGGCTCCACCTCTTCCTCCTGCCAACTGCTCTTTGCTTTGTCCTTTTAAAGTGGGGCTAGAGGCAACAGTTTCTGCCCTTATTTGTTAGCAAAGGCAATTATGACCACCTTCTGTGAGTAATTACCCATTTCTATCTGGTTCCTACAAAAAACTAAATTTTATACAATTACAGGCTACCTGGCAACTCTCATGCTGCTGGGATGCACAGCAGAGCACTCAACGCAAGCCATGTTTCAGGCAGTTAAGTGCTGTTGTCTGTCAGACAAGTGGTGCAATCCGCAGTGTACAGTTACAGCTTAAGGGCTGGAAGAGCTGCCTTCTTCCTCCCCTCCCTCCCTCGCACACTTTCAGGAAAGCCACACCAGGTCCCTGAGCAAGCAGTATAGCTATGCCAGTGCAGACCTGCACTTGGACCAAAATAGTCCTGTTGCAAAGCAAGGTATAACAAACTGGAAGACCACTGGAGTACACTGCTCCCATGACACCAACCACTGTACTGCGCTGTGCCATGTACATGGACTAACTAGCCTTCCTCTGTGCCCCCCTGTGTTACATGACAGTGGCGCGCTCAAAATCCAACTCAGTTCCCCACTTTTAGACAAGAAATAGCCTTCTTTAAGAAATACAAAGTATTCACATGTGGATTTTGCAGTAAGAGCAACAACTGAAACGTTCTTTCTTTAAGCTTGCAAGTTCAACCTCTTCTGCAATTTCTGAGAAACAGCACAGCCCAAGTGAGCTGTGGCTTCCCATGTACCTACAAAGTACCTGCCTTCCAAGACCTCCGAGCTGGTCACGCACCTAGCTCAGTTATGCACATATCCCAGTGAGATTAGTGATCCTGAAGCATTCTGGAAATGTCCAACTCTGCCCTCACCCAAGAGAGAAGGACTGAATTTGGTGACTGAGTTCCAACAAATACCTAATCTAAGCTGTTGGACACTTAATGCATGTTTCTTGTTCTTGGTATAATGCTATGTGATGCCTCCTATAAAATGGCAATCGCTATTTATTAAAGATATCAGTGCTGATTCTGATCTCAGCCTGCCATGACCTATTATTTGCATCTGCCTATGGTGAACACAAAATGCTCCCTACTCAGAAAGCGAATGCCTCCTGCCTACTTTGTGTGCAGGCAACAACCACTGACCCAAGGCAACAGCCCACAGACTCGGTTGAATTTATACATGGTTTCCACTGAGAAGAGTATAAAGTGAAAGGTCTGAATACCGAGCCTGAGTCCCTTGTGTAATACAGGGATAATTTCACTGAAATCAATGCATTACATAGATGGGAAGCAAATTTAAATTCAGAATTAAACTGTATGTCAGAATGGCACTCAAACAGGCAGAAGCAACAGCAGCTCAAATTACCAGTGAGCCGAAATGATGTCCCATTCATTCCACACATCTGCCATCTACATCAGGTCTTTGTGATTAAATACAACCCTGCAAAGGACAAAGATTATGGCACTCATACAAATGTCCCTTTGCTATCAAGAGTTGTGTACATGTTAGGAAACAAACTAGGTACTCTGTGGAGGGAACATTTTTCTGTGGGCTGTGTTATCCCACAAAAACAAAGCAAGTCACTCTGTGAGCAGCAGAACTGACATAATCCCGTTTCCTACAGGTTAATGCCTTGTGGCCATACTTTTTCACTGCAGTAACCCCTCTGTCAAGTTCTCTTTGATCTTTCCCACCTCCAAAATGCTTCCATTCCCCCTCCACACTCACGTACCCAAGCCCAAGCCCCTCTGCGACATCTTGTGTGTACCCTAACCACTGAGAGGCCATGGGGCAACAAGGGCCCTGGTCGATCCCATGCCTCATGTTGACTGGACAGACCCTGACCACATCCACTCAGCAGACAGAACTGAACAGATAACGTTGAAGCCAGCTTTTTTTTCACCAGAGGCACTGATTTTAAGTATGCCATAGGATACTCGGTGCCTTCTGAATAACCATCAGTTTCCACAAAACTTGCAGGAATGTAATGCCTTTTTGATCTCTAACCCTATGGCAAATTTGGCTACGTTAGTCAACAGGCTCAGAGTTTCTTGGGGGAAGGGGGGAAGTTTGAGAGAGAAATGCATGGAGAGAAATGCAATCACGTAAGCCTTGCTTCGTTAGGGAAGCAGAAAAAATAAAAAAGTTCATATTTAGCTGATATAACCCAAAGTATGAGGACATACATTGTCAGAGGGTGTGACCCTGTAGGATTAGTTGCATGAGTGATGGAAATCTCTATCAGAACATAAAAAGGATCAGAAATTGGCCCATGTTCTCTTTCTGGCTCCGGAGAGCCAAACTCTCTGGGTTTTGACCAGATACGTAATACAAAACTATAAATTGACAATTTTGCGTTGCCTCCCATTCCCAGAGGATTCCTGAATACTTTAGGGAAAGATAACCTCCCAAATCACCTGGCTGATCACTCAGTGCCATGCTTGGAAGGCAATTCCTCCCTGTCCCCTGCTGGCTCTTGCTTTCCTCTCTGAGCTTTTGTTACCGACTGTCGCATTTGTTGCGCTGCTGTCCTTGAAAAAACATCTAGCTGCAAGAGCCTCCTGCAGCCCTGAATTCCAAGGGTTACAGTGACAGTGCTGCCTGAAGCAGTATTTCCTTTTCCACGTTCTGCATTTGCCAGCTGTTAACTTCATCAAGATCCTATATTGTGAGAGAGTCTTAAAAAAAAGGGGCAGCTCTGTTTTCTCCATAGCCTTTGTGGGAAGGCTGTCAGGCCAGATTCGACCCTGAAAAATAGTGAATTCAATGGGGTGCCACGACATGGCAGGCAAGGGCAGAGAATAATTCAACCGTAATTTTGAAAAATCACTCCCAGTTCAGGAACAATTCCCAGTCACCTCTGGCTTTTTAATGTCAGCCTTCCTCATAAACAGAGGGAGTAGAAATCACCTCCTCTTTTCTGAAATAATAATCATTTGTCTTAAATACCAACAGCACTGGAAAAGCTGCATCAGGCCCGAGGTTGCTGGGCTGGATTTCACCGCCCTCCCGAGACAATAGCGGATCTGTAGGACACCCTGTGCTGTACGCGCCTGCGGGATGACTCAACTCACAACTGTCCCTCCTACCCAGGCGCAGAAGTGATAGCTTTGACCTTTTGCTCATGGAAGAAATGATAGGGAAGAAAGGTCCTCCACATCTTTGGGACGAACTGCAGTGTCACTTTACCGGGGGATAGCAAAGCTCTGGAACAATTTGGGATAGGAAGTGAGGAAGGACTGTGTATTGACTGAGATGGCAGGTGACATTTTGAAAAGGCAGGACAGGATTAAGCAGACTGGAAGAGGGACAGGATGCAGGCATGAAGAGATCTTTAATGTCAAACACACCCTGGCACACTTTTCATGCAGCACATCTTAAAGCTGGAGCGTCCCTCCCATGCCCCCTTCCTGGAGCACTGGCTCCCTGGGGAGCACACCAGCTACAGAAACCTCCATCCCCCCCATACACCTCTGCTGTTTCCTAGGGCTCTCCTGTCTAGCTGTGCCCCAAAGCTGACTTTGCTTCATGTAGGGAGAGCAGATAGAACCTGTGCAGCTGTGAATATCCCATGAGTTGCATTGGGATCCAAGATCCATTGCATTTTCCCATCAGAGCAGCTAAAGGGTTTCAGAGTGAAGGTACATTCTCAAAAGGCTTTTGTTCTTCTTGAAGGTGCTGGTACAACTCCAGACTACCTTTTGTGAAAGCAGAGTTAGGGCAAGGCTGAATACTTTTGAAAATCCTGCCCCAAAGCAGTGAAAGGATCATATGAACAGAGCCATTTAATTAATAAATCTAGTGTCATTTAATTATAGCTAATCCTTTAACTGAACACAGCCATCACACGATTCCTCAAAGCTGTCAAGGAAGGTCCCCAAGCTACCGCTATTATGCAGCCTTCCAAGGTGGGGGATCCACAATTATTAATTCCAGACCTGTGCCCCGCCAGCTCTCCTGGATTTGATGTGGATCACATGTGAGCATACAATAGTGTTTTTGTTGAATTAACCAGAGGACACATCCAGTGTTTATGTCTAGGTGCACTGTGGGCTGGTATCAAGGGTTGATTGCGCAGCATCCTGCCTCCCACTCCACTTCCCAGCAGTTGCTTTGTGGGACATCTGTAGGCAGCTCCCCAAAGAGAGCATCTTTCTGTTTTCCAGCATCTGCAACCACTCCAGAAAGAAAATCAGCAAAAGTACGGTGTGGCACTAGGATGCCATTTGCACTTTGGCAGCACAAGGGTGCAAGCCTCTCTATTTTGGCATCTCCATTATCTGGAGGGCTTTTGCCAGGCAATGGTCCTATAAGAGGCAATGCAGATGTCTGCAGAGGGAATGAGGAGCATGGTTTCCTGACCACCAGGGGCCACACACATGGAGACAAGAGTCCAAGTGGAACCAGAGGGAGGAAGTACATCTGGCCACGTGGCTAGCTGTCCTTTCTGCTGATGCAGGAGTGGAGGTGTAGGATCCATAGAGCTTCCACATCCCTGTGAGAGCAATGAGGTGCTGGCAGGGGGCCAGGCTCTCATCTCCAAAGTGTCTTGTCTCACACTTTCTCACTAGCTGGTCTAGCAAATCCCAAGATCCACTGCTTTCCACAAATCTTGCCTGACCAAAGCTGTGCAGATAAGCCAGTGTGTCCTTGGTTCTCAGCCTGTGTCAGTAGCATTGGTATCTCCAGCTCCCATGGAGATGACAGGGACCACCATGAGAGAGAACAGAACTGATCACCATACCTCCAGCACCTTCCCTGAAAGGGCAGATAGTGAAATTATCTGTTCTCACAAAAGCAGATATGTGGAGTAACACACTGACCCCCAAATACCTTTGGGCTAAGTGGGAACAGAACTGGCTTCTGCAGAATAAGGCCTCATCCTCAAATCTGTATAAGTACCTATCTCTTTTCAACCGTCTGGGCTTTTTATTGTTTTTCTGGACAATGGTAAACTTTCACCAGCCTTTCCATTAGGCTATTTCAGACAATGCCTAATGATGCAATTTTTTCTCACAAAACCACACCTATCACTCCCACCAAAGACAATTGGAGTCACACAAAGACATCTGAGGGGACAAATCTGAAAAAAAAAAAGATATTCAGCCTTTCTCTTCTGTTCTTTCTCCCTATTCTTACCTATCCTCTGTTCACACAACAGTGGGCAAAGTTTCCAATCCTCCCATGCACAGTCGTCTACTTTATACTAATGTTACTCAGCTGGTTTTGATCCTTGGGTTCAGTCAAGCCTCATCCAACAACAGGCTGAGGACAAGGGTGTCCTTTGCTACCTTCACCTTGCCCCAGGTGCCTGGGCACGTAGGAGTCAGTCCTGGCTGCAGTCTCAGCTGTCTCTCCAACAAAATGGGCAGTCCTTAACTCCCAGCCCCATATCATGGGTTCAGACCCAGGCTGCTGGGCAAGACTGTCAGCTGGTGTAACTGTGACAAGTCAGTGACGGATGCTAGCTGAAGATATGGTTCATGGCTGCTCTGAGGACGATTCCTGATTTTCAGCAGCAGCCCCAGTCTGTGGTCTTACCTCTCAGTGGCAGTGCTAGGCTGGAACTCAAACAACACAGGAAATGAAAAAGCATCTCTAAAAATAGCAGGTTCCAGCTAATGCAGCAACACCTGCTAGGGAGAGTTAAGATCAGAGCTGCAGCCCCCTAATTCTGAATTCCCCTGCGTTTTGTTGTTGCCAGTTCCTGTCCGAACACCACCACGTGCTACTCCTCTACCCTTCTGCTGCCCACAGGGGAAAGCCCCCAGAAGGCAGATATCAGATCCTGCCAATACATGCAAGAGGGATGCGGGGATGAGCTGTGTGGGATGGGCAGCCTGCATAGCCTCCGTGTCTTCACAGGCAGCAGGAACTGAAGGGCAGAGGAGGAAGGAAGGCTAGGGCGGGTATAGCGAGGCATTAAATAGCACTTGCTGGATCTCTGCTTGGCAGGGATTCACCTGCCCCTGTTTCTAAGCCCTCAGTTCCTGGGGAAGGCTAGATATAAGGAGGCTGGAGGAAGTACAGCTGAACTGGTGGGAGCAAAATTTACACCACCTACCACAGGCTCCTGTGCCCCATGCAGAAGTCAGTGACTCTGCAGAACTCCCAGCAGGTGGGAAAACTGGGCCTCAGCACCTGGCCCACCAAGTTCCCAGAAGACGTGCATGCAGTGATGGTGTAAATAACCTGTCCAGGATCCCACATACAGTATTTAGGGTCAGCTGTACTGAACAGTTCCACCAGTCCCCTGCAACCCTTGGCACAGCCCAGCCCTCTCCCCTTGCCCAGGAAGGCTTCGCTTCTACCTTGCATTCCTCCAGGCAGTGGGAGAGAGGCTGATCTCCATCACCCTGCACTTCTTGTCCCCTTAATGAATAAGGGAAGGAGCAAAATGCTTAGTGCAAGGAAGCACTCACTTGCAGTCCTTATGCTGGGGCTCTGTATGATCATTGCTAAAGCAAAGAAGAGTAGTTCCTTCTGGTGGAAATTACTGGGTGAAATACTGTGGTCTGCATTACACCAGGAGTCATACCAGACAGCAAAGCTGGAATTAGAAGGGTCCCGGGACAAGCTCAGTCTACCACAACCACAGGCAGATGGTTAGTTCAGACAGGTCTCCAGAGCATCCACCCCCGAGCCCGTGGCCACAAAATGCTCCCTGGGGCTCTGTAACAAGCTCGAGACCAACAGCAAAGAACAAAAGCCACAGCTTTTGTGTGCCACAGGAAGAGAGCAGTAGCAATTGCAGGCACCCCCAGTGTCCTCAGTCCCTGCTGTAAAACTCCCAGATGAGCTTTGGAAATTGGCCAGGCCTCACATTACAAAGGGAACAGGGAAAAATCCAACATCCAGTGGTACCTCCCCATTTGACCTGAAGGGGCAATTGTCAGCTTGACACCAGGAGCATGAACAAGATACACAAGACAGGACAACATAGAGGCTGTCCTGCCACTAAGACAACCTTCTCCTTAGCTTTAGCCACTCTTCTGAGCTTCTGCTGATGAGGAAAGGAGACCTGGGAGCCAAATTGTCCTATAAGTTGGGGAAAAAAAAAAATCTTTCACGGCTTTTTCTTTGCCTTCCTTTCTGGCCTTAGGATGAGTAAGTCTCTGAGGGAGGCCTGTTTATTTGCCAAGGAATTGGGGAGTTTTGCGCCTCCCTTTATTCTTATGAAAAGATAACGACCTTTTGGTGGGAAGATCCAAGTCTTGCCAAGCAGCTCTCCAGAGGCCGTGACAGTTAGAGGCAAACAGACTTCCCCGGAGAATAAAAGGGTAGATGGAGCTATGTGACCCTGGACTTCAGTATAGGCTTGGCAAATTCTTTGGATCTATGAATCTGCATTGTAAGCAAGGGTGTTTTCTATCCGTTTGACCCCAAAGGAGAAATTAGCAGCATGGGCACCGCAGCACCCAGGCATGCAATGGGGTATGTCTGAAAGGCATCACTGTATTTCGTACACACATTCTCAGTTGGAGTGAAATTAGGTGGCTCAAGCACTCCCATTCCTGGCAGCGTGGCTCCAAGCCAGCTGCAAAACCCATGCAGAAACTCTTTGGTGCTTGGCTATCACTGAACTCCACATTGCTGTGACTCACAGGTAGTTCATATGTAACCTCTGTGCGTCCGCATGAACTGTGGGCACACCTTCAGACTGTAGCACAGGCACAGCTTGCTGACTCCATACACGGCCCCACAGTCATCCTGGCCTGGCGGCGTTCACGGGGTGCCTAACCCAGGCAGGCTGCGGTTTCTGCTGCTCCTTGCCATCTTCAGGAGGTCCTGCTCAGAGCTCTCTGCAGAGAGCAAGATCCTAGTTCAGGGTCCATCTCTGGATGCATGTGTTGCTCAGAGATTCATGTATTGCTCTCCCAAAGGGACCATGAACTCATATTTAAATGGGGAGAGGCATCTGTTTCCCCATCAGCCCTCGGGTTTGACATTTTCACTCCTGCTGGTTTCCAAAGTGCAGCTGAGAGCGTAGGTAATCACAATGGACAATGCTTCTCTCTTTAACAGACCATGACCTGGGCCACTTCCTGGAGAAGCATATGGCTCAGCACACTTTTGCTTCCAGGGATCCCCAGAGATCCCAGAGAGCTGCTGGAAATGTCAGTCATTCCCTGAAATTCAGCCTCCAGGCTTCACCACAGGAAGTGAAGTTATTTTGCTCAGCCCTGCAGCTCCTCATGCATCTTTATCCAGCAATTTCACGTGGAGGTGCAGGACAGTTCCTGCCGGACTTACCCCCTGTCTTTGGCCAAAGAACAAAGGTCAAGCAAATAATACTAGGTTATTGCAGTGAGTGACACATAATCAACAGAATAGGTGTAAGGACTATATCCTGAGAGATCTGGGTTGCCTCCGCTCCTCACCAATTGCTTTCACTCTTAGCCCAATTTGAAAGCTTTACAAGCCCTCAGCAGTCACAGATCAGTTACCTAAACTCTGTTTTCTGAACTTTTCTTGTTATCTTTGGACAGCTGGGTCTGTGAAATTGCCTATTAACAGTTTGCAAAGCGATTTAGCTAATCTCAGAAGAGTACGTGTGAATCTAATGGCCAGATATAATGGCTTGACAGATCAATAAGGCACATTCCAACTCTGCAGAGTCTCGACTTCCCGGGGAGGGGTGGCGGGATTTTTATAGCAAAAAGTCACCAAAAAGTTATGCATATGTTTGTGCAAGAGGGAAAGGAGAGGAGCAGAGAAGGGGTGATGTACTCAGCCAGAAAATGTTTTGAAGAGCCTGAAGTTTTATTCTGGATCAAGACATCCTAGAGAGACCATTGTAAATGCTTCTGCTCTCTAATTTCAGTGGAACTATACTTCTGTGAATCTGAGAGGCTTTGCAGATTCAGGTTAGGTGGGTATATGAAACTGGATGCACATGTGCATAAGCCTGTGTTGCAAGCACATAGGCATGCATGTCACACTGTGGGGAGCTTGTTGCACACACATATAATAGCATTTGGACCCACTGAAGTCCCTGGGACAAATGGGTTTTTCAGCTGTGTGTTTCTGATGACAGTGTGTGGAGGTACCTGAGGATTCAGAGGTGACTGATGGATACCTGCACCACCTGTGTGTACTTCAGCAGAGAAGAGAGACCATAACACATTTCCAGCCACATCTTTTGTCACTCCGCTGCCTATTCCAGCAGTGTGACTGCTCTCAAAAATCATGCCCATTTCTGTAAATAAACTCTGATAAGGGACTAGCCCCCAGCTGGCGTAATGGAAGACCATGCAGCGGTGCTAATTTACAGCAGCTGAGAATTTGCCTCAGTGTCTCCCAGCCCAAAACAAGACTCTATAAAAAGATGGTTTCTCAAGTTCAGCTGTGGTGCAAAAAGCCCTGTTCCTATAAGAGGGGACTAACCGGGTGGCTTGCAGCCACGATGCTCCTGCTAACGTGCCTAGGAGACGGTAGTATGGCTACGCTACAGCCTTCTCCCCCTGCTTCTCTCCTGCAGTCCAGGTGCAGCTGACCCTGACGTGCTGGTGGTAATTCTGGCAGCACTTTGGCCCACAGGGATTCGCTCTGGCCAACCCTAGAAAAATGAGTCTGAGAAATCCTTTGCACACACAGAAAGCTCTACCCCCCCGCAGACACCAGAAGGCTGTGTCTTCCTCATAATATTTTCTGTTTTCCTCACCTCCTTCTCTTGTTCCCATCATATTTGTCCAGTAGGTCCTAACCAGAGGTTTACCACAATGTTCAGCAGGAGATGCTGGTGCCGCTTTGTGATAGAAAATCCTGGCTGCTCTGCTGCCTGTGGAAAGCTTGGTTTGGTCTATCTCTACCTCAGCACAAATCACTTATTTGCTCTGCTTCTGCAGAGCCTGTATGGCTTCATTCTTTACCCTCCAAGTCACTCAGTATACACTTAGCAGCAGGGATGAAAGAGGCTTCAGGAAATAGCATGCTGAGATGTGAGGCCTCCCAGGCCTCCAATCAACACCCCTGAAGGGGAAAAGCCTAGGGCTAAAGACCAAATTCTAATTATAACAACAGATCTGCAGTCATTCCCAATTATGTCAGGCTCTTCAACGAGGAATTAAACAAGTTATAAAACGGGTGCATTACCTTATTCTTCCCTCTAGCATTAATAGTGTGATGTTGCAAAAACATGGCAATATCTAAACAACATGTGAAGGGAACATTAAAGTGGCATGTGAATGACAGAGGAAAACAATATTAGAGTGATAGACACATCCTTTCTTGCTGCACAGGCATGATTTACTACCGAATTACACTAGGTTTAGGCTACAGTAACACCTCAGATTGCAGTGGGGATAATTCTTAAATGAAGCCAACAAAAACCTAACAAAATCTGATTGCTGGAATCTGGAAAACTGCAAAGATCACAATGTGAAGTAAAAGAAGATTTTGCGCTTAAGAACAAGGATCACTGATTATGTTACCAGCAAGCATCATGAGTTGGTCAGTTTGCATCTTTGGATCAAGACGGAGGAACTTTCCAGGACACAGAACCTGAAAGTGTACCTCAAACATAATTTTCATGCTCAGAATCAAAATTGCTGGGAAAATGAATAATATCACTGTTAAATAATAATAAAATCACAGTTGTTCCTTCCAGGCTGAGAGTTTATGAAACTCATAAAAACTAGTACCACAGAGATGAAATGGGACAGGTCATAATTGCATGAGCACAGATTGAGCCCTGCAGTCTCAATAGCTGTTCCTCCAGAAGCCTTCGCTAGCACTTTCACATCTGCACATCTTGGTGTGCAGCTCTTTAGGTTAACTATACATGGGTGATACCTCCCTCCCTGTGGCCTGGTTCCTTCACCACCTTTTCCATTATATAGTCATTTCCATCTGTGCAAAGCGGGTGGCATTTTACACTTACTTCACTTTCTCTTCAGTCAGGTGTAAATGGCTGCAAGAGGTGCAAAACAGAGTGCAGCTGGGGGGAAGAACAAGAAAAATAGCCTGTGAGAAGGTTATTTCTCTCCATAAAATCTGCTTCTTGCCTCTAGCATTGTAGCTGGAATATGACTGAGAAAATGTCATAAGAATATTCCTACTAGTTCAATATATGTTTGTACAGTACCTAGTACGGTAGAATAGTAATAAATAATATTTGTTACATTGCACCCAAAAGAAGCCCTGCATTGTAAAGTGATATTAAAGAAAGGCAGAGAATTCAAGCTGAGGAAAATGTCTCACACATGACTAAAAAACAGAGCACAGGATTACAATGGAAAAAATTGTACTACTTCAACTGCTGTAGCAACAGCAAACGGCAAAGGACAGAGCACTTTGCTTTACATACATCAAACCTTTTTGCAGTAAACCTCTCCTATCAACTGTCAATTGAAGGGATTAGTCACCTCTGCCCAAATACTCATTTCACATAATCTTCCCTCTCAGGCACTTTTTACCATGCAAAGTATTTCACAGAGCTGTGCAACAGACAACATACGAGTTTGCAGTGAAACATTTTCTTTTGGCAGTGCAGAATGTCTGAAAAGGCCACAAAAGCCTGTCTTTTTAGTCTCTTAGGTGGGAGCAGACAAACCGCGACAACACACTGTCAGTTGTAACAACAGGATACTGAGCATTGCTCCACCTGCATGCCTGAGCGACTGTGGTATCCAGGGAGCTACGTTTACATACTGTGCCTTCTGCGGCTCCACGCAAATCAGCAGGGTCTTTCAGACCGCAAAATGCTTGAGTCAGAATCTGGCCCTTTGGGGCTGTGCTGTCCTCCGCCATCATCTGCTCTCCTCTGCCTGGTACAGGGTGCACTGCATGGGGGTAGTTCTTCCTTCTGTTTCGTTTTTCTACTGCCAAAAGAAACACCTAATGGATCTCCACAGCATCAAGGTCTCTGAGATGCTTTTGGCCTGATACAGGGGCAGATTCTTATACTGCAGCGCAACTTCTAGGGTGTCTTTAAAACATTTCTTATCCAGACAAGAGGTTGCAATGAATAAGGAGTTACTTGGGGGCGAAGGGGCCTGCTATGACAGCTTAATCAAGCTGAAACCTGTCCCTAGCTGCCCTTCCTTCCCAGGAGACCCACAGGGATTATGGGGTGGATTCAGTATTTTGTCAATGAATTGCTCCTTGGAGGGAGCTTAGGCAAGGGTCTTCTGTGTGCGTATAAGCACTACAAAATATGCGGCGTCAGGCCTCCTGTGCCTGCAGAGATCGACCCTCCTGCACACGGGTGGCATGTGTGATGGGTCACACCATGAGTGAGGCGCCTCGGCACACACCTTCCTGCCCCCAATGGGTGACCCACCCAGCTGGGAACACTGCACAGCCCTGCAGTCTTTATTTTCACAGGAAATGAAAAAGAAAAATATTAAGGTACTTCTCTATAAAAACAATACAGGACTAGATTTATCTTTCAGGTTTGCATTGCCTACAGTTTAAGGCCAGAAGGGGCTATCAGACAGACTGTTCGGCCTGACACCCTGCATATATATCACAGGTCATTTAATTTTAACCACTTTTCCCTGCATTGAACCCAAGAGCTTGTGTATTCAAAAGGCAGTTCAGTCTTGATCTGGAGCCATCAAAACATGGAGAATCCATCACATTCATTAATCATCTTCTCTGTTAAAAATGTGAGCCTTCTGTCAGGTGCATTGATTTGGCTTTGATTTGCAGCCATTGTTTCTCATCTTGTCTTGCTTTGCCAGGGTAAGTAACCCTTTAGGGTCTGCCATTTTTTCCCTGTGAAGTTACTTATAAATTTTAATTCAGGCACCATTCCATCTCCTTTCTGACAAGCTAACCTCCAAGTCTCTCCCTGCAAGGCATTTCCTCTGGCCTGTGAATCATTTTGTAACTGCTTTCTCCACACTCCAATTTTTTCAACGTGAATTTTGAAGCACGCGCACTAAAAGTATACGCTTTTCCATTTGGGTTTCCCATATGTTGAGAGGTATGAATTACACTGCTCTCCTTCCTCTGTTCTTATCAGCCGAATCACGTATCAGCTTTTCCATTATTTCACTCCAGACTGATGTCAGGCTAAGCGGCACAGAGAAACCCAACTCATCCACTCCCTTTTTTGGAATTACTGGCATAAAATTAGCCTTTGCCCAGTTTCCTGGGGGACTTCCAGCATCCGGGAACTGTTCAGCATTAGTACCAGTGGGCTCGTGATCCCCACAGCCAGGTCCTTTACAGCCCTGGCCTGTAACTTCTCTGGAGGTACGGATAGAAATATTTTTCTCTCTCTTAAAGGTTATTCAACAGTCACTCTGCTTACTAATGGAAAGTATTTTCTGTCCTCATTTAAAATGAGGATATAAATTATCTTTTTCCAACTCCAAAACAGAAATACTTATCCAATGCATCCACCTTTCCCCATCACTGACAATTTCCTCATCCCCACCTAATCACGTATCCCATCACCAGAGCCTCTCTTCTTTCTCTAAGAGTAAACTGTTTTGTTTTTAATTCTCTTTTTTTCCTGATATCTTTAGCTTCCCTGAGCAGTTTCCTACCTTTCATGCCTCTCAGTTACTATTTCTTGCAGTCTCTCTCCCTTTTTTCCACTTGTTATACACTGGAGAGAATACTTCTACATATTGCTTTCACTGTGCCTCCGATCCAGCATTTGACATCATTAGCATCTTCTGGGTTTTAAAATGTGAGCATGTTCAGACACAGGGAGTCAGGACTGAAAATAATACTTATTCTGCTTAGAGGACTACAGAGGATATAAACCACATCAGTGACTGATTACTAATATTCAATTATTTTTGTTATTTAGTTACAATATTGTTTACTATTTTGTAATAGTTTAATGTTGCATAATTTTACACTGCAGCTCTGTATTTTCATTTTTCTTGGCTGAACCTCGACTTTCCAAAGTAGTTAAGTCTAGCTCAAAATGCAGGTCTGTCATTTTTGGTCACACTCCCTGATTACCTGTGGGCTGGGACGAACTTGCCACCCTTGTCAAAGGGGACAAAACCCACTCACTTACCAAAATAAGGCTGTTAGTGGCACACCTGTGTGATGAGGAGATGCTCAGACAAGGGATGTTTTCCTCTTAGGGCTGTCAGGGCCCTGTGGGGCCAGGGGGGCTCCCCATGGGGGTCCATCGGGGCAGGGCCTGGCAGCCAGGGCCTGGCCAGGAGCAGGGCAGCCGGGGGCACCAGGGCAGCCCCAGGCATTGGGCACCTTCTGGGGCCTGTGGCCAGGCAGGGCAGGGGTGTGGGGAACTGGAGCCCGGCTCTGCTGCAGCGTTGCTGGGGCAGGGGCTGACAGCTCTGGGGGCTGACATGGGTTCCTGGGCCATGGGCAGGGTGGGGCCGCATAACCTGCCTGGAAGACGATTTTATTTTTTTTATAACGACAATTGATGACAGCAATTAACATCATGGCACCCCTCCTTCCCCACAGGCAGGATCACAGGGTGGTGAACCGTCCCCAGGAGCCATGCTGTAACGGCGGTGCTGCTGGTGGTGCCGCCGGCGGGCTGCGCCAGGGCTCACCTGCAGCTCCCGAGCAGGCTTGCCCAGCCTGCAATGCCCTAACAGCAAGGCTGCTCGCTCTTCTTTCTACAGTTGCATAAGTTTTATTCTTCTGGCCTGTAACCAGCGGCGGCGGCGGCAGCACGGGTCGGGCCTGAGAGCAGTGTCCCTGCTGTGAGGCTGCCCTGCTCCCTCCGGTTTCAGCTGCCGAAACCAGCCCCAGCTGAGGGGTGCGCCTGGCCCCTGGCTTCCCATGCGGGCTGTGTCAGTGAGGCCTCTCTAAATGTCAAGGGGAAGCAATGTAGAGCTGCATTAGCCTGGGCTGGGAGAGCATCGCAGATGCCGCCTTGGCAACAGCCAAACAACAAGTTTCTTAATTTCCACTGGAGCGAGTTAAAAATGGTTCTGTAGATCCCTGGTAGACGAGGGTGTTTATTTTTAGCTTGGATGACCAAGCCTCAATGGTCAAGATGCCTTAGCCAAGCTTTCTGAAACTGCGGGGAATTTCAGGCTTGAGGGTTTTGCTTGGAGTCGTCTCTGGTGCTCCCTGTTTTCAGCAATTTCTGTTCATTCACTCCTGTGGGGAAAGGCCAAGGCAGCTACATGCTATTATTTTAGGAATAAACCAACCATTACCACAACACGTGATGGGCAAGCCCTGAGGCCACAGGCTTTGTTATGAAATAAAAAATGAAGTAGGCAAATTTTAGATTAAATAAAAAAAAACAAAATGCTTGTACAAAACCTGAAATTCCACAGCAGTAAATGATTCATTCCTTATTTATAAAAGCAGCATTTCTGAAGACTCATGGAGATGGTTCTGTTTCAGCATAATTTTGTTTAATCAGGCTTTGAATTAATTAACGTAATTAGTCACTATGGGGGGGATAACTCGGACTGATTTTATGGAGCCTTTTGTTGTGCTGGTTCAGGTCTTACAGCTTGATTTAAATGTGGCTGGAGGGGCTTATTAACAAGAGTGATTAATGCTGCATAAAACTGATTACAACCTAATTTTAGCTGCAAAACCACGTTTCTGCTTGCTTTCGTCATGAGTAACTGCAGTGACTTCAGAGCAAAAGCAGTTTGGCTTATGGTTGAATAGCAGCGATGGCACTGGTGGCCCGCAGCCCTCACCATCGGGGATTGCAAAGACCACCCTGGCTCACGCTGCTGAAGAGCTCTGAGCCAGATTGGGGCTACTGTGAGGGGACAACGCTTTGCCTGCAGATGGAGATAGAAAAATCTAGCAAATCCTCTTTACCGACTGAGAAATCAGTGTGCGGTTTTTATTCGGTTGACTTCTCTACTTAAGCATCTGCCTGCTGCTCGTGTCCCTTTTTCTACAACACTAAACACAGAAAAGGCCTAGCCTTGAAAATTCCCACTCTTAACTTTCCTTATAAATAAAATTAAAAGAATTTGAAATATTGATGGGCTGCTGAGCTGTCGTGTGTATGTAAGTGTATACAAAATGCACGTACATATGCGTGCAAGGGTTAGAAAGAATGGGACAGATCCTGACATGGGAAGCCACAATGAGTCGTACCTGAGCCTACAAAGGGTCCCAGCCAATGGACCTATTTCAGAAATAAGCAACTATGCAAAGTGTCTGGCACTCTGCATTGATCTTTTAGATTACTTATGTTTTTCTATTAATAATAGTACCATCAAAACACCATAAAAATCTAATTTGAATTTTATGGCCCTGGATATTGTTAAATAAAGCAGATGTGAAGTTTCTAAACAAGATATCCTTGAGGTTTGGCTTTGAAAAAAAAGGAAGACGTTTCACACAGCCAATGACATCTAACGTTTTCAAAGGCTTAGCTCGACATTTCCAAGAAAAACAGTTCTTTTCTGATGAAAGGCTGCACAGAAAGAAATGTCATGTGGAAAGGAGGAGTTTGGATTTGTTTGGGGTTTATTTTTATAAAAAGGAAGAAGTGAGGATGGTGAAAGAAAACAAAAAAATCAAACTTAAAATTTAGCAAAGATGTAGCATGTCTCCATAATGTCTGGCATAAAATTACCGCAAATACTGTATTAATTCATGTCCCTGAAATCAGCTCCTGCAGCAAATAAGATTCTCCTCCTTTTCCGATAAATTATTTGTATGCCTGCAACTTTCCAGTCTAGTAAATGAGGGGATTTTTTTTGGTTTTTCTTCCTTCCATAAAGCTGGTTC
Source organism: Gymnogyps californianus (assembly GCF_018139145.2). Classification (NCBI taxonomy): domain Eukaryota; kingdom Metazoa; phylum Chordata; class Aves; order Accipitriformes; family Cathartidae; genus Gymnogyps; species Gymnogyps californianus. Next base: position 46,215,266 of record NC_059473.1, read on the forward strand.
AAGACAATGGGCCTTGCCACCACATAATTTGAGGACAAAGTAGCCGGAAAAGTGCCAGCCTTCTGTGTTGGTAGAGCTTCTGCCCACACGCCTGACACTAACTACACACAAGAAAGTAAGAAGTGAGGAGTCTGCAAGCTTGCAAGCCGACAGGCTTGTTTCGGCAGCCCACCACAGCATGCTGTGGTCTGGATATCTGCCTCTAGCTGTGGGACACTCGCCCAGAGGCTGTCGCCTTGCCCGTGACTTGGAAGGGAATGTGCATATGTGTGGGGTGTACCAGCAACCCAGGCGCGTGAGGTTTGTGCCCAGCTGGGTCACGCACGTCAATGCCAACAGGAAACTCCGTGCATTTATTTGTGTCGGGGGAGAAGAAGGAAGAGCAGAAAGGATCAGCTCCCCGAGCACTTGCCAAGCCATCCATGAGAGCCATGTGCTGTCTGCATTTCTTGTTGGATCAATTAGAACTAGGGCTGGATGAATATTATTTGCCAAATACATTATTTAGCAAATGTTGATCTTCTTTACTGAATATGCTATTTGACTAATCATTTCTGCAGTAGCCTACCAGCTCTAGCACCATTCAAATACTATTAGTTGAATAATTTATGAGATGAACAAAGACAAAATGCATTGAATAATTTATTCAAAGAAAAATTGCTTCCAGTATTTGGTTACCTCTAATTAGATCCTCTTTTCGGCTAGATTACACACATACGTGCACGTGCTCAGGCATATGTACACACGGGCACATGCGCACATACGCAGCAAGCCAGATTTGGGATGCGCAGCAGATTAGCGCCACTTTACTTCAGTGATTTTATGCTTGAGGCACACTGGCACTGGCACAGACAGAATCAGAACAAAGCCTCATAAATAGAGTGAAAGAGCGAGTCCGAGTCAGAAATTTCAAACCTGAAACTGAGTTTTCCCTACAAAATGCATGGTGATATGCAGTGGGTCAGGAAAAGAGGAGCTGGTAATTCATCTAGCAGATGATTTTTAGGACAATTTGAGAAGAAGTAAGAACAAAAAGAAATTCTGCCTCAAGTGGATCACGAGTCCCCCATCTTTGACAGAATGCATGCAAAGAAAGAGGATGTTAAATGGGGTTGTTTGCAAGCATGGACTTTCCTATTTCACACTCAAGTGTGGACAGAGGAGGAGATCAGAAGGGAGGGATGGCAGGTATTTTGTGGCGACAGAATAAAAGACCACTGCAGCATGATTTCAGGACTGCTGGAGCAGCGTGTAGTCCCTAACTGTCAAGAGGCCCCGATCATGTTCATACACTGCAGAATGGCTTTTTTCCCCCAACCCTCCTGGAGTACTTCCAATTATTCCCTTTCAACTGCAGGTTTTCTTGTCTTTGGGACAGGTTATGCATGAGTTCCTAGGGCAAGGAGAAGCTTCACTGACCACAGTGAGCTGCTAGACAAAGACATACTAGCATCTTCTGTTGGTTGCCTGATTTTTCACAGCTAATTTGGGGGCAGGTATTTCAGGTAAAGTGTCAGCTTTAATTCACAGCCCCTTCAAAGCTACTTTCATATGGAGCCACGTAACCTCTCAGAGTCTCGTACCTCCAGGTCAGGGTTGAGGGCAGCAGAAAGATTTTACTGACAGTGCAGCTGTTTGCACCATACCTAACCACGTGGATAAACAAAGGGCTATAATTTAGCCAAGATAACCTTTGCGATAACCTTACAAATGCTGACATAAACCATATGCGCTGCCCAATCCCAGAAAGGCAAAGACAAACCTTACATAAACTCCCAAACTTTACAAAATTTACATGGTGGCATATCCAGGAGCACTCATAATAGAGAGGGATCCCACGTTCAGGCCTAGATTTTAAACCCCCTGCAGCACAGGGAGTAGAAGGTCATCTCCAATAATGAGACGTGTATCAAATGAGAAAAGTAGCCAAAGCAGACTGGAAGGCATTGTATACCTCAAAGAAGAAAGCTGTCCTCGACCATTTGTTGTCTGCATCTTTTATTTAGATAGCTGGACAAGATAAATGGGACAGATACGCAAGCAAATCAAAATGCAATGATAAAACAGAAACCTCTAATTGGTCATCTTGAAGGACAAAGCTGCATCTTCTGTGGTTAATTTGCTCCCAATTATTTTTTTTTCTTGGTTCTATTTTTGTAGAGCTCCCAGAGCTGCCCTAATGGTAGAGAAAAAGAGTAATGAAGATAATTGGGAACATCCTGAATAACCTAATTCCGGTGCCCCTACGGTATGACTAGACACCTAAAGGATGTCTCCAGGACAACGTCAGCGTTCAGAGGCAGGACTCGGGAGTGGAAAGACGACACTGTAGTTAGGCATCTTGCTTAGGAGTTGGCATATGAGGCTTCTGCTCCCCCTCCAGCACAGGTAACTGTGCTGCACAGGTATGTGAACACAGCAGGAGCATGCAAGTGAGTGCCGGGGTGGCTGGGGGACACCAGCTGGAGCATCTCACATCAAAGAGCATGCACAGTGGTGCGGGCAGCCATGGGTTTGGGGAGGCGGGTTGCGAGCATCCCATAGCTGTCAGCTGTTGTGTATCCAGAACCGCTTCATCCCAGTGCCTCCTTGGAAGATGAGCAAGATTTCATTTCGCTGGGTGCTTTCAGAAGGAACACACTGACACAGCTGTGAAGTGCCTGGATCCACTGCGATGGGGGCACATATCAGTAAATAAGAGCAATCTGAGATGACAAATGGTCAGCCCAGGCTGTACTCAAAACAAGGTCCTAGCTGTCTCATGAGGGTCCTCAGTTCTCAAAACTGGCACCAGTAAATTAATGGAAGTAGGATTAATTTTGAATTCCCCACCTGAAAAGCAAATACCAAAGTCACAGGCTGCTATCATCTTCAGTACCTGCAGGAGTTGGCCGTAACAAACATGTTCAGCAAATGTACAGGCAGAAAGGACTTTTTCTCCCAGTATTTACTGTACCTTCTGGCCAGTGTCCCCTTGCAGCATTGAGCGGGGACGATGATGTGTCAGCTCCAAGGGAAGATACCCCCTCTTGTCACAGTTTCCTGACCTTGCCAGGGTCCAGCATGGTGCCTGGACCCCTTCTCTAGTAAGTGTTTTTAATTCTACATGTGAGCACGTGTATTTTAGTACGTCACTATGTGGAGTGCCAAGTCAGGTCAGAGCTCAACGTTTGATTATTTTGTCATAAAGCAAGAGCTCTAAAAATTTCAGGCTTGGATAAATAATCACTGCCCTTTTTTAAAGGAATTTATTTACAAGAGCATCAAAATGGAAGTGACAGCAGTGGCAGGAAGTAAATTACTGCTGCCTAATTGGGCCCAAACAGAGTTTGGGGCCTGAAACGTCCCTTCATGTAGATTGACAGAGAAAAGCAAAGCATACTAGACACATGCACGTTGACTTTACCAGTCCTTAAATTTCTTATTTTTCTGCTAGTCCCTGAAGTGCTAAAAGTGCTATATTCTTCCCTGCTTCTGTTCCCGTGTTCAGAGGCTCATAAGACATGTAGCTGGAGATCTTTATTCATCATTAGACTTGAAAACAAACTTGCCAGGCACTCTTTGTTGAGCTTGTTCAGTTCCTTTTCTCTCCCCCATACAGGAACATGGAGCCAGCCCAGTAATTCTGCTGCTCTGTGTCTCCTAGGCAATCCTGCTCAATACTGACCAACTTCTTGTAAAAAGAGGTGCAAAAAGGCCAAGTACTGGCTGCTGCACTTACAAATACACCTTGTTCCTTCACACTGAGAGCCCAAAATTTCACAGGGGAGCTTGCACATCCTGGCAGCACTGTCCTTCAAAAGTGTCCAGCACAGGCACAGCCCTTTGTTACCATGCCATTGGTTATAAAACAAAATCAAAAAGCCTTTAATTATTTCACTAGAAACAAAACTATCTTCAGTTGGGAGGTAGGGAGAGGTTCACCAGAAAATTGTTTGATCTGGGCTACTAACCAAACAGAAATTTCCATGGCTTCACGGTTGTAAGCCATAGCATCACTGGGACTGAATAACTGCTTGAGAATAAACTTTCTTAAGTTAGAGGTTGATGGTTCTGCATGTCTTAAAGGATCTGGTTCTAATTTCAGCTTTTTTTGGTTTGGTGGTTTGTTTTTTTTTTTAAAGAAAGAAATGGAGATAATTCCCCAAATAACCTCAATGTGTGAAGGTCTGGGGCTGCCCCATAAGCACAGCGTGGGCCTGGGAGCCAGCAGGGAGGAGCACCAGGCTGATTGCAGTGGCTCAGCTAGATCATCCCCAGGCAGGGGGTCAGAGCCCCATGGGTGGGGACCATCCGTCTGGCAGGACTTAGCCTCACCGGGCTGCCAAAGTGCACAAGAGCACTCGTATGAATGTCCCCCGCCCTCTTTATCCATTCTTACTTAAAGAAAGATGTCTAATTTTCACAACAAAAGATTCACATAAAAGGTGTGCATTAAAAATGTAGGGAAGGAAAAATATAACCCCGGCCTCTATATGGGATAAGACTATGAGTCCAAAGAGCATGAGGACATAGAGGTACCACAGTTTATCCTACAGGATTTGAAACAAAGAAAGGGCATGCCAGGCTCCAATGTTTAAAAAAGCCCTGTGACTGAATTACATGAAAAAAGGTTCAATCACAGCAGAAAATTGTGTTAGGTTAATGGAGAAGCTGTCACTTTTGAAGATGTAGAAAGTTGCAAGATCAGATTTGTCATCAGAAGTCAAATTGGTGAAATTTACCTTGCTTGCTAGCAAAAATGAATATTAAGCATCATTCAAAAAAGAAGCTTTAGAGAAATGTATAATCCTCTTTCTATGGAGTTTTATTTCAGAAAGGGGCAATTCTGCACATGATTTATCTTTTTCTGTGAATAAATTTGTTAAGCCTGAGAAGATGGAGTCCATTATATGGTCCCATAGTCAGATAGCACAATATGCAGCTGTGAGATGTGTTATTATGCAGTAGAGATATAGCACAATTGCAATGAGTCTTCTCATTGCAAGGGTTGCAAATCCAGTAAGAATGGTAAATTTTAATCTTTTGTTAACTTAGCCTAGGTTATTGATTTCTCCGGCACTTTAAAACGAAGGGAAGAGAAGAACCAGAAGCAATGTGTGACAGAAAGCTCATTAATTCAAAGCTGAGTTCAACCCCCAAATCCTATTCATGCTGGTGAGTTTGGAGTACACCTTAAATGCAGGAAATTTCCTGAACCCACAACATCAGGCTTTGGGGTGAACAGACTGTAGAGCTGATAGAGAAGCACGATAATACACGTACTTAGTCACTGGAACCTGTGAGCTGTAATAACAGCTACGGTATTTTGGCTGTTATTCACCACCGGTTTTGCAGGGTACAGGGGCTCCTGGATCTGCTTAAACAGAAATCCGTGACCTGTACCTGACCTACCCTCTCATTACCCCCAGCCTGCACGGAGAGCGAGTGACCTTCTCTGCTGCTGCAGTGCAAATTGTTAAAGATTATTGTTTTCTCTCGGGAAGGTCTTCAGGCATGCTTTGCTGTTCCCACTGAAATACACTGTGGCTTTACCATTGATCACTAGAGGGCAAAAAGGAGAATTTCATCCCTCTGGAAAGAAATGCTCTTCGGCAATTTTCTTTTTCTGTTATATGTGCATGTCCTTCCATCTAATTTACTGAAATCATTCAGTTTTTCTCTGCAAAATGCTTTTATTCAATAAAAGTTTGTCCTCTTTCGGCTCTTTTTCTGTTTGCTGGCCTTGCTTTTATTGCTCTGCTGGCTGGCAACCAGGTCTGAACTCCCTGTGCAGTCCCTCCCTGTGCAGTGAAACAGTCAAACACACACTCCACTTCCAGGTATTAAGGCATAACACTGCCCAAGCTTGACAAGGACACCCTGTGGCAAGCTGGAGGGCTGGATCAGGTATCTGTTGGATTTAGCAAGGTTACTTCACCAAAAGCATTAGAGGCAAAGGAGGTATCTCCTAGCTGAATTAAGCGTGGAGAGTAAGGCCTGCTCTGCAGATTATGAAAACGGTTTGACATACCAGCTTGCACCCTGCAGGGCAGAGAAGCCCTGGGCCAGGCCAGAGGGACAGCCAGGCCCGTGTCCTGGCCGTGACCTGGCGGGGTGCAGGCGCCTCGGGAAGACATGGAGGATGCAAGCAGTCTACACAGGTGATGTCTCCAGGCTACAGCCACAGTGACTGCGGGACTTACTGAGCTGGCGGTTGCATCCAGGTCATCATGTTTAATAAGAACAGTCTGACATTCATCATGTTGCCCTGTTTCAGTCAGTCGGGGTGCTGCACGTGGCCCTCGCATAGTTAATCCTCTTGTGCTGCTCTAGGAAAGGGAACACATGCTTGACACCAACGGTGCAACCCTCGGGTACAATTAAACATCAGGAACTACTCAAACATTTGTAAGGTTTCCTTTTTATGCACATCTGTTTGTTGACCTTTGGGAGAGAGACTCTTTCGTGGCCAGTTTTCGGTGATAAGAAGCTGCTGTCACAAAAAGCCGCTGTGACAGCTGGCGCGATACCAAAGACGGAGCTGGGAGATTGAATTGTTGCTGGAAGAGGTTCGTCCTAGTCCGCATGGGGCAATGCTGGGAAGTTTGCTCTGCTGTCACCCTTGTTTTATCTGTTCAGTGGGTAAATAAAGGACTTCAATCTTCGCAGCTGCAAGCTCAGCAGCTTTCTCCACCACATCATTCACTTGAAGATAAAAACAATTGTGGAGAGTCCCAGATCTCTGGTGCAAGCTGTTATTTGATTTATTTATTGGCACAGGGTTCTAAAACATGGTAGGTGCTTTTTTGCAGATAGGAGGAGACACAATTCCCTGGCTTTGAAGGGCTGACAGCAAAGATGTAGCATACATAAAGAACGCTAATACAGAAGCAGAAAGAAAGCTTGCAACATTAGATTAAGTGGTTGCTTATGGTTGTTATACAAGTCTTGGTTGTTTGAACACAGAGATGCATATGTACACATATGTATTCCTTATGCATGCACCTCTGTGCTGAAAATGTTACATGTATAAACAACAAAATGGAGGCTCGAAGATTTATCCAATGGGAATTAGGAAAAATCCAGCATTTCCTGGCCAAGGTACCAGATCTAACTATGGCTCTAAATAATTACAGTGCTCAAAATATTACAAAGGGCTGCAATATAATCATTGCAGAAAGCAATCGGGATGCAAGGGACAGAACAGGCACCGCTCTAAAGAGCAAAAATGTCTTCCATTGCCCCATGGATAGTGTCTGCATGTGAGAGAGCAGATCCCTGCTCAGCGAGCAGACTAGTGCATGGTGGAAGGTGCGCAGAGTACCAGCCGACTGCAGGCACCGATTACTGAGTTACCTCTGATGAAGCTCCCGCTCTGCAGACCGTCCCTTTTCACAACGGTGAGTTTACCATGACTGGCTCACCTGCATGATCTCAACGAGCTCCTCTACTAAGCCCGTTTATAACTTTTAGTGCATTGATAGCCTTCTTTTTAACCCCTGCTACAGCCCCTCAAGACCAAAGGGTGCCCTCCTGCCTCTTGCCCTTGAAGGGATTGCTGTGGCGGATGCGAACTTTTCCTAATACCAGAGCATCTTGGCAAGGGTTTCTTCTTCTGGCCTTTACCTTGTGTTGTTGCCTTTTCAAGAAACCAGCTGAGACTTGTGTGTGCTCTTTGATTTAAAAAATGCAAGAAGTAATATTAGAGAGAGAGATGTAAAAATTGAACAGGTGCCCTGTTTCTCATCTAAGTGGACTGGTGGTATATAAGAGGTGTTTGAGGGTATTTCTAGAGGGCCATGACACTAGCTGCAATCACTGAGAAGGCCATCTGAGTTATGGGCTATTATTTAAGACTCTGGACCATGTAATTGTTTCCTTTCTTCCTGAGATTAAAGACAGAAAAAGCAATACTGTCCCTTTAGACAGGAGTAATGGACATTCAAAGCCTTTTCTGCCACTTGGACAGAAAAGCCAGATGTTTAGTGACTAGATCCTGTAAGTGGGTGAGAAGAGATGCTGTGCTGCCCCGTCAAAACACCACAGTCATGGCACAGCCACATCCTCTGCCTGCCCTATGGTGGGCAGCAGGCAGGACACTGCTGGCCATTTGCAGCAGGTGGACTAAGTGGCTGCATATGAGCTAATGATGGCAAATTCTAAGGTAAGATTGCAGCCATACAAATTTGTCTGACCCTTTTTTGTGGTTTTCTCAAGTGAAAGCCTTAGAAGGGGCTCTGGGGTTTGTGGCTTTTGTCTAAGAGCAAATGCACGTTTGTTGCTCTGACTCAATATTCAAGCTGCATTTGCTCTTGCTCCCCCGCTGCCCCCCTCCTTCCCCGTAGGGTGAAGTCACGCATCAAGCTGTGACTCCCAGTGCCTGACACCAGTGAGCACCTTGCACTGACTCAGCCAGGAGCAGCTCCAACTCGGACTCCAGGGCGGGAGGGGAGAGCGGCAGGGAGGGCGAGAGGCACTCCTCCAGCACCACCCAGCACTTCTGTCTTTCTTCAGCCAAGCACTCCGCTTCCTTCTCTTTTGAAGTAAACCCCTGGTTGCCAGTGAAGGCAGAGGGAGCTGTGCCTTTGGCCTCAGTGGGGAACAGGAGTCGGCCCAGGGTGCACCTGGACCCTCTGCTTTCTGGTTGCACTCCTGAAGCTGCAAAGCTGCCACCCGAAATTTTAACCAAAGGTAAATTTACCCAGCCTTCCGGTAGCTTAGTTTCACATTGATGTCTGACATCTTCTTGCTGATACCGGCTGACACCCAGCCTGGCCACCACTGGACCCCTGAACCTCCTCCTCACTACCTCCTCTCTCCATCCTTTCACATCCCTCCTGCAAGCAGCAGAGCTCGTGCTGCCCGCCAGATCCGCAGCCTGGGGCCAGCTGGGGCTCAGCCCTCGTGCTAGCACACCCACCTGTTTTCCAGACAGTTTTAAGGATTTAACCTTTCCTCTCTGCTCTCATTCCAACGTTTTCCTCCAGGCCTTTGTCACCTGGAGTCTGGATTACTGCTGCGCCCCTGGCCCCAGCAGCTGTAGCCTTGCCTCCTGCAAGTTCCCATGGAAAAGTCCTTGTCCTGGCTTGCCAATGGGGCTGTCTCACCCCGCTTTGGACGTCAGACCAGCATATCACCAAAGGCTGGTAATGACTTGGCTGTGTGTTTGTGCTCTGGTAATGCTGACCTCCATCTTTGTTGTGCCAAATGGCCAAGTTTTCCTGCCAGCTAAGTAGCTTCCCTCACATTCACCATTTTATTTCCTCTCTTGCCTCTCTTTCAGGGAAGGAGAAATGAAGACAGAGAAGGAGTGCCCATGACAAGGTGGCCTTGCCCTGCCACAGAGCTCCCTGCACTGGAGGTCCTCCCTGCTGAAGGCGCAAGGCGAGCTGAGTTTCACTGCTCACAGTGCAAAGCTCAGTGGTGCCCCACTCCTTCATCTTTACGCATACAAGCATCTGTACAACCTCTCTTTACAGCATGTCCCGTTGTGGTTTTGCAGGGACTGTATTTTCTTCCCCACCCCACATTCATCGCACCCTGTATATGATGCACACTCTGGACCTCGTGTTACAGGGGCAGCCATACAGCAGCACAGCCCCCTTTCCCTAACTACACTGTGGCTGCTGCACCCACCTCTGGTCCTGGCACAGTATTCACAGAGACTATCAATCACTCCTGACTCATCTTGGCACCATTTCTAGCATGACAGAGTCACTAGCTCTGCAAGCAAATCACTGCAATACATTACCGGCATGGAGTTGGCTTCCCTCCGTGGGCAAATGCAGACTCAGGTACCCAAGGCAGCACTGTTCTCCTGGACTCCCCATTTCCCTCTTGCATTTTACCTTGCTGCCTCACATTCTCCTTATCCATCATTCATTTCTGCACTTTGCCCTTACCTCAGCTCCTCCAGCTGTCTCCATCTATCCTGCTTATGTAATGGCTGTATAATAACATTACTGAAGGATTTGTTTTCTTTTGCATATAACCTATACATAGTCTAGCTGAGTTGAATTTAAGCCTGACAATGAGGACTTGGTAAAAACCTAGAGAAAAAGACCTAGAGGAAGAACAGGTCTCCTGAGTCATGATCAGCAATCTACTATCCACCCTCAGACATTTCTGTGAGCTTCAATGGAGGTTAAATGCTTGTTGCAGATGTACCTTTCTATAGATGTTTCTTACAGTACAGTATTTTTAAATAAATAAAAAAAATATTGCCCTGGAGAAAATAACCTTCCATTTGGCACAAAATACAATTCTGCACAACAACCAGATCTGCACCCATTTGCTTTCTCTTGCACAATGTCTTATGCTACCTTCCTCCCTTCTCTAGAAAATGCACAATGAAATACAAGCGAATATATGTATTTTATTTTTGTTGTGAAACACTTCTCATGAAAGAAAGGAAGCCTTGAGAGTATTTTAGACTGTCTTTTATAGTTCCTGTAGCTATAACTAAAACATGTGTTTTCAACATAAATCAGAGTGATATAATTATTTACACATCTTGTACAGTGCCTTTTTGTTCCTCCTACAGAAAACTCCTATAGGATCCCATAGAAAATAACTCTTTTACATCCAGCTTCAAAGGCTACATTCTCATTTATAGCGAGCAAAGAAAAACATGAGAGCAGATGATGGCGAAGGAAGCTGGGGGCTGCAGACCTGGGGCATTTGGGAGTTCTCCCTCTGTGCAACACACACATTTTGGTGAGGCTATGAAACCATTTCATCACGGGGTGCCAACAGAAGTGCATGTTCCAGTCAGACCAGATTTACCTAGTTGGGTCACTGGAAGTCAGGGTACAAACACCCAGGTTGTGCTGCATAGACCTTGACCTGTGGCTGGTGGAGCCTGGCTGGTTTTCCACCCCTGTGATGGGAGAAAGAAGTTGGTGTCTCAGGTGTTGCAGAGAAGGAGAAGCAGACGTCGTTAAATGGTCTCTCAGGTCAGCTTTGCTGTACTGTCCCACCCAGGAACCCTGTGCCCTCCAGCTGCGTGATAAGGGAGGCATGTTTTGAGAAAGGTGGCTGTCATGATGCAAACATCCTCTGGCTGCTCCTCTCGCTGCAGGGGTAAAGTCTAACCGCAGCCGGACACAGCCATGATGAGAAAGAGGAGCGCCGGGGGCCGCACAGCCTGGGCTCGGCATGGAGGAGCTGCCTGGCTGGCTCCTCTAACAGGCACTTAGAGCGTGACTGTCCCATGAAGCTAAAGCACAGCACTGCCTGGAAATGTATGACCACAAGGTGAACCGGGGAGAGCTGTCAGCAGCAAGAATGGCAAGAGGAGGTGGGGCTGTTTGACTTGGCTCCGGGATACTCGTAAACTGAAGGAAATGTCAGTAAACGTAAAAATGTCACTTTAATAATAGTAACTGACATTGCTGCTCCCTCTTTCATCAGCAATCCCAAACACTCGGTGGAGTGATAGGAAGAAGATTGTTTAACCCACCAGGGGCAGGTGGACACCTCTGAAACAACAGCATGGGAAGTCTGAACACAGAAACACCTAGGACATGAGTGCAGAGCCCACAAGAAAACCCTAGAAACACTGGGCTCACCTTCATTTTCAACAACCACCAGCAGGACAGTTTGAGCCATGCGAAAAGGCAGAATGCAGTTCTAGGTCTAGCCCAAAAGGCAGCTGTTCCCAGTGCATCAAGTTTTAGATCAGGTTCACCCAGGGTCTGTTTGGAGGAAAAGGATCAGTAATACTATTATTGCTTTCTGTGGGGCAGTAAGAACATAACCTTCTCCAAGCCTGCCGTGACATGGAGCAGTATTTTGCTGTCGCTGGTTGATGAAATTGCACATTAGCAGAACGACAATCAGCTGTCCTAAAGGTTTTGTTTTCTTGCCTTCTAGACCTTATTGATCCTCTTCCCAAGATCACATTCTCAGGCTTGACTGCTGCACATGGTGAAAGCTACACTGTGGAAATGCCAAAAGCAGTTCTGTGAAAGCCCTGTTCTGAAATGATGCCCGTGCACCACTTTACCAACAAGTGCCACTCACGCCCACCGAGCTGCCAGGATGCCTGGGGGTGCTGAGAACCTGCTGCTCCTGCTGGAGCTCACTCGCAGGAGCTCTGGGACAGTGACAGTGACATTGAGAGGGCAGCGTGCCCTGGCACAGCTGCTCCCCGTCTCCTGGCCTGCAGCATGCGCTGCACTCGGCTGGCGCTCATGTGGAAGCAAAAACCTTCTGAGCAACCCCCCTTTGCTATACGCCAAAGGGAAGCCTCCCTGAACTGTGGATGCTCAGCGCTTCTAAAAAACAAATGCACAGCTGGGAAAGTACATACACAGACATGTACTTTTTTTTCCTCAGCCAGGGCCTATGAATGTTTTGGGTCCAATAGATGTGACACTTTGGTTTCGTTTGGAAAGAGCCTGAGGACTAGAATCATGAGGTGCAACTAGCATGCACTTATTAGAGATGTCCATACTTCTGGCTGTGTGTCAGTGCTAAGATTCAGAGCTCATATCCTGGCAGCAAGCATAGAGACAGCTTGCACCTCTGAGACATATTCTGAGTTTACGTGCTGTTTACACTTGAAAGCATTTTCTTTGCAACCACAAATACAAGCCTGCATGTGTGTAAAGGGTTGAGAAGTTGCTGTATGATGCTTCAACGACGAAAGACGCTAGGCCAGCATGCTCTGAAGTTTGCCAGCCAAATGCAGACAGGGCTTTTTCTTCCTTTGTTCCTGCTCCCCACATATCTTGCACTGCATGATTTATTTATTAAGAATATTACATTTCATTCAGCTTAGTATAAACCCAGAGAGTGCTGAAAAAGGGGAAGGCAATATATGAGTAACTTCTGGCTGCTGCCCTCTGTTGCGTCTGCAGCTTGCTGTTAGGACAAATGCGTATACGCAGAAAAGCTGTGTGAGCAAAGAGGCAAACAATAAAGTTCTGTTAGAGAAAAAGCATCAGCACTGTGTACTGTCGAAATCAATGCTAACAGCTTCCTTGGAAAGAGTTTACAAGGTAAATGTTCCTGAGAAGTGCCTAGCAGATAGATGTTTTGACTCACAGGAGGAGGCTGTAGCGTTCATGACTCCCAGCTACTTACTGATACCACTTGGATGAGACAAGCAGAGGTTTCTTATTTACTGAGCTAGAGAAAGATGTCAGTTCCAATGTTTTCAGTGCTCATAATTTAATTCTGAATCTTATAATATTCTTTTTTCCCCTTAAAGCTCTTTCGCTTGGAGTCCTGTGAGTGTATCAGAATCAGGGCTTTCATTTCTTGGAAGGAGGAAATTTGCAGTTCTCACATTTTATGGGGGAAATCTTTAAAATATGGCCCAAAAGCTAAAAAAAAAAAAAAAAAAAACCCAACAAAAAATAAACAAACACATACAACAAATCAAGTGAAACCCAACAAATACCTTTATGTGGCAAGGCTGAAGCTATATACACACACCTTTTTGTCTGCGTGAAGCAACTGATGGAGCTCTAATCTGTACATCACAGTCACTCTGGTTCAGAATAGCAAAACTATTTGAATTTGTTGAAAAGATGACTCCAAATCTTTGCTTCAGTCCATCGTCCCATCGAACATCTAGGCACAATTTGAGGTTTTATCTCCTGCACCTCCCCTCCAACCTGCTGAGGTTTCCCTGGTGCTGGTCTGTGACAGCCTGGTTCTCCCCCTTGCTAGTCTGGTATTGCTCCTGCTGCTGTCTCCCAGCTGGCCACGCTGGCAGCCATGTCTGGGGATGGTCCTCCCCAAGAGGGGGAAGGGTGAAAGAGGAGTGCCAAGCCTGGCAGAGCAACAGGCAAGGAGAAAATGCCAAGGGGCCCAAATTCCTCCCAGGCATCCAACACTAGCACTCTGATTGCCATCTTTTAAAGTCCTGCACTATTGAACTCTTGGTAACCAAGGCATCTGATGGAGGGACATGAAAGATGTCACCACTATGTGCCTTTTAACTTCTTAAAGGTTCCCTAAAACATGACATAAACATCCCTCTAAGTGCAGCAGCAAAGTTTTCTTTGGTCATACTGCAGGACCAGAGGGACTCCAGACTTCATATTTTTATTATCTTACTTTCATGCAGCATTAATTTTGTGTAGAATAGAGGTGCTGTAAAGAAGCACAACAGCCCTGCTACATATAATGAAAAGATGTTTTTGTATGCTGGGAGCAGGCTTAGTACAACAAAACAGGCTCTGGTGTACAGCAATCACGGCTCCTGGTGCTCTGAAAGTTTGGGTATGCTAAAAAAATGGGGATGCTGAGACACTGGTCTGCACCATCCCAGCACAAAACTTGCTCTCTACTTAGGTCTTTCATGTCAAGGGGATTATGTTATCCTCAGGGACAATGAGAATGGGCCCAGCTCTGTCTCCGAGTGCTCTGGACAGAGCTCAGTGACAGCTTCCCTGGCTAATCATCAAGAACCTTTAATTTTCCTTCCTCGGTGGCACGAGGCATCATACCCCACTGCTCGGAAGAAGATTGTTTCTGATGGATTAAGGCAGTTAGACATCGCACCTAATGGCAGAGGACTATGGTCTCTCCTTTCCCTGCACCAGCAGAACTTTGCCTTGTGAGTTAGAAATATGTCCGCTATCAAGGACTAAGGAAGCAATTCAGGAATACCTGAAAAATTCAGGAGCCTGCACATAATGCAGCCACAGAGGGCTTAGCCTCCTCCCCAGACTGAGGTACGCCAAGACCCATCACCTGCTGCTGGTGCACAGACAGCAATGGCAAAAAGCAGTGGAGTCCAACTCCAGCTGTTGGACTGTACAGTTTGGGAGCAGGAGTTGTAGTAATGTCATTTACCCTTTAGCTGCTACCTGTTGAACTGCTGGCCGATGCCAATGACTATCATCCAGAAAAAAATGATACCAGTGTATTACTCAGTTAGTGTTAATGAGCCTTGAATAATCTAAATTTTCAGGATACTTAGGCTGCCCCCATCTTTGGGCTTGTACCACAGCATCCTGCCTCTACAGCACTGAAATATAGTCTTGTCCTGCATTATCCCCGGGCTGCCCAGCTTATTCTGCAAAGACATCTGCAAAGAGAAATAGTGCGGCACCAGAAGAAACTCTGTGACTCCCATTTAGATAGCACTATTTCCCTAAATTAAGGTCACCAGGGCTGTATCCAGATTAGTAAACAAATAGATCAAGGACTGCTCTCTGGCACTGAGGACAAGTGGCCCAACACAGCCCACATCTGCCTGGCTAAACTCTCCTTTCCAGGAAAACAGGATGACTGCCTCCAAACTGCCTGTTGGGAATGACCTGGGACATCCATATCCTAAGTGACACCTTGGGTGGATCCATAACTGTAAGCAAACTATTCACGTGAGCACCCAAATTATGCCTCCTTTTTTGTAACAGACCTCTTGGATCCAAATCTCCTTTCATAATGGTGTAAACCAATACTATAAACCATGAACACAGGAAACAATGAATAAAGCCCTGTTTTCCTGTGGCACAAGCAAGTTTTTCTTCTCTAGGCATCTAGGAAAAAGAAGATTTTTATTTTGTTTTGTTTTCATCTCCATTTTTCAGTTTTGCAATTAGTAAAACCATTAGTATTATTCAAATGCAATTCACAGAACGCTTTCAGATGAATGACAACTGGTTGGATATGTATCCACCCTAACATCTTGGCCTTGCTTTTCTTTACATGCCAGCATAAATCAGTGAAATCACTGTATAAAACCAGTGTGAGATCAGAATCAAGTCTATGTGCAGTGACCATTACTAAAGGAAAAAAAAAGGTGCTTCCTTCCCATTATATCACATAGCATCGTTTGCCAAACAACATGCCATGTTGCCTTCAGGCACATGATTAATGCCAATGCAGTTCCAATAAAGCTTACAAAGCGCACAGCCCTGGTCTCCCTGGAGAGTTAGCAACAACAATGAGCAAAGCCTAAACGATGCTGTTCTTCATCTTTCAGTCACCAGGGACTTCCAGCCTTTTCGTCATTTCTCAGTATTAATCTTTATTTCTTTTTCAGAGTAATGACATTTCTCAGCAGTGAATATTTTTATCAGCTGGCTACATCCACAAGACACAGAGCGTTCATTTCAGCTGTCTTGTTGAAAGGATTTTGCCTTGGAGTGCCACTTCCATTTCCCTTTTTCTAATTTGCTTATTCTCTTATTTACATATTGTTTTCCAATTTGTTGCAGTCTGGTTTTTCTGTGCTGTAAATACCAACCCCCAGCTCCTTTGCTGGGGCAAAGGGCTTTCTTTCAAAGTTATCATCTAAGGTATTCTGTGTGTCTTATGCGCAGCACTAGGTGCAAGTCCCTTTGTGACCAGGATAGTGGCTAGTCAGGGCTAGAACCAGCTGGAACATTAGTTTTCAATACAGAGAGGAACAGTAAGCCTAAATTTATATTAACACATGGGTTAAATCCAAATGCTTTTACCCAGGCAGAACTCCCAGGGGCCAAATTCTCCTTTACACAAAAACCTCTTTATACCAGTCTGGTAGTGGAAAGAGACCTTACAGTGCTTACAGATATTTAAGGGCCATTTCCAGTGCCAGAACATTGGAAATCCTTCATTGAAGGATCAGCTCGCAACTCTCATGCATTTGGCCTGACTCTGAAGTTATGGTTTTGACCCACTTTATTCCTGGACACTTTACAATATCAATCAAGGCACTTCACAAACTAGGCATTTCCCTGCCTGCTCAGAGGCAGCCATTTGCAGTGATTGTATGTGGGTGTAACAGTAATGTCTCAAAAGTCTAAAGGCCAAAAAGTAAAAAAATATCTTTTCCCTTTGGCCCCCCAGGGGTGATTTTTGGTATGCAAAAAAATGTAGCTGCTCAGGCTAACATCTAGCAGTGCTCTAGGATTTCAGGAACCGCAGTTTCTCCAGCGGCTGCACATCGCCCTTCCCAGCAGCGGGGGAAAGGCAGGCCTGGAGGTGTGGGGTGCGTGCTGCTGGCACGCTGCGGGACCCGACCCAAACCTCCAGCCTCAGACTGCTCAGATGGATAGAGCTGATGGGCTCACAGCACAGAGGCAGGGCTGCAGTGTGACAGACAGAATATGTATGTTTACTTTATTCATGTGTGCCTGATCCTATTTTCTGATAGATAGATAGATCAATCAATCGATCGCTCGATCAACAGTGTGTGTGTGTGTGTGAGTGCATTAATAGCATGCTTTCTTTGAGTGAATGAAATATGCTTTCATTAACAATTGACTAAATCAAGTGTGGCTATTCTTTCTTTTACCCATTCTTGAACATGCTTATTAGAAAACCTTTGCTGATCAGGCCAGAAGTGATTTTTGTGAAGGCTTCTAATAAAAACTCCTAGCTGCAGTTTCCCGGGGAGCCCTGCATACACACTGGAGACCGATAGGGAATCAGGCACTTAAATCTTTGGTGGTACAGCTCTGGAGGAATAAATACAAATTCAGTATGTTTTGTGCTGTCAGCAAGATCTGACATGATGCAAGACACTAAAAGTGTAGTCAAGTCTAATGTGTTAGGGCATTAGTTGAGCATGTGCAGGTAGTGAGACAAACAGGTAGCATCGTTTCACCGGATACATGAATTTTAAAGGAGTGAGTGAACAGAACCACTGTTTTTTACAGCACCATCCACTGTCCATCCCTGGAGGCAGAAAACAAGATGTGATGAGCCAAGAGTCTGATCTGGGGTGGCAGATCCGTCTTTACCACGGGAAAACAGATACTTCACTATGAAATGACATCATCTTTAATAGCGTGGGATCTGTCACCAGCAGTTGTAAACAGAGACTGATTTACAAGCCAAGCAGCCTTCTTAGACAGCAAGACTTGATTCAAATTTGCAGTCCTAGACCTTTGTAGAAGAGAGCTTAAAGTACCCTGACTTTATGTAACTCCTTCGTTTAAAGTTACCCAGCAAAGAATTTCTCCAGACTCAGCAAATCTGACCTTCTCACCAGGCGATCTACTTCAACGAAAGTTACTCAGGAAAATCTCCTGGATGCTGGGGTCTTTAAAATGAAGTATCACATGCAGGTGGGGGCCAGTTCTGCAGCACCTAAGGCTCCTGCTCATTTCATGCTATGTCATGTGTAGGACTCTAGCATCACCCTGTAACACACTGTGACTAATTTTGGACCCTGAGCACAGGTTTGAGTTGCAGCAGTTGAAGTCCATGCCGTGGACTCCAGCCTCACACCTCCCTGGGGCTGCAGACGCGGCTTGTGCATTCACAGCCCCCGTGACACAGCCTGTCTCCCGCTGTAGGGCTTTGCCTGTCAGGCTGTGCTGATGTGATCTGCCAGCCCCTGATCTCCCTCCTGTACAGTCACGAACGGGGAGAGCGACAGAGGTGCTGCCTTGCAATTGCAAGGGCTGTCCCGTGAATCATCCTACAAGCCGTCCTGAAAATCACCCTACAAGCCAGCCCGCTCCTTAGGGGCCACCAAGAGCCACAGCCCTTTGTACTGGAGACGTCTGATGTGTCCCCCACTGTGACGCCTGATACAGTGCTATCTCACAGCGCACATAACGTAATGCTCAAGCCAAATGTGTTACAGCATCTCTCTGCGAATGTGGTTGTGTGCAGATATGAGAAAATTGTCATCATAAGACAAGTTGCCCGTTATATCAATGCTTCATAGTACTAGAGCCTTCCAACTGAGCAATGATAACAGCGTAGGAGTGGATTTATTTGTCTTAGCTTAAGTGCCTCCAAATTTGACATAAAACAGCATAGGCCTTCTCATATTAAAACAGCTTATATTACTAGACTACTATAAACTTACACCTGAAATTACAGCAAACATATTTATGTGCCGGTATCTTACTTCCAAAAAAGACACTAGCATTTCAAAGAGAGACTCAAAATCAGCTCCTGTAAATTTTAGAGACTGTTCCCATGAAGTGGTTTATTAAACAAACCCTAAGAAGAAACAGGAGGCAGATGACCCTTTACGGAAGAGTATTACTGATGATCTTTACTCTGTAGGAGGGTAACAGTGGAAAGCTTAAGCAGTGCTGGTGCTGCAGCTGAATTTTGAAACACTGCCACCTCACGTCAGCTTAGCAAGGAGGCACAATCCAGGCCAGCCTCCCAGTGCCCTTGGTAGAGATTCCTCTGGTGTTTGCCTGGCAGCATATGGCACGGCAGCCTTGCTCCCAGACGCACTGTTGTCCACATTATTGTTGTTATTTTTTAATTGAAAATCATTAATAATGTCCATGCCGCTTTACAAACCCAGAGCCAGCGTGCGCTCTCCCTTTGCAGGTTAAGCATCCAGAAAACATGAGCTGTAAAGCCAGATACTGGTATTTGCTATTTCACGTTGGTATCTGTGTTGCGCTGGATACATTGGCATCGCTTGAGAAGGTGTGGGGCACCAGAGGATCATTCCTCCTTCTTTCTGACTCTGCAGAAAGGTGTCAGGGGAAAGCTGGACATGGACGGACACTCCCAGGGTGCCGAGGCCATGACTCCAAAGGAGAGCTGCCCCCGCAGCTGGCTCCATTTTCACATCCTGCAGCAGGGCTTGCTTTATTGCTCTATTTTCCGTTACTTCTGAGCAAGAACTGAAGTTTCTCTCTTCCACATCAGGGAGACAACTGGCGAGTGACTTGTGGCGTGATTATTGGTTTTAATATAGAGCAGAGAGTTAAAATGAGTGCTGTGGTTTTCTAGTCAATAGGAATACTACTGTATATAATACTTTGGTTATCCAACTCTTCTGCAAAAGGACTTTTTTTCGTACCTGACCTGTGTTGAGCGGTGGTTACATTACAGGCTGAAGAGCAGGACTGAGACTCTTTGTGCCTCTTTTGCTGGCTAAAACTTCGGCGCAAAGCAGCCAGACTCCTTAGGAAGAGCAGAGCTTGGGGATCTGCAGCCAGTGGGCCTGGGAGCTGGGTCTGTCCAGACTGCAGCAACGGGACCATCAGCCCTACCAGCAAACTCAGTGCTGAGGTTCTCCTCCCAGAAAGACCTGGGGACTGGCCTGAGATGCCCTCTTCATACATGATCCTGCCTGAAAACAAACTGCTTCTTGCTTTTTGGACAGTTAGTTTTCAGCCTGTTTAGCTTTCTGAGCCAGCTCACAAGAGTTACAATGTTGTCCTCAGGACCTGCCCTACGGATGGAGAAGGCTATACAGTTGTGCACTATCTATCTGCTGCAGTGTTCGTGCATGCATGAGCTGGATTAGGTGGGCCCATGGAAAGGGCTAGAGCTCCCCCAGCATCCTCTCCTGCCATCCCCCCAGTTGGTCTGTATCTGCTCATTTTATACATGTATGTGTGTGTGTTATTCACACACACAGGGGTTGCAGAATCAGGCCCTATTTCGATGCAGTAAGGTGCCCAGTTCAGCAAAAACGCATAAATGTGTGTTTAATTTCATGCTCTTAACACTAGGCATAATGTCAGTTTATGCCCACTTTAGGAGGCATAGTTCTCTCTTCACCTTGAGTAGTCACCTGCTTGATCCCCTCTTCCAGCCTCTCTGAGACAGTCCGGCACCTACAGAGCCTGCAAAGACGTTGTGCAAGGAGCGCACCGAGCCTTGAAGTGCTCCTCTGGCTCCTGTGAGCACTCGGCGGGGACGACTCCTGACGCTGGTCGGCTCGCTCCCTGGGCCCTGGGGACTGCAGCCGTGCCCCGGCGCCAGCCGGCTGTGGGTAAGCGGTAGAGGGTTTGTAGGACACAGGAAGGGAATCTAAAGTGAAACAGGACAAGTGTCGGTAAATAAAACCTGGAGAAGCCCTGAGATGGCACTGAGGAACTGCACAGCACACGGCAGAGCGGGCAGATTAGGGACCTATTTAAAAAAAGCCTCAGGCTCTGACCCAGACCTAGCAGCCCCAGCTAGGCAACAAGCCCAGACTCAAAGCATATATGAACAGGCTTGAAAGTTTTGTCAACAGTCTGGAGGTGTGGATTAAGGGCAAAGCAGCTTCTCAATGCTGAATAGAGAGGTGTTTAAAATCTGCCTTAAATTAGGGAGATGCTTACATGCTCCCCAGAACGGGTGTCAGGGACAGCTTCAGGCCCTGGGAGGCTGTGTTTTCTAGTTGCCACTCACCCTTCAGAGGGTCCCCATGGACGAAACTCCCTCATTCTCAGTTTGATGGAAACTCCTGCATGGAAAAGTAGGTAGGGTTGAAGGTGGGAGCCTGTCGCAGCCCAGTCTCACGCCAGTTTAAAATGTCAGGGAACTACATTCTCCAGTAGCAAATGTTTCAGAGCTAGAGACGAGAATTTCTGCCGTGGAAAAGCAAAGAATATTCTGCCCATCTGCCCATGGTGAAACTCTTTTCCAAACTCTAATCTGTTAGTAGCTGCCTTAGGTCATGTAGCACGGTGATTTATATTTCCCATTACCCTATCAAATGTAACAGTTTTCATTATCTACCTAAACGGTTATTCCTTCTTGACATTCAGCCTGTATTATGGGACAGATCCTGATACGTTGTAGCTGCTTTGGGCCATTCTGTTCACCTCCAGTACCCAGAAATCTGCATTATCCTGCTAGATGTGGAATTTCCAGGTGGAATAGATGCAACCTTCCCATCCCTCCGTGCTAGGATTGCTTGTGCCATCTGTACAGCTTTCAGGGATTTCTGCAAGAAATAAATTGGTCTGATGCGGTCATTCTCTGCTGCCTTTTTGACAGTAGATTGTCAGAGAAAGCAGATCCAAAATGAAGACCTAACTTCCAGAATGGTGGTTTGCAGATATCCATGCTTGAAATCATATGGCTGCATATGTAGGTGTAGTTAATACCTTTGCCTAAACAAACAGGTTTCCCTGCTGCAATGAGACAAGCCTCCCATGCAGGTATCTGGAAGTTCCTTTTGCACAGTGGAAACATCTGGTAGTAGGTGGATTAAATAAGCCAGAAATTGAGCCAGGAGGAGAGGAAGGAGACAAGGATAGGAAGGAAGCAAAGCTAGCAATTAGGTGCAGAGAGCTGTTACTATGCAAGCTGAAGTAGGAGGAGCGGGAGTTAAACATTGTTTGTTTGGTTTGTCAGGAAGAAGAGAAAATAGAAGCCATGGCAAAGAGGGAAGAACAATAAATATAGATGAGTTCAAGTACTCTCTGAATCTGCATACCAGTTTTGAGACTGAAAAAGCTCACATCAGACTAGGATGTCTCTATCAACTCATCACAGTGCCATCCTATTTTCTGAAGACGGGAAAAGAGTGACGATCCCCTTTTCAAGGCAAGATGAGTCCTGGCACCCTGGAGGCTCCCCAACACAGGCATATACACATGCATGCGCATGCATGCATGCACATGCACACGTGCACACACAAGCAAACAACGAGCACATACATGCACATAACGTGACAGGAAAATGTTCAGAATTGCATTTAGCATCTCAAGAAACCTAGGGATTGCAGACTGGGCTGTGAAAATAAATCTGTGCAGCCTGCACTGGTATTGAAAATCTATGCCCACCAGCTGCTTGGTAGCCATCTGTCCTTGCCACTGAATACCAAGCAGGAGTGCTCCATATATGCTTGCCCAATTGCAATTCTGCTCACCTTAAGTTTGGGAGAAGCAGCAAACACCGTCAGAATGACAAGCTGACAGCAACAATACTGCAACAATATGCTGCGGGAGAAGGAAAAGAAGAGAAAGAAAGGACATTTCCAAAAGAGATCAAGACGTGATGCTGACATTATCACACCCCAGGGAGAGGGCTGAAACCATCCAACTTATTTCATTTTAAAACCTTAGGTTCATTCAGATTTCCATTCCCAAAGGTAAGCAGCCAATTTCCTTTCTCCATGAATAATTCAGCCTTGCTGTGTATTTACTGTTTCATATGTCATCTCCACCTTAGTGTGTAACAGTTCATTTTGGACAATATCTCCTCAACATTCTGGAAAATATCTTTCTCTTTCCTGTTACAAAACATTTGCAAATTTCTTCAGTTTCTAGATCAAAGCTATTGGAGTGAGTCCAGGAAAAGCGGGGGTTTTTTAGCCTGTGGCTGTATATCAATCAGCAGGTCACCAAAAGTTTCTGGATCAAATGTTAACACTGCTTGGGAAGACATCCATAAGTTACTGAATATTTCAGCACAGGAAGGAGGAAGCAAAGAGTGACTCAAATCAAATCCAGGATTTCTTGTTTTCAGTAAGAGAGAACCAAATCTCTTCACAACTTTGCCAAAACCCATGATTGAAGGCACATGGAAACACAAGTCATAGCTTAATGTAGCTGTCCCTGAAGTCCACGAAGACATCCTTGTAAGGTTTTTGTGGTCTTTGGCTCAGACACAAAATGCACACAAAGTACTGATCAGAAAAAGGACTGTACAGAACTCAGTAGAGAAATGAAACCCTATCAGAGCAGGCTGATAGGTTAGAGATCAGCCTATCTCAGACTCAGCTAAACTGGGTGTGAACTTCTCCAAAATGTAGGTTGGAGGGAAGTTTTTTATTCCTAGAGAAAAAGGCTCCAAACATTTTGGAGCCAGGTCCAAATTACCTCAAAATTTGGGAGACATTTGGGTTTGGGATTCTGTCTCACATTCATCCTAAGTATAAATAAGGGGAGTACTGAGAGAAGGGGTCCTTTCGGTAATCTAGTCACTGGTGCTGAGCACAAGCTAAAGCAGACTGGAAATCTGAACCAGATCCCAAACTTTGTGTTCAAGCTTGAAATTAAATTTCTCCCCCACTAAGTTCTAGCATCTAGCTCTTCTGAGTGTGACATAAACCACATTAACTGAGCCAAGAAAATCAAAAGGAGACATCCTTCTCATGCCAGGCTAGTGCTGATGGGATGAGAAGCTGCTTGCATAAGACAAGCTTGCTTTATACTCCCTGCAACTAATAAAGTAAAGGCCTAGCTATACTAGCATTTTAGATGATAACGGAGGTATAATTTGCAAAGCTGTAGTCGAAGGGTGTCTCTTTCTCTCTTCTTATACCAGGACTAAGACAGCCTTATAGAAACTGAGCTGGAACTTGTTGGAAGCTCCATCTATGACCCAGACCAAAGTGCTCTCCCCCCACCCAGGTCATAGAAGTTCAGATAAGGATCTGCTATTTCTGTCTTTAAGCCTAGAGCTGACTGCTGTCAGTCTCATTAAACGTGCAACATGCTCGAGAACTTGTACAGGGCAGAATTTTGCCAGAGGGCAAAATCTGGCCAAGGGTATAAAAGCTCCAAACATCCAGGGCGGAGGAAAGCAGGCCTCACAGTGAGGCATCCCTGAAAGCAGTAATAAAAAGGTAATCTTTCTTCCTTCCTTCCCATAAAATAAAGCAACAAATGGTATCTGCAGTGCTGACAGAACTTGCTGTTTGCTGAGGCTGAGATATAGCCGTTGGCTGTTTATCTAATGCAGATAAATAAGCAGATATCAGAGTAAAGGTCAATGAAGTATTTGCCCTATCCCTAAATTACACAAGAGTGTGTCATCATGAGGATCGTAGCTCAGTGTAGCTACGCTGGCTTGTGTTTTAGCTTGTTCCTTTCATCCCAGAAGTGAACATTCCTGCTTTTGACATGTAAAGGGGTAGTGAACAAAGTTCAGGAGGCACCGCGCAGAGGGAGAGCTCCCTAATGTTGTCATGGGAAAAGGGCTGCTGGCCAAAACAACAACTGTGTCAGCAACACATGTATATATTCAGAAAGTACCTTTTATGAATCCATGGTTCTGTAGTCAGAGAATGTCAGAAAGCAAACACAGAAAACCCCTCCACATAGTTTACCCAAATATGTGGCCCAGCATAGTCCGGGAAGAGAGAGGGAGCGTCGAGGGAAGAGTTTTACGTGACTGAAAGAGCTTTTTTTCAGTGTGTGGCCATACTAAATACAAAAAACATGAGTAAGAGCCATGGGAGAATGTGAGGAAATCCCTTCGGAGCAGCTAGAGGTCATACCCTGTTTCCTTGGACACAAATCTAAATGCAGGGTGTGCACTAGTGAACCTGAGTGCCAGTGCGGTCCACTGGCTCAGTACTGGCCAAGATGAACGTGGCTGGACACAAATGCCAGCGCATCACTCGCGCCTCTCTGAGAGAGTCCTCCTGGGCTCCTACAATACATTGGTTTTTTCTTCCTCACATCACAGAGAAGCCTTCCTGGGGAATCACCACATTGAACAGGATATGGAAAAAATGATTCTTACTTTTTATTTGACAAATGCCATAGTGCCCTGAGGCCCCAGCTGTGGCTGGAGCTCCGCCGTACAAAGCACCACGCCACATGGAACAAACACCCTTCCTGGCTTTCGGCATCACACTCTGCCCCTGAGGAAGAGTCGATCCCAGGGGATGCTCTGCAGCCCCACGCTCCTCCTGCTCAAAGTGAGAGCATTCGGGTGGGCTCGGGACTCCAGCACAAGCTCTGCTCCAGGAGATGTGTCCGTGAGCCCATCTTCTGGCTTTGCCTCATCTCTGTTCAGCATCTCTGACTTCCCAGGCCCTCAGCAAAAAAGAAAAGTAGCTGCTTCATGCCTCTGTGACTTCACGCAGTGAATTTCCTCCTACAGCTGGCTCTATGCCCTGTATTACATCACTAGAAGGTGGGATAATACAAGGCCGGGTCTATCTTCATATGTTGTCAAGACATTTGGGACAGTAATGTTTTCCAAGCCTCCTCCACTCATCTTCAGGAACTGCAAGCCTTGGAAAACCAGATGCTCAGGCATATAATTTAGGCACAAAGCTGGTGCAGTGAATCAAAAACAATACAGGAAAGGATCTTGACTCTCATTACCACGAATGAGAGAAAGCTGAAACCTGTGGCTCAAGCCCCTCAAGAATTTATGCTCTGATATAACTGAAACCTCCCAGGAGATCCTGGGTCAAGATAGAAAAAATAGACGATTTATAGCATTCCTAACGTATCCATGTCCTCCCCCCAGCATGTAGCTGCCATTTACGTTAGCTGTGGATTTTACTCAGACAAATGACTTCTCCTGCAAGCTACTATGATGATTCCTGTTTTTTTGCATGAGAAATAAGAATACACACAACAACAGAAAAGTCAGATGGGAGGGAGTAGAGACAGGAAAAAACTTCATTAAAAATGATTATGTATCCACAGCAGCAAGTTACCACAGACCAATAACTTCGGCTAGGGTGAAAAATGGTAAAGCAGTTACATGGTGCCAGCTGAACAGATGTAGTTGTTCAAAGAACCAAAATTTGCAAGACACGCCAGAACTGTTAAAAAAAACATCTTCTAAGGACCAATGTTCTTCTGCCCTAAGACAGAAGATGAGATATCACTTGCTACTTTCTTTTGTAAAAGGTCCTGCTACGGAAACATCCCTATTTGAGAGGGGTGCTGGTGGCCTCATACCAGCAAGGTCTGCAGATGTCAGGTGATGTCTGTGTGGCAGATGCACTAAGGTGCCGGGTTCTTCTAGCTCCTGGGTAGGATGCTCTGCATGTGCCACGGTTAAGAAAACACTACTTCCACCAGAAAACAGCTTTCCAAAAGGGGAAGCTTGCCCTTGCTGCCTGTCTGGCCCAAACCCAGACTTTGAAACAGTTATCTGTCAAAAGCCACAGCGCCTCTTCCTCAGCTTTGGTGTAAATGATCCGCCCTCTGTCCCAATTATCTGCTTGGATTATTCAGATCACTTACAGTGCCCAAGAGTGACCAGCATCCCAAAGTTGGCCTCGTTGTCCCCCAGTGATACCTCTTGCAGACACATGTGAGAGCAAGGCATCACTCGTTCCCCAAAGCGGAAGGCCGTGCCCCCTGGGCTGCCAGAAACAGGTCCCTTATACAGCAGAGCAGAAAATAACCCGCTAGGAAACCACAGCCTTTTGTTTTAGCAATTAACACTTCCCACTTTAGCTGCTCCAAGACAATTGCTGAGTTTTTTGTGGGTTTTTTTTTCCTCTTCCGCTGTGGCAGCTGCTACTTCTTTGCTTTTTCCGAGTCTGCTTGCTGGCCACCGTTCGGCAGCTGGCCAGCCAGGGAGTAGAAGGATGCTGGAGTAGGAGGTGACGTGCGCTTTCCCACAGCCTCACTTCTGAGGAATTACTAACATTGACTAAATACAAACATTTTGTGAATTTGACAGATATATATGCTGTATATGCTTTCACAAAGGCTAGAAAAATTTGCTCCCAGGAATTTTACAACTTTCTCTTAATTAGTAAAATAGCATGAAATAAGAGGTATTCATTTCAAGCTTTTGCTCTATTTGCACACGAAGAAATTATTTATTAGGTACAATCAAAAAATATCCTTACATTTGCTAAGTTTCTATAAACCGTTCAGAAAGCAAGAGCTAGCAGATTTGTGAAGGACATTCTGTTTAAGGCATTTACGTTTAATAAGAGATCAATGTAGCAGCATTTTTGTTCTTAGTAAACGTAATGTTATTAGAGGTTTTTCAGTTTACTAGGATACTATTGAGGGTTTATTTGAATGATGATTAATTTATGATTTCTGTATTTGACAATCAGCTTTGAAAATGAAGTGTTAGTTAGAAGAGATGTATAATTATGTGCATCCACACAGGGAGTTCCGTATGTTTTTTACATAGATGAGGCAAGCCTTGCCTTTAAAAGTAGCTTCTGGCCCCCGCCAGGGCGTCGTTGGAACCAAGTTTGGGAGCATTTTTAGGAGCATTTGAGGAACTTCCCTTTAGGGGTGACGCTGACGATTCCTGATTCCAACCATAGTGGCTAGACATCTGAAACTACTGGAAGCCCAGTTTAAATTACCTGTTTTCTACGAGCCTTATTTTTTGGAAGGATGGATCAAATTAATCATACTATTAAAACAACAGCAAGGAAACCAGTGACTGCAAGCACAGGGCATTGGTCTAGGGAGAATTAGATAACTAATTGCAGTTGCTATAAACTGACTTGGGCACACCTGCTAAACTGGGGAAGCCAAAGCAATATTTATTTTGACACATTTTTGTGGGAGAATGCTTGGAAAGCTAAGGATATTGTAACATTACTAGTTTATGTAGTTTTAAGTCTGAATTGTCCACAAATGATTGAATTTCACTGAGCTGTTAATACACGAGACTTACATGTATCCAGTTAGAGCTATTAAAAGCAAGAATGTTGTGGATAATGTTTCCAATGTTAATTAATTGAAATAGTATCAGTTGGAGAACATCTCCCCAGAAGCTGCCTCAACCAGCCCCTACCAGCTATGATTTATAGCCACTTGGCCTGGCGGTATGGAAATTTTAAAGACTGGATTGCTGCTGCAAGTTTATTCTTTAGCATTGAAATTAGGCTGTAATTCTACACAATTTGTTAGGAATGAAATAAAGAAATATTTTTCTTTTAATACTGATGTTGTTTTAGAATGTTGCAAGGATTTGCAAGTTGAAGCCCAAAGGATTTCTGTGATGATTACTTGAAGCAAGCAGTGGGTAGTTTATTGTTATTAAAATAGAGTTATTAAAAACTCTCTAAGTTTATTGATTTCATAGAATCATAAAATAGTTTGGGCTGGAAGGGACCTTTAAAGATCATCTAGTCCAACCCCCTGGTTCAATGGTTACTATGAAGAAAAAAGTCTCCAAGGAAAAAAAAAAGTTTCACGAATCTGGAATGTACTTTTTCAGCATGAGCTGGGGCAGGGGCGGGGGTTCCTATGTTTTGCCAAATATAAAGAACATGTATTAAGAGTCTATAAATTGGGAAATACTTGAAAAAACCTGAAACAGGAAAAGATGCTCATTACAGGATGGTGTGGTGAGGGACAGGTTTCCTTTTAACCCTATGAAAAGTTTGAGGCAAAACCACCAAGACATCCAGTGGGTGCTCTCTGAATAAAATTCTCATTTTAGCTCAGTTTTGAGCTATAGGATTTGCCTATTTTTAAAGATTCTTAGATAGCAGAACCTGTTGTATACTTTTATGATTAAGAAGAATCTTTCCTGAAAATGCAGATAAAAACTATTAGGCAAAGTTTTATGTGTAAAATGCATCAGCCACAAAAGACAAACTTGTATTGGATTCAGTTTATAATACGTCATCTGACTAATGAAAGGGGTTTAGAATAATTATTCAGCCAAATATAAATGGATAGGGAAATAGATCATTCACTTAGTTGATGATAGCTAAGATAACATGCTAAAGTTTTACAACCTAAGAATGAAAGATCACTTTCTAATTTTATTACTTATTTAAATAATTTTAAAATAATTATACTCACATAGTTTTATTACCTGCCACGGTGTTGCAGCACATAATTTAAGAACTATTTGCATTTTGGCAACCCTCATACTTTATCCAAACACAGTTCTTGCTGTTGGGACAGGAAGACTCTCTCTGTGTAGTTCTAGAGTTTTTACCTGTATGTGTGTGATTCACGAGATGCTGATATTTATGCACAATCATCCATTTCTGGTCATTTTGAAACCAGCATCTATAAGACCGAGGATTAATTCAATACCTCCCTTTTAAGTGTATAGCAGGAAGATACAAACATTGCTATCCAGCTTCACTTTGTCCATAGGTGTGCTGGGTTTAGAGTGACAACTAAAATGGAAGCAGTGCAAGCTAAGAGAAAAACAATGATCAGAAAAATTAACTAGAAAAATTCTGGTCAACTGTGTGTGATGTACCCCCAAAAAACTGGCAAAGAAAAACACCCAAGTAAAGGTATAATTAGCATATGGGTATTTATTGTTTAAAATACAACAAAGCCCAACAGAAAGGTAAGCAACTACTGTAAGCTTTCATTTAAAATTTTAGTAAGCCCTAAGTGTATTGTGGCTGTATAGGTTATGACTTAACTTGCAATATTAACAATTGATTGAACAGAAATATTTTAGTAACAGAAATTAACAGTGACATGCCACTAGCAAATCTGATTACTATTACAGGACCAAAGTTGTTACCAACAAGATTAAACACTGAAGATGTATTAAAATTTCCTTCCAAAGAAAGGCTGCCTATCAGTGTGTAATCTTGTTATCAGCCCAGCCAGGAGGGTCTCTCCCAACCCTGAAGGAATACTCTAATTTTGCAGAAATACAGGTTGGGAATATTTGGAGGTGAGATGTTCACCTAATGTCAGTGAATTTCATTGTAGGTATGCAAGTATGTTACTCAGAAAGGTTATAGGAAACCTTTTTCCTGGTTAAGAAGGAAAATGAAAATGTGCTGGTTTTACAAGTTTACTAGAATTCCTTTTGGTTAGTCATGAAGACAAGATAGTATGAAAATATAGTGATGATTTATATTTTGTGGAAGCCATTTGTAGAGCAACAAGATATTAATTGCCTTGACTAAAAGTTAATTAGAAAGGGAGAATGTAAAACAGAGAAAGCAGGGCCTAAACAGCATATTTAGGAGGAGGGCTCTTAAACCCTCCTAAGGGTGACGCTTCCAGACTGCCCACCACAACACTGCTGCCTGGCTGTGCTGGAGTAGCCCAGGTAAACAACAGCTTTGCTGATAGCAATAAAGAAAATTACCTCTATATTTCTGTTTTAATGAATCT
Source organism: Gymnogyps californianus (assembly GCF_018139145.2). Classification (NCBI taxonomy): domain Eukaryota; kingdom Metazoa; phylum Chordata; class Aves; order Accipitriformes; family Cathartidae; genus Gymnogyps; species Gymnogyps californianus. The sequence goes on from NC_059473.1 coordinate 46,245,685, forward strand.
CTGAGGTTTCTTTAACAACTTTTAAATGATGGGTCAGAAATTAAACTGGCAAAGGCAAGAGGTGTTAATTGGCTGGCTTTTAATCTGAGGATAATCCAGTGCTATCTTTGCTAACGTCTCCAACAGAGAAAGCTTCGATCTCCTGCCTCTGGACTTCTGAGTGATTTGTGTCTGGAATTTTTTAAGTATCTACAAATTGTTTATTCAGACCCAGGGCCTTCTCCCATCAGTATGGACCATGAGCATCATTTGAGTTATCCTATTAGAAGAAGATCACAACTGGAAGCCCAGGCCTAAGAGCTTAAATCTTGTTACAAGTCTTTTAATATAATTTTAGTGTTGACAGGCTGTAGGCAAATCTCCCAATGTCTCCTTTTACAATATCAGATGGAGTGACAATTTTGTTACTACTAACAAAAATATTCTGAGCCCTTGTGCAGAGGAAACGTACCCAAACATGCACAAGGTGCAGAAGCTGAAAGAAGAACACAGTGTAAAGCATGTTGGGCTCTAGAGTTTTCTCCCATGAGAAACAAGAGTGGGCTTGCACTATGTACCCTCAGAACATGATACAGACTATCTTTTTGAATGTATGCAGCAGAAACCACCTCGAAGATCATCCAAGACAACCTTGCATGAGTCCCCAAAGGAGGGAGTGAAATCGGTCTTTTTCTGTCTTAATCAGTGTGAATCTCCTCAATGTACAAGGTGCTTAAACACAGCTGTAAAAGATGTGTTACAAAATATAGTTAGGCATGCTGGATCAATCGTAGCTTCTGCACAACTAACTCTCACTACTGCTTCAGGAAGTAAATCCACTGGATTTATACTTTTATAGGATTTCCATTAAGTCCTGTGCTGTTTACGTTGGCTTTATATTTAAGGACCTTATGCAGACCTAAATCTGATTTCTGGAACTTAGAGAGGAATTGTGTGTCTCAGCCATAGTAAAATTTAATCCTGAGCCAAAACTTTGAGCACAGTCAGTGATCTGTGGAGTACAGGCATCACCCCATCAGCTAAGTGGCATCAGAAAATTATCCTCTTCGATCTCCCAGAAGAAGCTGACCTACACTGCTTCTGTTACATTGAATTGCTTTAATTGACTTTGTCCATCTAGACAATGTTGAAATCAACACACAAGCAGAGTTTTCATGGCTTAATTGACAGAAACCTGCAAATATGTATTTGTATAGCTTTAAAGGATGATGAGTTCTTTCTGTAGAGAATCAATTGCATCTGATATTTTCAGCTGTGACTAGGATTTTGCTCAGTTCCATTTCTTTTTCACTTTACTTTTCAGCACAGAAAACCTCTTCTGTTCTTTTGTTTATACAGAAGAGCATCCTATATTCTCAGGCAACACTTCATCCACGCAGCAAGCGAAGTGCTCAATTTATGCTTTGAGCTCAGCAGGATTTTCTCCTTTTTTTTTTAAACTCATTTTCTTCCTATTGCCATGGACTGACATTGGCATGACCTTCCATGGAACAGCCCAAGAGCTTTGCTGGCATACGCTCCCTGTCCCTTAAAAGGAGAAGCAGTGTGAGAGCTTCCAAGCTGCTTACTGCAAGACAACCCGTGTATCTGGCAAATGGCCCCCAAGCCCTCGTCCCTCCTTTGCTGGAGGGGAGGTCAACAAGTGTGGTCAAGAGTGAAAAAACATTGTTCAGATACATATGTGCTAGCTGTCTGAGGAGGCCACCATGCCGTTAGGAGGTCACCTGCCAGGTTACGGAGGTCAGGTACCAAACACCATGCCTGGCCCAGCACCAGCACCTATGAAGAGGACCCGACCAGCCTGGGCCCAGTGCCATCCTGACAGATGGGCATGTGTGCAAGCATCCAAGTAGATGTAGGCAGAGTACCTGTTTTGGGATGCCTTAATGGGCATCTGCTCTGAACTTCTGCGCCCGTGACTGAAGGGAGGCACCTTCCCTGACCCCAGTCAGTACACAGTTGCAGAAAAGCTACAAGCTGAATTCTGGACTCTGAGTCCCTCATCTGTACCTGCTTCAAGGACATCTACATCGCCAGAGTGACCCAAAAGGACCTTAATGTGAGAATCAGGCTTAAACATGTGCTTTTAACCAGAAAGAGGTGCTGCCAAGTGTACCTGCCCTCACGGCTGAGAAAGGGAATTTGCTCTTCTGGGGCACTTGGAACGGGTAGCAAGAGGCACTGTGAAGAGCTGGTGCCTCTGATGTACCCAGTTGTAGGCATTGCTGTAGGTACACTGCACCTGAAACACTAAAAGGAACAAAAACATTCAGCTGGTTTTAAAAGAGAAACACAGTGAGGGTCGAGTCTTCTGACAGACTTAAAAATTCTGTAACATCTGCTGAAAAACATATCTGCCTCATTTGTCTTCAACCTCTCCTCTAACTGGTTATAACAGATCTGTGTGGGTTTTGTGTGACAGCAACAGCTAGGAAGCTAGATAAGATCACCAAACACATTTTATATAAGCCATCAATAACAATATTCAGTCTCTAGCACCGTAGGCTGGATGGAAATCTATGCCCATACATTTCAATCAACATGTCAGATTGATGATGTAATTAAAAAAAAAAAAAAGAAGAAAGGAAGGAAGCTTCTTCATAGACCACAAGTATTTTCAAACTTTTCTTTTCCAAAAAATTACTACAGAAAAGAATAGCTACAAGGCAAAACTAGCTACAAGGTTATCTACAAGTGAAGGTGAACCAGGCAGAAACACAGCCATGAAAAATGATGTGCATGGCCAGAGACAGAACTGCATTTTGGGAATGGAGATTCACTTACTACACAGATATTGTTCTATTTAGGCACAGATTCTTCCTTCAGACACTCTTGAACATGTCTACCGTTCCTCTTTGTAGCACAAGGGAGCTTGCACACCTCATCCACGTGGGGCAGCTCAGTCACCCCTGTCCCAGCAAAAGCAAGGTGAATTCCTTGGTTTCTATACCAAAAATACTGTGTATAAAAAAGCGACTTTAGACCTTAGGTGTTCTGAATTTTATGCGTGTCTAAAAAAAAAAAAAACCAAAGTCTGATCCCTTAATAGGTGATCAGTTACTAAGAGATTTTCTTTTGTGGAATGCTTCACAAGTATATGATAACAAGTTGAAAAATGCTAATCTTGCAGCTTTTAAGACAGAAATATTCTGTGGCTTCAGAGAAATTTAGCACATATTTAGCAGTGAAAGGCTTAACACTGCACTGCAGACCAGTCTTCTCAAACTGTCTTGCCACAGATCACTTCTCCAGGCTCATGCAAAGCCACAGGAAGATTTTAGCCCTAGAGACATCCCCTCATGCACGGCTGCCTTCTCTTCTCCCAGGCCTGTTCCAGCTGCTGAGCTCTCCTTACAGCCACGACAGATGTGCAATGTGCCCTTCTCTGGCCTCTTTACATGACAGCTGGCCTGTCCCAGCTTTCACGGCTGCATAGTATCACCATGTTCAGGAGGGAGAGCAATATCGGGAAAGCGTTACAGGCAGTTGCAGCTTATTCAAACAACACTGAGGCTGAAAACCAGAGCACCTCATGACCAGAGGACTCTTTTGCCGGTCAGGGAGCTCTCTCCGCTGAGCACAGCTTAGCACTGCCAGCCTGTGTCCCACCAGGTCTCCCTCTAATTGCATCTGTGCACACAACAAAACAAACATATTACAGGAGCTTCACAGTCTGTTTAGATTATTTAATGAAAGCAGCTTTCAGAGGCAAGGATGTCATTACAGACTGCATGTTTAAAGGTACATAACAGTTCAGAGAGGAAGATAAGCATATTAAAATTTGGCTTTACTCACCAAACCTGAAAAAAAAGTTGCTCACCATAATTCCAATGGCATGATGAACTGCCAGTAGCAGGCCTAGAAGCTGCAAAATAATATACCATCAGCCGACTGCACACACCTCCTGGCTGCTTCCAAAAGCAGCTGCAAGCAGAGCCTGCTGTGAGTATGCTGGCAGCAATGGGTCACTGGGGAGGCAGGAAGGCAGGGGACAGCCGAAGGGCACAGGCCCAGGGGATTCAGTGATTTTCCCCACCAGCCTGGTGCCTCATCACTGGCCCTCCTCCATCTGCACAAGCAAGGCCTGGAGAAAGGAAGATGAAGCCAGACCCCCTGGGGTGGGGTTTGACAGTTCCTACTTTTAGGTACCTATAGGTTAGTTTTTCGAAGCCTACATTGGGCTCCCTCTATAACAGAGCCAATGGAGAGAAGGTGATCCATTCAGTCCTCAGCTGGATGATGACTCTCTCTGAGCTGAAGACCTCTCCAGAGGTGCCTCTCATTCTGCACTGATACAGACGATGCCCAGACAACCAGCGTGTGTTTAGGCTACACCTGAACAAGGGACACGGGAGTACTTCCATGGGCCAGGGTCCAGCTGCACTGCTACGTGCAAGGCACGGGCATCATGGTACATTTTGGACCATTTGGACAGGTCCCTGATTCAGCTGGCTGGGAGGCAAGGACCTTGGGAGCATGAGATCATGCATCCACTACTTGGTTATCTGTAACATGGGACGTGACAAGACAAATTCCTCCTCGAGCATGCAGCTCACACACTGACCCAAACAGAGACACTACTTGCTGAGCCACCCAGGTGAACCATGCAGGTTCACACCCGTGTCCAAAGCCAGCCTCGATTGCTTCCTGGTGCTGCATTCAAAGGAACTGAAAAGATAGAATTGAATCAAGACCGCTATATTGCGTCTTCCAGGATACTCACGTGAGAAACAGGACCCATATAAGCAACATTTTCATTATATTGCGAGTTCTCCTGAGCAGGGAGAACTGCTTTGAGCTTGAAAGGGGGAACACTCATGTGGCCTCGAGCGTCCCTGAGTAACCTATTAACAAATCTTCCAGTTCAAGTATGTGGTATTAAAAATATCAAACCCCTCAGCTATTCCCTATTGTTAAAAGTGAACAAATGCAGCCAGTTACATCCCATTATCACTATTTCACCAACAGAGCAGTTAATCGGTGACACCATGAGGCTGACTTCATAAAACACAGGTGTCACACAAACCTGTCGGTGTTCTAGACACTGTCAATGAGTAATGTACTTTTATAACATGTTCCACATTTATGTTGTCTTCATTTTCCTGTGCCTCTCTTGACATGCTGAAATAAGTATTTAGGCCTCTTCACTCTATTTACATGATTCTTGCAAAATTAAATCACTAACTGTTTTTGAAAGCTCTGGCCTATCATCTGACTTCCTTTAAAATCTTTTTTTTCTGTTCTGTGCATTTCTTTTTTAAATATAGGGCTTCTATATACCTTTATGCTAGTAAAAATGCATTAATATGTTTCCCTGGACAAAACACCTAAAAATATTATATAGGGTTCTGCAAGACAAAAAGAGATGGTACTCAATCCCACATCAGGGCAAATTTGTACTTCTGCATTATAGCATAAAGCTATCCTAAAATGAACTTATCCCAGCTTCTGGTGATTCTTCATGAATATCAGGTTGCACAGTGTGGCTGCCTTCTCCCTACTGCTGGTGAAGAGAGCATGATAAAAGAAAAAAGCAGGTACCTAGCATACAGCATGCTGGACTCTAGCCATCACCGGCTGCCAGTACAGTAGTGTAGCTTGTGGGCTTCATATTTATTCTTAGAAAAGTTCACCATGGGGCAAGATAAGGGAGTTCAATTACAGCACCAATGTACCTTTGCAGTCACGTTCTTCACCAGCTCCTGTCACTCTGGGCTAACAGCTGAGGGATAAGCCCCTGATTTTAGAAGTATCCAACCCATAAAGTTCCATGCATAACTGCAATTACATTAATTGACAACCATGCTCACAGGTTGAGGGCAGCTTCTGTGGAAACTGAAGATGACAGCGTTCAGATGATGTCAGTTGTTTTCAAATGAAGTCAGCTGGCCAATGACACTGCGTACAAGGAAATCATGGAAATCTCAGAGGTTTCACAGAGCATCAGTCACCTATCTTCATATTTCATTTGGGTTGTTGGAGCCAAATTCATTACTGCTTCAAAGCGAGCTGAAGCCTGCAGCTTCCACATACGCTGGGTTGCTTTCCATATTCAGCACACAAGGAACAGGAAGGTGCGGGAGAATACATTATGCCCCATTTCGCCGGAGTCTCTCAGATTGGATTGCGTGCCACACAGCCTAACTAACAGAGAAAACCCACAGTAGTGCCAGGCTACTGTCGTGCCTTTCACATACGGCCTTGTAGTGCCACCTTCAGACCAAACCAAGATATGCCCTATCACTCTCTCAAGTAATAGCCCATCCCACCTCTAGCTGCACTCCAGCCCCAGCCAAAAGCACCCAGCCCGCAGTGAAGGTGAATCTGAACCAGGGCCCAACTTCAGATCCAGGCTGAACTTTGTTTCCCTACAATACGGCAAAGGAAAACAGAAGGATCTGGGCCCTTGCAATGCTAGGTCATTAAAAGCCGTGTCCAAATGTGCAAAGTCCTAAGTCAGGTTATTTTATTTTGGAAGAAAGAGCTTTCACAGAATATCCCATCCCGAGTCTGGCTCTGAGGAGATCTTGTGGGTCCTCTTCCATTCCTAAGGTGTCAGGCACTAATAATACGGTACACTGGTTAGTAAAAACTAGTAAAAGATGAGATTAGCATTTTTAGAGGAAACCTTAACATGACCTTCTGAGCAGCAATTTTACAACCACAACCAATTATAGGCACAATAATTGTGGTGAAACTAATTCGAGGAACAAATGATAGCATTTAAATGGCTGATCTGCAGATACAATTTGACATATCTGGCTCAAACACGAGCCAGAAGTTTCTAGCAGATGTAAGCAACAGAAACCATAAATCAGAAGATGAATTAAACATTTGGCTTTTGGGTTTTTTCACCCTCACACTCAAGATGGACACTGATGAGGTAAGTTCTAGCTATTTATTTTTTGATTACTCAGAAAGAACGATTTTATTAACATAAAGGACCCTATATTCTCAAATTACTGAGATATCAGCAATATATTTTCTAACCTAGTGCAATCTTTCTTAATTATTTCTGAATTTTACTTTGTTCTATTTCCTCTTCAAAGCAGGGATACTGAAACACCGAATCCTATTCATCTCTCATGTTCTCCTGTCTTTGCTTTACCATTCTTCCAACCACCATCTTCCTCTTCAGTATTACTAATAGCTTTTATAGAAAGCTTTACAGTTTTAATGTATTTTATTGGCATGTGCATGTAAACTAATTGGGAGTGGTTGGAGGCAGAGAAGTGTGGCATTAGCACAATGACATTTATCAAATATAACGTCCGTATAGGCAGGCTTATCTTGCAAGATACACATAATAAAAAACAATATCTGACAAGAATAATTTGTCTCTTAGCCTAAAGTACTGTTTATACAGTGCAAGATGTCTAAATCTCCATGTTTTCTTATTGATATAACATGACAAATTTTTAGTGATCTAGTAAAATCTGTCTACTTCTGTGTTAACCAATCTTTGGGGATTTTTTTTTTAACACTTTTGGTTTGGGTTTTTTTTTGGTTTTTTGAGCAAAAATAACCAACATCTATCAGGGATCCACTGACGTCAGGCCAAACTTCTTTAAGGCCCAACCTAAGCCTCAAAACGTACCTTTTTGGGGGGACAGCTTTCAGCCACAAAGCTCTTGTCTGTGATATGCAGTTGGGATCCATGCAGCTCACGTGAAGACCCCTCAGCTTTCTCCAGCGTTCTGGAGAGCAGATACCCCAGAGAAATGCTCACATGTGACATTTTAGACCTCAATATCCTCTGTGCATCAGGGCTATGTCAACTTTGGGAACCCATGCATATAACCTCTAATTTCTGTTAATAGTATGAACTCATTAAGTAGTTGGTTCTTTGAAAACCGTAGCAAGTTTCTTTGTCTACAGGCATCCACAACATCAAGAATAATCAGCAGATCCTCTGAGGGGTTCTTGGTGCTGGCTCAGTGTGTATTGTTTCGCTGATGAGAGACAGGAACTTAAAAGCTGACCTTTGACCAGCAAAAGACTTGGTAAGGATGTGGCTGGGACAGGCAGAGGCAGTTTTTCCTACAGCTTGGGAGATGATGGAGAAGTGGAAAGAATGGGAAGTTGTGAGCAACAAGATTAAAAAGCCAGAAGTAACAGAAGAGGACTTTTTAAAAGGACTGGCAGACAGGAGAACGTGGAGGACACACAGGAAGTATTGTCTGGGGAGGGAAAAGATGGACAGGCTGTTGTGATGGAGTCTTAGTGCCCCTTGCTGCCAGACTAACCAGGATCACAGGGGAGTTAAGAAGACATCAAATAAAGAATAATATAAATGAGGTGCTATTGCACTCAGGAAGTTTATGCAACAACCTGACTTTCCTTGCGGTTTATCTTGGAGGTAAGAAAAGCAATGGTGAAGTCAGGAGCTCTGCAAAAAAAACCCCAAATCCCTGTTAGCTTATATATACCGTGTCCCTTAAAGAGATTTGCAGCAAAAGGCTCAGCCTTTGACTGAAATGCTGGCAACTGGGGGGGTGTGGGGGGATGGATGGTATTTCAAAGAATCTGGGGTAGACATTTTAGGACTAAGGCTGGACAGTGGGATACAGTTTTCAGGAGGAACTGTCACAGGGAGGTTCTGCACCAAGGGGAAAAAATGCGTGCGTGCTCACTAGCAGGAAGGTCAACTGGAATCGGCTCAGATTCGAGAGAATTAAAACGTGCCAGAAGTGGAAGTGAGGGACTACTCCCGCCGAGGGCAGCCAGACAGGAGCGCCCCGCTCCCCGCCGCAGCCTCCCCAGCTGCTACATTTTCCAGGAAGAGCGGAGGGGAACTTCTTCATCATCCAAACACCGCCAACTTCCCAACGCAGACATCGGAGCGGCGGGGAGTACGTTTGCATGAGGGAGTTTTCTTGTGAACGCGGACACGACCGACATGGCCGCCGCCACGCCTCACAGCCCGTCCCCGCCTTCGCCCGGGGTGGGGGGGGGGGGGGGGTGTGTCACGTAGGCCGCGCTCGCGCCCCCGCCCCAACGGCTCCCCGGCTCTGCAGCCCCGCACGTGCGCCTTGTTTTGGTGACGGCCACTGGAAGGAGGCGGGGCCGCCGGCCACGAGCCCGCCGCGCCTGCGCGGGGAGGCGGGGTTCGCGCTTCCCCCCCCACCGCCGCCGGCGGAGGGCGAGGCGGCCTGGGCGCGCGTGCGCAGCTGCGGCCGTTGGTGGCGGGGCTGAGGCGGGCCGGGGCGCCGGCGGTTTGTTAGCCTTCCGCCCCTCCCGGTCGCTCGGCTCTGCCGGGCCGCGAGCCTCCGCCCGTCAGCACCGTCCCCGGGCAGGGGAGGAGGGGTGGGGGTGGGGGCTCAGCGCTCCCGGAATGTCGCAGACTGCCATGTCCGAGACCTACGGTAGGAACCAGGGGCGGGGCGGAGGGACGCTCCTCTTCCTCCTCCCCTCCGGGGGGAGCGGGCCCGGGCCCGGGCGGTCACCTCCTGAGAAGCGGGGTGACGGCTGCTGTCGGGGGAGGCGGCGGCGGAGCCGGGGCTGAGCCGGTGTGGCATGACGAGTGCAGTTCAGGTGGTGGCGGCGGCTCTCCGGGCTGGGGCGGGTTTCTCTCCCCCGGGTGGTGTGCTTGTCTTTTTTTGCCTGTTGTTGCGAGCTGTGTGCGCTGCAGCGCCCTAGCCCTCCCTTTGTTGCCCGGGCTGACACGACAGTGAGCGTTCAAAATTATCTGTCGTGGTGTGGAGGTATTGACTCGAAATGTAAGTGAAATCTCGGCGAGGGAACTTAGACACGACTTGTTAAGTGAATTCAGAAGGAAAGTTGCAGCGCATGTCCTCTGGGAGAAGCTGCTGCACGTTTCTTTAACTGGAGATTGTGTTCTTTTGAGGGTCAAGTTAGGATTTCGATCCTGTTATCTTAGATGTGCAAGCATCAAAAAGAACTGATTGTGAGAGTGAGTTACGGGAAAAAGGTCACTGAATATGTTCATAGGTCCCCGTGTTGGCATGGATGTCTAACTGCTAGTGGTAGAAAAACATCCGAAGGAGTAAGTCAGAGTGCAGGCAGTGACAGGGTGTGTTAGTGCCTTACAGGGAAGCATCAAAGAGAAGTGAGGAGTCGAAAAGGTAATCAGAGCTAGTATTGCTGGCTAGGTGGAGGACATGGGAAGTGACTGAATAGTATTCATTTCTCTTCTTTATATCTTTGCTTGAAACAGCTCTGCTTGAATCAATTTGGTTTTTCTCCCCTTTCCATAACATACAGTTCTGTAATATTTTGTAGTATAAAAATGCTGTCATACTTGTAAACATATTCAAAGTCCGTGTGATAGGTTGTTGGAGAGTAAGATCAGAACTAAATACTGTGATAAATCCTTTCACTGGTCATTTTCTAGCTTTGTCTGTTGCAACTTCTTACCTTCAGTAGCTGTTCAGGCTTTAGAGCTGGGCTTGCATCCTCGTGCTTTTGGAGCAGAGTCTTGAAAATAAGGAATAGTTTGGATAATTACAGCAAAATTGGACACAACTCTGCTAACTGTGAGGGAGGCTGGCATGGCCATCAGGAGTTCTTACTAATAGGCTGACCTGATTGTTTCTGCTATGTAAGTCAGTTTATTTTCAATACCCCAGTCATCAGTGCTTAAGATGTTTTGTCCCACTGGTCAGTGCTTCGGTGTACAGCAAATGCATGGAACTAAGGGGCAAAATGAGGCAAGAGTGGGGCAGCCCTTGAAGTGCAAATGTTAGGATATTAGGACCCTGCTGCTTTTTTCCATACTTTCTTGAAAAATTTAAAACTTTACATGTAGAAACCAGAGAGTTGTGCTTTGTAGGTCTAGATTTGAGTTGGAACTAATTTTTCATGCTCTGAACTCGTGACCAAGAACTGGGATCACTTTGGCTGTGCTTATAGTGGGATTGGTGGTCTCTAAGCAAGTGGGTTGGTAGACAACCAGAGATGACAGAGGGAATTTCAGTGGTGCTCCTCTTTTGACACTGTAATAGTAAGCAAGCTAAATAGATGATTGTGTCTTAAACAAGTACATTTCAACATTTTTTGCATTGTTCCAGTAATGCAAAATAGCGATTGTAAGCCCACTGTAGCTGTTGATACTTTCCGATTGTTTTGGTGTCCTAGAAAACAAGCCCTTAAAATCAAAGGTTTGCAGTTGTGGGTTGTTCCTTTTGTTTGTTTAATTCTTGTTTGGTATATTTCTCTTTTGAGTTTCAATGTTTGTTCTATTCGTACACAAGCTACAAAAATTCTGAGCTAGAATACTTGAGAGTGCCAAGGTTTAGAGTAGACAGAAGAATAAAAATCCAGTTATAACACAAAATTTAACAATGGCTATACCATCTCTGACCATAACAGTAACCAGTATCTAATTTTGCAGTGTCCTGTCCACATACGTAGCAGCCCAATTGACAGTTCAAAGTAAACAATATGATGTGATAAAATTATGGATCTTCTGTGCTTGATGAACTCTCTGGGATTTAATGTCCTAACAAAGAGTGGTTTGTTTCTGACCAGCTGTTACAGTGATGAAGGATGATAGAAGTATTAGGGCAGTTTCCCCCTGGTGACTGAGATCAGTGGTCACTGTACCGCCTCAGTACTGGAATCCCTGTAGCTTCTGCCCTTGTAGATGCTTATTCATGAATTGGATTTTTCTTCTTATCGCCTGGATTATGACCCATTCTAATTATGTAACCTCAAGCTTTTCATCCCGTACAGTTAGGCTCAGGAAAGTGGTTGGTGGTTTGGTTATTTTTTTCAATGTCATTTTGCTGTCTGAGTTTTATATGACTTTAATTTTGCTGTGAGGTTTCAGCTTCTCTTCCCTTTGAGAGGTGGTATTTTTTCAATATTTTTCTCAATCCATGAGAAATAAAGAGCCTTTCCTCTGGTCTGTCCTTTCTGCCTATCATACTTCATCATCCACCTCAGTTAATTTACATGTCTCTTCCTGTTTTTTTCTTTTTCCTCCCTGAGTTCTTTTCTCTGTGTCAAATTCTGTCTGCATTGAAGCTTTTCTGTTCACCCAGTTTTCCCAACTATTTCTGTCCCTTACTGTGATTCTTGTCTCTTCCCTCTTTTCAAACCAAGGTCTGTAGCCTCTCACAGTCTTGGCACTAAATTCTTTGTTCGCAATCCACGTTTTCTCTCCTGTAGGTCTATTTCATCAGTTGCATATCTTCTGTTCTTAGCTTTCTAATCTGTTTATCCCTTTCCTATGTGATCAACTTATTTCCCTTACAAAGTGCCAAAACCAAAACAATCATGAATACAAGAAAACTCCATGAATTTTGAGACTAAGTTTAGAAAGAACATTTTAATGCTACTTTTGGGAGAAGAGGGTCATTCTTTAAACAGTTTATCTTGTAACATTGGAAACAAATATCTTATTCATAGAAAAATTATTTTAACTCGAGTTTTCTGAGATGCAGTGGTCTCTTTGTAGATAGTTACCATGTAACAACACATGCCTGCTTTCTCCTGCTTCCCAGTGCAAAATGTATACGGTTTTGTGTTATGGTAACTATAGACTGACATAAAAATAGCTTAGCCTTAATAGGTAAATGCAAAGCAACCTTTCGATTTTAAATGGTAGAAGGATAGAAGAAAGGTTGTACTACCTTTGAGTAAATGTGATATGTAAGATTGCAGTCAAATCTCTTCAGTCCCTACTTCCCTGTGTTTTTTCCACCAGTATCTACTACTACCAGTCTGGTCACATATGTTTATCAATCTCTGTCATTGTCAGAGAATGTATAGTCTTTGTGTCCATTTAAAAATATTCCTTTTTGGGCTGGACAATTTGATTCATCCTTTTCTCCCCATCCCATCCCCCCCCACTTATCTGATGGTCTCTGCATTTATCACCCTGGCCTTCAGTTTATTTCAAATCTGATTTTATTGCTTAGAGGGCATAGCTCTTTTGCTTGCAAGGAAGCAGATTTTCCCTTTTTCAAGCATTCATTACGCAGATTGGAATACAGCCAGGTTTATCTGTCCTACCTGTTTATCTTGTTAACTCTTATTGCTAGAGAAAGGGAGTAAGCAGGGAAAATAGCTCCTCTTTTCTCTCCTTTAGAGGCAGCATATGCCAGTAGGAATGCTTCAGAGCACTCTTTCCTTATGCAGACTTCTGCAAAATAGATGATGTCTAACTACTAGAAGACTGTCTTTTCATGGCGTGAATGAGAGAGTTTCCAGAGGGTCAGCATTAGTGAATATAAGTTCTACTCTTTATCAAGGAGTTGGAAGAAGACAGAACGGAGATTGGGATTTAATTTGGTCTTTTTTTTTCCCCCTTCTGTATTAGCAAGCATATAAGAAACAATTTAATTCTCATTACATTTTAAAGACTAAGCTGCAGTAGCTCAGAAGCTGTTCAATTATTACTTCTGCTGGAGTAAACTTCAGTCAAAGGAGGAGGCTGGATGTCTGGGGGTGGTTTCCACATCAGCCATCTGTTTTTGCTGGTACTTGAGTCAAAGCCCACAATTGTCTCCCTTCTCCTTTCCCCTCAGCTCCCCCTCTTCCCCCCAACCCCCTCCCAACATGTAGTTTAGCTGCTGGTGCATCTTTGGGGTGGAGGCACAGTTTTACTCCTTTTCACCTATGCTAGAAAATAAGTTTTGTTCCCTGTACCCCCTGCCCCGTTTGGGATAAGGTGATGCATGTGGCTCACAGAGGGGAGTAAGTTGATTCTTTATATTGCCTTATTTCCTTAAACAGCCATTCTATGCTATCTTTCATCTCTTTATGCTTTCTCTAGTGCATGTCTCGTAACCCTTTTTCCTTTTTCCTTTGGTTTGTTAAACCAGTGTCGTGGTTTAACCCCAGCTGGCAACTAAGTACCATGCAGCCGCTCGCTCACTCCCCCCACCCAGTGGGATGGGGGAAAGAATCAAAAAAAAGTAAAACTCACGGGTTGAGATAAAGACAGTTTAATAGGACAGAAAGGAAGGAAATAATAATAATGATGATAATAATTTATAAATGTCAATAATAATAATACTAAAAGAATTAGACTATACAAAAGAAGTGATGCACAACGCAATTGCTCACCACTCGCTGACCAATGCCCAGTTAGTTCCTGAGCAGCGATCCACCCCTCCCGGCCAACTCCCCCCAGTTTATATACTGGGCATGATGTCATATGGTATGGAATATCCCTTTGGCCAGTCTGGGTCAGCTGTCCTGGCTGTGTCCCCTCCCAACTTCTTGTGCCTCTCCAGCCTTCTTGCTGGCTGGGCATGAGACCTGAAAAATCCTTGACTTAGTATAAACACTACTTAGCAACAACTAAAAACATCAGTGTGTTTTCAACACTATTCTCATCCTAAATCCAAAACACAGCACTATACTAGCTACTAGGAAGAACATTAACTCTATCCCAGCCGAAACCAGGACACACAGAGTTCAGTTTTCATCCTAAATCCTTTCTGTATAATGATGATGTTATTTACAGGCAAAGTACTTTAACTTTTCTAGACCTTTTCAGTAGCCAGCATGGTAGCAAGCATTTGTAACATCTGAATGATGTTGCTTTTCAGCTTTCCCATGAAGGACGAACAACAGAATTCAAAAGAAAAACTTCTCTAGGGTGATAGCCTTGGCAGCTAACTGGAATGCTGGAGCTCAGAGCTGCTTTGTCAACTTAAAAAAAAAAAAAAAAAAAAAAAAAGGCTGTGAAATGAAGTAACTTAACTCCTCTGGAAAGAGTGGGAAGAGGACACCAAAAAGAAAAACTAGAGCAATTAAGCAGTAGTTCAAACACTAGAATGTGAGTTGCATTTGGTGAAATTGCAAAGAATGAATATATAAAAGTTTTTCCCGATTTGGGCTAAAAGAAGCTATCTGTCCAATCTCAGTTTCTGTGTTTCTGAACTGTGCTAAATTTTTAGATGCATTTGTACAGTTCAAAGAAGATATTGCATGTCCTAAATCAAGCAATAAAAAAAGTTACACAAATGTAATTGATGTGGTTCCTGTTATCATACAGAATGACATTATAAGAAAGAAGTTCCAGAACAACAAAATGAAAAATGTTCTCCCTGTTCTTATGTGGTATTACCTTACTCATTAATATGCTAGACTCTGAACTTAAAGACTTGTTAAATATGGATATTTGTGACTTTTGGTATTAGCAGATCCCTTTTCTTGTCCTTCCTTGCAGTTGATTAAATGTGCAAAGTATTCCATATTTCCTGAAATGTGTTATCCGGTGCTTGTGGATAAACTGTTAACATAAGTCTAAAAGCCTTTTGCTATTTTGAACAATTTACGTAAAACTGGAGTTTAAACTGATAGAAGCACAGTTACATTTGCGAATGTAAGTTCAAAGTGTCATTTACTCTACGAGTCTGTGTGTGGAAATGTTGCTGCTGCCTTTGGTGCAGACAGGTTTTAATTTTTTTATTAAAAGATTTTGATATTGCCATTCAATGGTAGAATAAAACACATTTCTCTTACTTTCATACTGTAAACAAGTGAATTATAACTGCAGTTTCAAGTTTCACCTTGGAAAACCTGTTGCTATTTTGCCAGAGGGAAATATATTTTTTGTCTACTAAGTAAGCAGGTATTGAATCAGCACCTAAGTGATTTATTTGTAGGAAAGATTCCCTTTTAAAGTTGTCTGGCACAATAGAATCTTGATAGGAATTGAGAGTCTGTTATAAAGTGCTGTTAGAATATGTTATCAGTTTATAGACATGAATATAAAATCTGCAAATATCACTGTTGCTTTCAGAGCAAAATATAAAGCACATCAACTTAAAACACCTCAGGAAAAATACACTGCTGTTCTGAAGCTATTCCAGATCAGTCCCTGACAGTGACACCGTTGTCTCAATCTCTCACTGGCCTACAGTCTGTCTGCACAGAAGGGAGCAGCGTGTTAAATTTGCTGTTCGGCATGGTTTTGTGGGTTGCACAAGTATGGCTTCATGAACCACATTGAACAACCAGTGCTTGCAATCACAGAACAAATTAGTGTAGGAATAGTGTTTTGTTTTTATTCTTTTCCCGGTTTAGTTTGACAGTAGCTGTTATACTACTGTCAATAATATGAGTCTTCCATGGAAAAAAGGAAGGTAGACTTCAGTTTTGTAGTTGTTTTTAACAAGAAAATCTGACAAACAGCATTCACCAGATACATAGGAGAACCAGTTTTAACTGGCTTTCAGATTTATTTTTGGAAAAACTGCAGAGACTAGAAACAGGTTATTTTAATTGTGACTATGTCTCAGAACATTTCGCATTTTGAGGAACTCTGAAAGTGGTAAAACCAGTGAGATTACACACACCCACAGTAGTTTAAATATACAAGAAGGTATGCAAGCCAGCTAACTAGTGATATTTGGTCCATAAAAAGAGAAGCTTGGCTTTTTTTCAGAGATGAATTTTTTCTTAACCTAACACTTTGGGGCTATTTATGATATCTACATTTCATACTAACACTGAAGATTTGATAGAATGAAGCATTCTGAGTTTCAGTGCGTTTTGCAGTTGAGATGACATGAAGGGCCCTTCTTTACCGGAGATAACACACAATTTTCACAACCTGAAGCAAAATCCTTTTTGTAACTATTTTTTTCATCCAGAAAGCATGAGCAGCTGGGTGGGGGCGTGAAGAATGAGAGGAGTTTGGAACAGAATGTCTTGAGCGTGTAAATGGTCGTATTTGTGAGCAAGAAACGGCAGTCTCTTTCTGAGAAGGGTAAACACAGAATCTATACCAAGTCTGTTACAACATTTGGAACAGGAAAAATCATGCAAAGGTAAAATGTAAAAAAGCAAAAAATCCTTAGTAAAACACTCCCTCATCTTAAATATGAATAAAATTTGGAAGACAGGTGAAGACAAAGGATGGTGGACATTCCCAGGACTCGTAGCCCTCTGTTTTTCTATTGACTTTTCAACAGTGGGAATTTTCTTACCATATGAGAAACTTGCTTGTTGCTTTTACCGTTGCTAGGGGGTGTTTTGATGTACCATAACAAATAACAATTCCTGCATGAAATGGAATGAGCACATAGATTTGTGTGCATGTTAAATTCAATTTGTAAAACTACAGACTCAAACAAGGTTCTGATAGAGTAATGTGTCAGTGCTTTGACTTGCTTAGCATAGTCTAATTTTTTTTTTTATTCTGCCATCCACTGGGCCAATATCTGTGTAACCCATTTAACAGCTCTGAACACTGTTAATGAAATTAATGTGAAGTTTTTATTTTTGTTGATATTGCAAACTTAATCATTTTCATTGCATGCTTAGCTGATGTCTTCTGGAGACCTGCTATGTTTATAAGAGAAACTGTGCAATAAAATTGTAAAGATGACTGTAAAAAAAAAAAGCTGCTGGTGGTAGAAAAATAAATAGTGAATCTTGCACAAACTGTAAAGGTTGCCTTGATGGCTATATATTAGGGGAAGCAATTGTAAACTGTTTAATCACAGTTTATCAGTGTATATGTTTGAGAGTGTTAAGGAAGCTTCCTTCAGTCTTTAGCCAAACTGAAAGCAGATCTGGGGAGGTAGTATTAAAGCATTATATGTAACTGTTAAAACAGTACAAATGGACCATAAATCTTGAATAGTTGTATTACTAATGAACACTGATGTAAATGACTCATGAATAGGTAAAGTGCCAGAAGTACCTGTATCTTAATTTACCATGCAGAGGAAATGTGAAAGTAGGCATCCCAGAATAAAAATTACTTCTTGCATGTAAATTTTGTAGAAAAATATTGTAGTTGTTCCAGCTTTACAAGTATTAACACGAAGTATGAGTATTAAGCAGTTAATATGGAGTTGCTCAAATTAATGTGAATAAAATTAAAGAATACAAACATTTTTAAAAGTACAAAACCATACAGATTTTAAGAAACGACATCATTATATAAGACATTTGTACTGACTGTAGTTAATAGCTTACCCTTAAAACAGGTTGCTGGAATACAAGCCAACCATATACCTGTAATTCAGCCTATTTTAACTGAATTCAAATTCAGCCATTTCTATCTCTTGTCATTCTTGTATCTCCATAAACAAATAGCATTCTTAGCTGTTACTTTGTAACATCACTATTGAATACACTGGGTTATTCTTCAGATTTATTGTTATTTTGCTGATTTTGTCATCTATTCCCTTCTCTCTGAAATAACAGCTACTAGAGGATAGCTGGCTTGTGTACTTGGTCTTGTGATAAAAATGTGAGTGTGTACTAAAATGTAGCAAATTTTTTTTTTGTCTTTCAATCTTCAGATTTCCTGTTTAAGTTCTTGGTCATAGGAAATGCTGGAACTGGAAAATCCTGTTTACTACACCAATTTATTGAGAAGAAATGTAAGTACGTGGGAGCACAGTAAGAGTTCTCCATTGCTTTGTACCACAGATGAAGGCTCTGCCTACACGAGTGTCTGTTCTTTGTATGGAAGTTCCCGTAATTATCTTATTTGTATAGATGAGGATTTTGACTGAGAATTATGTTCAGAACCGTGCTGTAAGTCTTTATTGCTCACTGTTTGCCTCTAACCAAAAGCTTGATATTGAGCAGTATTCTCTATTACTCTCAAAAAATATAACAGGATGTTAGTGAAAATAGAGACTTACTTTTTGGGAGAATTATATCTTGCAGCTATAAGCTTCCCTAGATATATAGTAGAGACTTGGATCTTTTTGAAAAAATACTGAGCAGATGAAAGAAAAGTTTAATTGCTTGAGTAGATTTAGAAAGCCTGTAGTCTCTTTCTAAATAAATAGACACTGTGTTCTTTGTTAAGGACTGTGTTCTATGATAAATACTGGTAGAGACTCCATTGTAAATGTTATTTAGAGATGAATAGATGATATAAAAAAATTTCCTGTTGGTTAGTGCATTTAGCATCACGATTAAACAAAAATAATATGCATTTAGAAACCTTTGTAAATCTAAGATGACTGTTATCTTTCTCAACCAAATGGTAGTTCACCTTCTCTCTTGAGGAGTAGCTCTAGGATAATAATATGTAATCACTAAGGAACATAGCATGATTCTATGATTGAACTTGAACCGTGACCTTGCTTCTAGTAAGGGCTGAGAATATAGTATATTGCTGAGAATCTATATCAACAGTGTACACAGACCAAGTGTCTTAACTTCGTGCTTTAAAGAAGTAGCTCTTGCTTATTCATGGGCAAGACTGTGTCTTTTTGTGTTCTGCTTTTCCATGAATTTTAATTTTAAATTGCATCAAAGTATTAGAAAACACAGTTTGGGGAAGAAAGTGTACAGAAGTTATCTTGCCATTTATTAATGTGAACTGGGAATGATTTGATTAATGCAGGCCTTTCTAGTAGTAATTTTGAATTGAATAAGCTGTTAAAAAACTGCAAGAATATTTATTTCTGCATAGTGGCAGTAGACTTATGAGTGGCACTGAATTTGATGGTTCAGGAAGTAGTTTGTAATTTGAACACTGAGGAGTTTTGCTTATACCTAAAATAGATTATGTAAAAACTAATTATTCACTCTATTCTTCAAATAAGTCTGTTTTTATTTCTTTTTTTGTAGTCAAAGATGACTCAAATCATACTATAGGAGTGGAATTTGGTTCAAAGATCATAAATGTTGGTGGTAAATATGTAAAGTTGCAGATATGGGATACAGCAGGACAAGAGAGATTCAGGTACCCTTTTCAATCATTTTATTGTTGTTGCTATGGGTGTTGGGTATTATTTATCCCTGCTTGTAAGTAGGCATAGTTTCCTGGTCAGCGGAATTGTTTGTCTGCTTTCATATTATTAACTAGGCCAGATCTTCCAACTTGTACATAGCGACATAGATCCATTGATTTCAGTAAAGCAATGCTGCCTTGCAGGATCTGAGGTTCTGCCCTTTCTTTCATTGGGTATTTTCTGTGATAGTTAAGGTATATGAGTAGAATATGTCGCTAAAAGTTTGTTCACCAGCCAAACTCAGAATGGTTTAACTAACTGTGTGTGCTTAACTCTGTGTTTAGAAGACCTTCTATTGGTTGGAATAAGTAATTACCAGGAAGTGTAAGCTGTTCAAAATCTGCATGAGAACAATTTCATAGTATAATATTATTTTATCAGAGGGGGGAAAAAATCAGTTGTCAAGTTCATTTGGCTAAATACACTTCTAGAAAGACTGAGATCTTTTAAGTTTCTTAAAGAAGCAGCAATGTATTTGTCAGCTTAGAACCACCAATGTACTTTTAATGCTGTATTTTAACTGTGTCGTGCATCTGAGGCATAGATCAAACTCAGTGAAGATCTAATGTATTCCTGAGTACATTCACCATCAAATAGGACATCAGTTTTTTATATTTTTGGGGGGTGGGCTATGTGTGGGAGGCTTCTTTGGTTTGGGGGGGGGTGGGCAGTGGTTAACAAAGGGGAGTATGGTGGTAGAAGTCTGAGTAAGTCGAGAGTACCTGGGCAGCAATCCAGGTAAATGTCCTCTGTTAGACAAGGTCTTTGGATATATCCGTGACTAGGAAAAGCTGGGCAGTGCTACGTAGTCTCTATTAATGAGATCTCTTCAGCGTGTTGGCCAGATATCCTGGGATTCTGAGGAACTTGGAGGCTCTGTACTTTCAGAGGCTTGTGCAAATTCTGCTCTTTCGAGTTCAAAGCGTTCACAGACTTGCAGGTCCTTTTTTTCCTGTTGCTTTTTATAATCTGTCTAATTCTTTTCTTTTTAAGGCTGATCACAACTCTGTGTACTTGGCAGGTTTTTTTTTTCTTCTTCCTCTGCCTTTTGAAGGATGCTTTGCTTTGCTTTCCTTGCCTACTTCTCTTTAACTTAAGGAGTCTTAAATTGTTCAATTACTGCTACTTTGCTCATTCTCTCCTCACTGCTGAGAGTTCAAACATAAGTTAGTTATGCTGTTTTCATGCCAGAGATACCACCATAAGCTCCCCGTTCTGTATCAGGCCACATAGTATGATGGTATGTGTAGCTTCAGCAGCACTCAGGTCATAATGGGCTTTGAGAATCCCTGCACAGCTATATTTAGTGAAAGTGCTTCATCAAAAGTCTAGTTGTAAATAGTCTGCTGCTGCACAGCTGATAATGTTGTCTAAAAAACACATTTTATTTTAAATGTGTCCTGGTTTCGGCTGGGATAGAGTTAATTATCTTCTTAGTAGCTGGTACAGTGCTGTGTTTTGGATTTAGTGTGAGAATAATGTAGGGTAGCATGGGTGAATGCCTAGGACAGTGGGCACCTGCAGTGTTTTCCATAGAACGTCATGCCCAGTATATAAACAGGGAGGAGCTGGCCAGTAGGGGCAGATCGCAGCTCTGGCCTCCGTCAGCGGGTGGTGAGCAGTTGCATTGTGCATCACTGGGTTTTTTCTTTTTTTTTTCTCTTCTTTTTTTTGTTATATTCCTTTTCATTACAACTATTTATTATTATTGTTATATTTCATTATTATTATTGTTAGTATTATATTTTACTTTAGTTATTAAACCATTCTTGTCTCAACCCATGAGTTTTACCTTCTTTTCCGATTCTCCTCCCCATCCCACTGGGAGCAGGGGGGGAGTGAGGGAGCGGCTGCATGGTGCTTAGCTGCTGGATGGGGTTAAACCACAACAATATGTAAATAAAATTGTTTCATAATATAGATTGCATTATATTAACCCGTTTTCAAAACAATGAAGATATTACAGAAATGTACATCTGTAATTCTATTTCAGGTCTGTAACAAGGAGTTACTATAGAGGAGCTGCAGGTGCTTTGCTTGTCTATGATATAACCAGGTAAGAAAGCTAGTAACTCTCTTGCTCATAGACTACCAGATACAATTAACACATAATGATTCCTCCCCAAGTACCTAATCCTCTAATGGAGAACGGGCAGGAAGAAAAGAAAATAAGTCTAAAAAGTACTTCTGTTTTAGTGCATATTTAAGTTTTGGAACTTGCTTACATGAGCTATTGTGAATGTCATAAATGTAAACAGTCTCAAAGGGTTAGACAAATACATGGGAATTGGCCTACCAGTAGCTGATTGTCCTGGTTTTGGCTGGGATAGAGTTAATTTTCTTCCTAGTAGCTAGTATAGTGCTGTATTTTGGATTTAGGATGAGAATAATGTTGATAACATGCTGATGTTTTAGTTGTTGCTAAGCAGTGTTTATACTAAGTCAAGGACTCTTCAGCTTCTCACACAACCCCACCAGCAAGTAGGCTAGGGGGCACAAGAAGCTGGGAGGAGACACAGCCAGGACAGCTGACCCAAACTGGCCAAAGGGATATTCCATACCATATGACGTCATGCCTAGTATATAAACTAGAGGGAAAGCTGGCCAGGGGCCGCTGCTCAGGAGCTGACTGGGCATCACTTGGCAAGTGGTGAGCAATTGCATTGTGCATCACTTGTTTTGTATATTCTAATTCTTTTGGTATTGTTATTACCACCATTGTTATTTTCTTTCTTTCCTGTCCTATTAAACTGTCCTTATCTCAACCCATGAGTTTTACTTTTTTTTTTTTTTCTGCTTCTCTCCTTCATCCTGCTGGGCAGGGGGAGTGAGCGAGCAGCTGTGTGGTGCTTAGTTGCTGGCTGGGGTTAAACCATGACACTGGTCTGATCATGGTGGACTACATGCAACCACTGGCTCAGGAAGCCTTGCAACAGAAACTAAGAGCAGACTTTAGCCACTTTTAACCAAGGCGGTACACCTCTATTTGTGGAAACTGCTTATTAGTATGCTGGTAAAACAGGTCATCCTCTGGAGAAGCTAGCTCTACCTACACATTCCTTAACTGTAGCCCAGAATTCTGTTCATCTCTGCATCTTGTAATATTTTAATATTATAGGCAGCCAATAGAATACCTTACCATTACACATTTCCACATTTTTTCCTGGCCACCATTGACTGATACATGTCAGATAAGTTTTGTGTTGGTTAATGATGATCTGCTAGATCTGTTGCTTTTTGTCCTGTGAGTGGACTGTTCTCTGAGCAGTCTTTGAAATCTATGTTTTGTGCTTAAGGTCAGTTGGACTCATCTGTCACTCTTACTGCTTGAAGGCTTTATCTCTGACCACCACTACAATGACTAACGGTGTGTGCAGGGTAACTGACTGCGATATTATTGGTCTTGACACAAATGTGAAAGTTCAGGCATGCAATTCTACACAAGTGTCGTAAAGTCTTACAATCCCACCTGAAACTTAAGTATCAGTTCAATTCCATGTTAAACAATAACTCATTCTGTTATCCCAAAATTTCATGCACAAAAGGCTGAAACTAGATAAGTGCTTAAAATTTTAGCTTTTCACATTAACAGCGTATTTTATAATTGTGTGTATTTATGTATTGTAGTTGATTTAATTTTGCTTTTTAAAAACTTTAAGCTTTTAAATAGTTTCATGAAGGAACTCTATACTCTTCCCAGTCCATAGCTGGCATATTGAGATGTGTGGGTGACGTGCCTGACTAGTGGCGATTTCTTGTTTGCCACAAATACAGATTTGCCTTCTGAGTTTTAGTTCAGTGATCTGTTCATGAGAAATGAGTGTGTTCTAATAAAGGATGTCATTTCCTACATAGCCGGGAAACCTACAATGCACTTACTAATTGGCTGACGGATGCAAGAATGTTAGCAAGTCAAAATATTGTGATAATACTGTGTGGAAACAAAAAGGATCTTGATGCAGATCGTGAAGTTACTTTTTTAGAAGCATCCCGATTTGCACAAGAAAATGGTAAGTAGTACAGAATCTTCATGTAGCATTCAAAGATGCTTAATACTTAAAATAATTTATTTTTGTGCCGTTAGGGAGTACTTTGCCCACTGTACCTTGTCAAATATCTACAGAAAAGAGAGTCCTGTCAGTACATGAGGCATAGAGAGAGGACAGTGCCTGCAGTGAAAACTACATGTACTATTTAAGTCTCATTACCAGTGATTCTTCCCGTCGCAGCTGCTACTTAAAGAATACCTTCTATGTGGAGATATATTCCCTAGGGAATGTAAATACAACTTCAGGTATTGCCTTGCCTCCAAAAGGCTGAGGAGAAAATGAAGAGCACGATTCCTAGTTTTCAGCATCTTATAGATTCTATAGATCATAGACAAGGTTGGATGGGGTGTGCTGCAGTTGGAAGCAATGAGTTTTACTCATGGGAGACTGAGTTCAGTGCATGGCATGGATCCAGAGGACTATTACCTGGTCTGTAGCATTCAGAATTTCCAGTCTGAGGACACGTTTCTGTGGCAGCTAAAGCCAGTCTCAGTCTGAGCTTCTGTACTACAGTTCTGCCATCAATAAAATCTGGTTTTGCTTTTATAAATCAGTTATAAATAGTCTTTTTCTACCAACTGTGGCTACTGGCTGTCCTTTTGTATATAACTTCCTATTAATGGGAAACAATATAAAGTTCTTTGGTTTCATGCGCTATGTTGCATGCACAGCCCAAGTTGTTATCTTTGGATTCCAACTTTCTAGGGCTAATGTATAAATTTCAGAGGAAGTTTTTTGTGGTTTTGCCATCAAAAGCTAATTTTTCTGAACCATACTATTTGACAATAGTTCTCCTTAAGAAGATTTTTATTGTTCCTAGCTTTCATGCTTTGAATTACTATATCAGATATTCCAGACTTGTTTTGAGATTGTTTTTCTGGTGTCAAATGCAGAGCTGATGTTCTTGGAAACAAGTGCACTAACAGGAGAAAATGTTGAAGAGGCCTTTGTACAGTGTGCAAGAAAAATACTCAATAAAATTGAATCAGGTAAATTGAGACTTATATTCTTTTAATGTTTTTTTCCTGAAAACTAAAAGTACACGTGGAAATATTGCTATTCAAAGCTCTCTAATAGAATTAACCCAAAGAACCAAAATTTCATTGTGGTAAAATAACTCATTTGGTTTATAGCTGCTTCCCATATGTTTTAATAGGAATGGATGTCTAAGTCAGATCTGTATATCTAAAGGGGGTGGTGGTGGATGAATTAGGGATGTTTTTACACAGTGTTTACTTTAACAGTCAGCTCTGAGTGTAGGCTGTGCATTCTGTGGGCTGCTATGTCCCTACAAACATCAAGCCTGACATTAGACAGTTTTAGCAATGCAGAATAAAAACCTAGTATCAGGGCAGACATAACTTTTAATTCTGCTTCTCATATGTAGCAGGAAATACAGTCAAGAGAATTTGAACAGTAATACTGAAAATTTCAGGGATGTTCCCTAGCAACTGTGTTTCTCTGAAGTGACCTTCCTGCCTCTCAGTTGAAACCATTTTTACTTTTGCAGATCTAGAAACATACCAGAAGCTTCTCAGCACAAGTGGGTGGGTTTCTATCGGAGACAGGCTCCTAAGTGTTAGGTGTCATTACAGCTAATTTGCATTCCAGTTTTCCTCTCTTATCTTCTAGCTGTTTGATATCTTCAAAGTTTTAAGTACTGGCTATATCGAAAAGTCTGTCTCAGACTCTAATTACATATTTTGAATGCCGAACACAAATTTTTAGATGAAAAGAATATGGTATTTTCATAGGAATTTCCTGATTACTGCATCAAATCAATGCCAAACAGCAGCTTTCATTTTAAACAAACAAAAAAACCAAAAAGCAAAGTATAGCTAGTTTCTCATGATCCTGTAGTTTTAAAGAGGCATTACCACAACAGAAGTAAGTCCTGTTTTCTGTGAGCTGCTCCTGTTTTCCTTCTGCCAGCACACATGCATTGAATCAGGGAAAAACTGAGACTGGAAAGAACCTGTGGAGGTCTCTAGTCCAGCCTCCTGTTTAAAGCATGTTCAGGTTCAGAGTGAGAGCAAGTTGCCCGGGGCTTGTCGAGACACATTTTGAGGTGCTCCAGGAACGGAGATTCCACAGCCCCTCTGGGCAATGTGTCCCAGTGCTAACCAGTTGCTGCTATCTGCCTAGTCAGTCCCCAGCCTGTACCAGTGCTTGGGCTTGTTCCATCACAGATGCAGAGCTCTGTGTGTGTAGTTGCTGAATTTCATGAGGTTCTTGCTGGCCTGTTCTTCTAGCTCAGCCAAGGTCTTTTCTGAATGGCAGTCCTACCCACGAGCTATCAGCTGGTCCCCTCAACGTGGTGTCATCTGCTAACTTAGAAAAGGCTCACGTGTGCAATGAATGTGAATAAGTGATCTGAATTATTCAGAGGGATTCTTTGTTTTGGGTTTGTTCTTTTTAGACTAAATGTTTCTAATCTTGGCCAGTCTACCATACAGCCATAAGAACATTTCTGAAGGCACAGGGTATAGAGTAGGCAGAAGTGGATACCAGAAGTATGGAAGATTGAGATCATTTCCTCTGGGGGTAGTGCTTTATGGAATCCTACTGTCAGATTGATCCATTTTTGTTTGGCTTGGTATCTACAGTACTACTTCCTTTGCATATTAGTCTCTGAAAGCAGGTGTTTTTTAACAGTGTTCGCAGAAAACATTTTGGACACTTCCTTTGTTAGAAGTAATTAGTGCAAATACATTTCTTGTTGCAGCCTAACTCGGAGACAAACCACTTTGTCATTATCATTAAGGGCACACGGTTGAAATTACAGGAGAAAATGATACAGGTTTGGAATTGCCTAAAAGTAAACAGAATTGCAATAGATCTCTCCATAACTAGAGCGGAGTATCATTATGCATTTTTTATCTAATGTTGTCAGTTAAATTGGAATGTATTATTTGCACGAGATCATCTTCTTGTGACCATTTTGTTTCTCATCAGGAGAATTGGATCCAGAAAGAATGGGCTCAGGTATTCAGTATGGAGATGCTGCCTTGAGACAGCTGAGATCACCACGTAGAGCACAAGCACAAAGTGCTCAAGAATGTGGGTGTTAAAGAAACAAAACACAAAATCCCAAATACTTACTTTAGATACAGAAGGTAAGGTTACAAAAATCTCAGGGTGTTGGGTAAATTACCATATTTCATAAATGTGCTGTATCAAGTGCTTGGCTTTTTCACAGTTACCCTGTAAAGTAACACAGAATCTAGTGAAATAATGCACAGTAGAATGGATTATTTTTTTTATACTTTTTCTTTTACTATCTGCCCAGTAAAGCAAGACTAGTGCTCTTACTGAAGTATTTCTAGATCTTTGCTTACTCTGAGTAATGCTGTGGAAAACATTTTAAAATTCTGTATTCCTGAAATACATTATAGCCCTAATAGTTACCTAATGCACTGTAGAGAAGGTGAATCATTTCTGTTGTATTGCGGACAAATATTACTAGAAGAGAATTCACAAAACACAGGTGCAGTATCTTGTCCAAAGCTATTATGTAGTCTTTTCTGAAAATACGAAGTTTAAAGACAGAGACTTGAAAATTAAAGATAATACTGGATTTCAAACTTCCACTGACTTTTTTTTTCCCCCCCACCTAAAAGCAGCCTGAAGTCGTTCTGATTCCTGTCTGCTATGAGCAGAAATGTAAACAAGAGAATAGTAGTGTTTGCTGCTTAAGCAGTGTTGTCATCTAAAGTAGCTCTTCTAGGGCTGTTGCAGCCTATGGAACGGGTGTGCAGTCTTCTAAAAGTCTTCCAAAGACATTCTTCAGAGAAAGTGAGGAACAGATTTTTCCCTTTAGCAGTGGTAGGGGAAGAGGCATAAAAGTCACATAACCTACTCCTAAGAACAGCTTGGTGGTTAGTCTTTCTTATAAACAGTTGTCCTTAAGACACCTCTCAATATTCATGGATTTTACTTAACTCCTTGCAGCATGTAAGTGGCTCTTAGGACAGTCCTTTCTCCCTGTGTAGTTAATTATTCAGATATTAGAGAAATAAGGATAATTATGGGGACAGTGATATCAAATTAAACAAGTACTGCAGGCATAGTTACTGCATCATTTTTACTGTATTCATTTTTTATCAGTTTGAGCAGTGCACACCAGCAGAAGCTTTACAGAATGTTAAATAAGGCAACATACAATTCTACATTCTCATATTTTGTTCTGTATTCTGGGAGCTTAGCTCCCAATTAAAGGTCAGAATTTTAAATAATGGATAGGAATCCTCAAACTGCTTTCCTCCCTTATTTTCCTCCTATAAAATATCATCCTTCAACTAAGAGACTGCTGGAAAAGGGCATTAATTTAGTTCAGCTTTGGTACGGCTCTACAGGAGTGAATATTTATGGGTCTTACTTCAGGAGTTGAGTTTTCAGATTGATCAGATATAGATAATTGATGGAGTTCTTGTGTATTTTACAGCTGTCCTTGCAAATGGTGTTTGAAGAAACAGAAAAGCTTGAAGGCTATGCAGTTTTTAAAAACATCTTTCCACTATCTACAAACAGAGTAGACCACTGCTGACAGAAAGGTGTACTGTGTGGTGTGGGGCAGGAATGTTCACATGACACAAAAGTCTGCAAAGCGAACTTGATAATTTGGTGGACAATATTAAGACTCATACCTGTATGTAAACATTTTCCATTACCTATTTTTGTTCTTTCACCTCTAGTTTAAAGCATTGCTATATACTGTAAATAATGTAACAGTAAATTTACAAAGCATGGTATACTTATGTATGCTGATAGAATGTTGCACTACAAGCAGTTTAATATTTTATTTTTTTATCATATAAACAAATTTAACTGAGGTAGGCTTTGTCATGTTTGTTGCACAATAGTTTATATTTATGACCTGAATTATAAAACCACTGGCACTGTCAGTGAGGGGTTGTGGTTTTATTTTTTCCTACTTAGTTTGCCACATTCTAACAAGCTGTTGACATGACTGATTCTCAACATACAGTTAGGACCCATACTTCTGTTTACTAATATGTTAAGTTGGAAAAGTAATTTTTATTGATGCTCACATATCCTATTTTATCACAGTTCTTAAATAACTTCTGAAGCTCTTTTATCAAACTTTGAAAGTTTAGAAAAAAATACTTTTAAGTCTCAAATGGCTGTTGACTGACTTGGACTTTTTTTTCTTGGTCCTGATGTTTTATATAGCACTGGCATCATGAAGGTGGAATGTATATGTGAACAGAACTGTGCATCTTCTGTGTGTGTTGTAATTCTAGGGCAGGGGCATGGGCTTATGGAGAATTATCACAGTAGGAGTTCTCCTAACCTCTTATCACAAACAGAGCAATCAGCTGTGGAAATATGATCTCTGTTGAAGCGTACCTGGTGAGGTACAAACT
Source organism: Gymnogyps californianus (assembly GCF_018139145.2). Taxonomy (NCBI): domain Eukaryota; kingdom Metazoa; phylum Chordata; class Aves; order Accipitriformes; family Cathartidae; genus Gymnogyps; species Gymnogyps californianus. The sequence continues at coordinate 46,274,809 of NC_059473.1, forward strand.
GAACCGAAATGGGTGGTTCTAAAGTATCCTGAATGTATGACATTTAAAATACTAGTTTCTTTCTCTTAAACATTCATAAAGTACAATTAAGAACTTGAATTTTAAAATTAGACTTCAAAATTAGGAGCTTACAGTCTGTCCTGCTGGAGCTCTACCTTTTGAACTTCATGTGAGTGCACTATAATGCTGTCCACATTGCCCCCAGGAGACTTGTGTGATGGAAGGAGAAAACCAAGCATACTACTTAGGTAGTTCTTTCTTCCTGTGAAACTCATCCAGGGGAATTTCAGCCTTGGTACTGATTTCCCCACTCCTCCCCCCCTGCCATGTTAAAACACACAATTCAGACTTTCTTTCCTGCCCTCTTTTTATTGTGGGGAAGAGGCATGGGGCAAGAGATTAGGGATCCTGTCCTCATTCCTCAGCTGAAGACAGAAGAGTAAGAGACTTGTAGAGGGTCCAAGAGGGAGGACTGAACCACAAGTATTGCGTGTCATTTTTACAGTGCCATGACAACTGATCAGGTAAAAGAGGCTTGTGGCTTTTGTTTTGCCAGATAAGGAGCTGCAGAACTAAGCTAGTGTTTCTGGAGGTAGCTGAATTCAACCAATTCAGGGGGGCAATTTCGCTTGCACTGATGGAAATCACGAGTGACATAATTACTTGTACAACTAGAAATGGGATGTCTCCTTGGAAGTGCAAATTAACACAAAATAATTAATTTGATCAGAATCCAGTATTGAAATTCCAAGGTCAAACATGCTCTATTTTCTATATATGAATCTTTTCTATATTTGAGTTACTTGTCAAATGCATGTTTAAAAACTAAACCAGAAAACTGTACTGATGCTGTAATTGAGGGCAGTTAGTTAAAGCACAAGAGCAAAGCAAGAATGCTACACAGAGGTATACCATCTTTCATGGAATTAGAATTGTGTTTAAAACTATCCCCTTTGTCCTGACGTTTTTGGTTCAAATGGATGCTTATCTGAAAACTATACACCTTAGGTCATCTCTGAATTAAAAGGAATTAAGTTTGCTTTGTACTTTAAAAGCCTAGGTTTAGTTTTAAAAAGGCTGTTGGGTCCAAAGACTTCTATGTTATATCTCTCTCCTATGTGTCTTGTCATATTTAGGATTGGATATGTTACATAACTGATTAACAATTATTCCCAAGGAGCATTCTCTTCCTGGTAAGAGTGTAAAGTATTTTTGAAGCAGTTTAACTGTGCATTTACAAGAATATCAAAGAACTCCAAAGAAACTTACCTGTCTTAATCCTCACTCAATTTATTCTGGCTTCCAGTGCTCAGAACTGGAAGTAATTACCAAAAGCAAGTCCTCTGAAGTAGATGTTGGATGTAGTTGTTTCCTCCACCGGTCCAAATGGCAGATTATTAACTGGGCTGTGTTTGTGTTCCTGCCAGAACTGGGGAGGGGAGGGTGTCGGTTCTGAAACCCCAAACCAGTTCTGGAATGCTGGGAAAAGACGAGTTATTGGGGAGTCTGTTCCCCCCCCTTACCACACTCTAATGGGGTTTCTTGGTACCCTGACAGAGGTGAAAGCTGAGCACTTATTTATCAGCTGGGACATAGCACAAGTAAAGCTAAAGGTCTCTCCGGTCACTGTCACAGTGGTTGAAGTGGTGTTGGCTGTTGATCAAAACTTCTTTCCGTTATTACAGTAGCAGTTGAAAGGAGCGGGGGACTGTTACTTAATTCTGTTGCTTTTAAATAGAAATTTTAGGGGTTTGGCAGGGATTTTCTTATACTTCTTCCTGTCCTTTTCCCTTTACATACAAGACTGGCCTCTTTTGTATACTTGGTTCTTACGATCATTTTGGTCCAGTGTCTGTGGTTAAGAAGCAGTAAGCACAGTTTTATTCTTTCTGTAACCAACTGTCTTAAGCTCTCCCCTTCCTACCTGGAAGGAAAGAATAATGTCATTATAATGAGTTTTGATGTGTTTTTACCATTTTTTTAACGTATGCTTTTACGGTATACACATTAACCAGGTTAATGTGCATGTTTTGTAGTATTGCAACCTTTTATGCTGCATATCTCACTGACATTTTAAAAAGAAACTTTCTAAAATGGCAACTCCTGAGGGAAATACTGTTGGAAGCAATAGCTCTCACCAGTGCAAGCTATATTGTTTACTATTTTTATTTCTAAAAATAAACATCATGCCAATAACAGCCCTGGAGTAAATTTTAAGCTTTAGTGTTATAGTTCACACAGCAAACCAAACTTAGCTCACCTAAACAGTAAGTGATGAATAGGTTAAATTATGTATGTTTTTAGTGTAAAATTCTTACTTTACCAAAGCAAGATGGCTTGGAGTTTTACATGAAATAATACTGGGTACCTATATCCTAGGATTTATTGGATGTGGAGCTTTAGCTGTTCAGACCTTTAAAAGATTTAAATGTCTTATTAAAGCCTGTGTCTTGCCTATACTATTTCATTTAATGCTTGTATCTAGCACCAAATAAAGAATCTTTCTTGATTTTCTAGGTGTCTTACAGCAAATTCTATTTACTTGTACAAGTTTTGCCTGCTAAGTGAAATCCATAACATGACAAACCTTAGATGGTCTTGAAAAAACCCTTCCACTAAATTCATTGCATAGTCAGTATGTGGCTGGGAAAGCAGCAGCAGCTGCTAAAGGAGCTGGAGCGCTTCAGTGTATTTCCCAGGAGCAGGGCCCTCTGCCCTCTCTGGTGGCAGCTTTGCCTGTGGCATGGGAGGGCTGCAACCCTGCAACCCTGCTGCTGCCACCCCTGTTAGAGAGGAACAATACATTGTTTCCCTTCCCTGTGGCTGCACAGGTGCACTTAGCTTCCTTGTGTCTTTCTGTGCTAATGATAGGGATGAGATGGATCTGTCTGGGTCTCTTGGAGAATGCAGCTTCAGAAGTTAATGCTTTAAAAAAGCTAAAGCAAAGGGAAAGGTGTTCCTCCAGACTATTAGGCAACTCAGACTGAATTCACAGTTCACTCATCTCATCCATTCTTTGTATTCACCTAGGTACCTTATGTCTCAAGTACACAGCTCCCATAAGTCCTTAAAAAATGAATGCTATAAAAAACCTGATTATTTTGCAACTCACTCATTTGCATTATATTCTATATGCTGAAAGAATTAATGCTATAAAAATCTCAAGAAATAAATACATTGTAAATCCAGAGAGTAAAAACACCCAGTCTCTTTCATTTACTATAGAACCAGCAGCATATAGAACTTCAGTGTAGCCATCCTTTAATAGCTTAACTTCTATTTGCAAGATTTTACTTGTTCTTAGTGATGCAGCTTCCTGTTTTTTCCCCATGTTACCCTCTTTTTGCAAAGTTCTAAATTAAGATTCCCAAAGGCTGCAGCATGCATAGCACTTCAGACAGCTATTATATTTTAAGCTCTATTTTTTTCCCTTAGTAGTGGTAGAAAAAGCCAGTCAGATTGGGGAAGGGTATTAAGAATCTGTGGGAGGGTTACAGGAAGAACACAGGAGACAAGCTCAGCTCTCAGCTGGACTTGTAACTAATCTAACCCTTTACCCAACCCCAGTCATTACAGAAGCCTGTCGCTTACTTCCCAGGAGAGAATCTATAGGACAAGCAGAAGCCACAGTTCACATGCAGAGACTAAAGCACCCTGTCATGGAAAACCTGAGACCCCAAAGAACATGGTACAAGCAGTCAAGGCACTGTGTGTCACTCATTTTATTCACATATACAAGTTGACACTACACTATTAAATATAGACAATATAGAAGCATTAAAAACAAATACTGTTTAAAAACTTTAAAAAACACATATTGCTTCAAGCTTAGATGGTATTTCCCTATTGTTTTTAAAGTGAATTCAGTGCTAACAATAGCTGAGGCAGCTTCCCATTCACTTGTACCCCTAATTTTATAGGGGCTACTGTCAAGGTGTTGAGTCAGGCTCCATATATGGCTTTGCTGCTGAGTGCACTAACTGAGCTGGAAAATAAACTGGAACATCCAGGTTACCCACATAAGGCCCTCAGATTGCTAGCTTTTGGTCCCTATCACAGTAAAAAAAAAAGTCAGAGGCCTTTATAGTTCAGTGGCACTGCATTATACCATTAAAAAAAAAAAAAAAAGAGAACAGATACACTGCCCTACACATTAAAAATTTGATTAAAATGTACATTTGCTACCTGGCTAAAATTCTTACCAAAAATTCAGGTCTGCCCCTCAGTTTCATTAAGTTTGGCTCTAAGTTTAGCTATCAGCTCAACTATCTCAGCTTCCAGTGAAAAAGTCTGTAATTCATAGTTGCAAAGATGTGACAGCAGTGACTGAACAGGCAAGCTAGTGTATTTTACAGGGACATTCTTATGCAGTTTTCATTGTAACATTTTACATTGTAAACACTAAGTCTTCACAACACTATAGTTAAATTGCAGCATTACACATTGTAAAAGTCTTGTTTCATTTAGCTAAGTACTTTCAGAAACAAAAAAGAATAAACAGTTATTTTAATGAAGACTTTGGACAACTGAGTATTTACTGTGTTCTTACAAAGTTTTACTTCTAAAACAGGAGTGAGAAGTGTTCATCACTTGGCTGAATTCAAGAGTCCATGCAAGACAAAGTTCACAACTTCCTTAATTGATAGGGTGACATTCACTAGGTTTTCCATTTTTTAGTGAGTCCAATTTGATGCAAAACAGCCACCTCCTGTAAGAATCTATGGAATATAGTTAAAGCTTTCACACTTGAAAAGTTCTGCTTTCCAAGTCAATTGGCTTTTCATTTTTTTAACATCAAAACACTAAAATAATGGTTTTCCAGACTTCAGCCTGGCACATGCCAAATATTTTGCATATACAACTTGCAGCAATCAGAACTATTTCACATAGTCTAAGCAAACCTACTAGCCTTTTTTTAGTCAAATAATGCCCAAATGCAGGAAGGCTACCTGATTTGCAGAATAATTTACCCCTCACTTCAGGCATTATTACTTAAACCAAGATGGTACCAACATCACACCCAGGATTATTTTTAGCTACAGACCATTTGAAAAAGCATGACAGTGACTGACATGACCTGATTAGCATCACTACTGTCTTCCAGCAAATTGTTTTGGCGAGGAACAGCTCCTGACCAGACAAGGGTAAGAACTAGATCATTTCCTCAGTACACAGCAACCTGGATGCCGTTGAAGATTCTCATGCTCTGTAGAACACCTGAACAAGCCTGTTTGAGATGTTTTAAGTTTGGTACCCAGTATCCAAGGCAGAAGACATCTAAGCCTTCTATAATTATTGGAAAGACCAACATCTAATGGGAGATCCATCTTAGCCAAAAATGGGTACTTAAGGCAGGCACAGAGTCATCTTGGCTCCTCCATTCTTAGTGGGAAGAGAGAACTGTAGAAGCTGTCTTTGAAAGCACGGCAAGACGAGTCCTGCCCTACACCATCAAGGAAACTGTTCAATGTGACAAAATGCGCTGAGGGCACAGTCCATCTGCTGTAGTTACAGAAAGCCTACAAAGCCTGTGGGCAACAGGAACAGGCAGAGTTTTTATTGAATAAGGCTGTTTTAAACACTACCGAGTTAGTGCTTTGATACTGTTGTTCAAAGCTAGGGTGGATTTCTGAACTGAAACAGCATCAGAAGCAACTTAAGCATATTTACAGCAGCTATTTAAGGAGGAAAACCCAGCAGATTAAAAGAATTTCACATGGAATAAAGGCATCCTCCAGAATAGTTTGCCTCAGTTTTGGGCACTGTTCTAAAGTTTTAGGAAGTTCTAGCCTGTGGTTTACTTAAAAGTTAGAATACAGTAATTTTGCTGTGTATAAAACAATCATACTTTGCATTCCCAGATTTAAAAGCTGTAAGATCTCTAGTAGGTAGCCTGAAGAGTTGTCTGTATTTTTATAGCTTTATGCTTAAAAGGCAGGTAAAAATCAGATTTCATGGATTCTAGGACATCTTAGTAAGATTAAAATTGAGAGTAATGAAACCTTTAGTGATGTAATTAACACTAGGAGGCAGCAGTGCCTGGTCCCTTTGCATGATTACATTCTTTCAGTAACACAATCAAACTTTCCCCTAAGCATGTAACTGTGTTGCAGTAGTAATTCTAGAGTCCTGCTTACTCACTGAGATTGTGGAATGAAGCTAAGACTAGTGCAGGTTGCTGCTGCAGAAGTGCAAGTGTGCTTCCTGTGAGAAGGTGTCCAGTCTGTAAAACACAAGCTTCAGAACAATTAAACTGAGATAACCAACATATGTAACTAACACACAACACATCTGAACAAAACTTTGAAGCTCACAACTACAGCAATAATCTGCCTAAAGCTTAGTTATCAAACTGAAAAAATTAATTTACAGCAGCTTGAGGGGAGAAAAAAAAAAACACTGAGGATCTCACAAACAATGACTGTCTTACTACGTAGAAGTAGGACCTACAAATTGAGAGTGTTCAAACTCCATTATATATTCTTGTTTACTAAAGCAGACGCCTCTCCTTCCCCTAGCCGTCACCCCCTATAGTGAGGAGTTCTGCACCAATTGAGAGGCAGAAAGCTCAGGACTTCATCTACAAGTTTTATCAACACGATTTTCAAGTTTAAAACCTTTAACAGTATACTTGTACAATACCACCAAATGGAATGCATATTGCACTCTGACCCCCACTGAGCATAAGAGATATTCTAAAAATAGACTTCACTAGACAGGAGCCAGCCCTCTCCTTCAATAAACTGGCATTTACATGATTAAGCATAGAAAGTGTGACCACAAGCTTAATACAGTGGTACAACTTGGTAGAACAAGCAGCTGCTTATTGAGCAGCAGCTATCAGATAATGATTGTCTACATCAGTTATTTGGTACAACAGGCACAGCAACAGCAAAACAATCCTGTAGCTGTTTCTTGCCCTGAAAATTAGTAGTTTATTCTAATGACCTTCAAAACAGCAATAAAAGTTAGCATCAGCAGATCCACTAATCAAACAAGGTTTTTTGAAAGTTTCTACATACAGACAATACTTGGTATTTGCCTGCCTAAAGCATCTACATTTATTAGTGCTGTTTACCAGACTCACTGGCTTTCCTGTTGCCTGTCTTAATATACTTATTTTGGTAGAAGTATTAAATCAAATAGTATTATAAATGCAAAGGCACCTCCATCACACCTTTCAAGTCTTTCCCCAACACCACCTCCCCATGACTTGGGCTTTTAAAATAAGGGACAACAGATTACTTGTAACCAAGATCAACAAAGTGTTTGCTTTGACTCCCTGTATGCCCAGGTTCCCCCCTCCCACCCCCAAAACAAGTCAACCAAAGCATTAGAAAAATTCCCAAAAGGGGAACTGTTTAAAAGTTTGGGCAGCGATATCTAAAAGCCTCTTCAAATGTTATGGCTCCAACAATACACCCCACTGTGAGGTAGGTAGCCAAGATAAAAATATTATAACAAATATTTTAACAGCTGGAAACTCCCTATAAAAACCTTGCATAAGTAGTTTGGTTCCTCGCACCAGTGTCCTGATATGCGTAACTTCTTTCGAAGATGCCTAAGGGAATCCAAATTCACCGAGCTCTTGCTGAGTAGCATCTCATATACTCTGTCATCCAGGGGTTATCTGGTGGGGAGGGCTTTATTCGCCAAGCTTTCTCTGCTTCTGCTGATCGCACTCGCCTCTGAGAAAGCTTCCTTTTCTCCACTTGTCTCCTGTTCTTTGCTCGTAGAGCAGATTCATGAATCTAAAAGACCAGAGTTAGTATTACAGCAGGAAAACAGCCTAGGAACCCCCCCCAGGAAAGCGGAGGATCACTTTGTATTTGTCCCAATCTCCATCCTGAAGAAACAGGGTTTTCTAGCAAGATTATATTTTCTTCTGTAATTTGTATCACTAATAGAAAAGAAGCACAGAAATTTTTTTTTTTATAACAAATGCCTCAAATTCCCCACTTCACACTACTAAACGATTCCAAAAATCTTGAATGTTTCTCAATCTTACTCTGATACATTCTAAAAACCTCGATTCTCCTATTTCTACCATTTTAAGTTCTTGAACATCCCTCAATATGCCCCAGCATCCCTTAAAACCTAAGCCATAATAGTAAGACCAATCCCTAGACACTCCTTACTAGAGACTGAAGAACTTAATTTTGACAACATGCTGCAGGAATACCTACATACACTTTTATATTAGTAAATTATCATATTTTCCCAAAATCTAATCTTAAGAGCCAGCTTTATGTTTGCTTGCTTCCATCTCCAGATTTAAAACTCTATCTCCCATCTCAATTAGGGGAAAGTAACACCTGTCAAACATTCAAGATAAGTGACATAGCCAGGCAGTAAGTAGTCAGTTCCCACTTAAAGAAACATCCTTAGTGACAAAGCACTACATAATTGGAAGTGTCCCATCCATTCACTCCAAACTCAAGACCTGATCTTAGGGGTTCTGTAACTGTTTCTAGCATAGGAAATGTTAGAAGTCTTAGAAAGTATAAATACCTCTGCTCAAGTCAGGCATCAGCCTCTGTTAGGCTTCAACATAAAGCACCAGTCAACTATTTCCACCACTGACCAAAGCTTATCAATCCAGTAACAGCGTCCCTTATCAGGAAGGGCAGCTTCTTTCAAGCGCTGCAAGGCCCAAGTTCCTCATTTCCCTCAAAAGGCTGAGCTGTCCAGGAAGGAAGATACTATGCTTCAAACCCCTTCCAAAACAGCCCATCAGAAGTCAGCTCTATCTTAGACATCAAGAACACCACCCACCTTAATCCTCAGATACCTTGGGTCATAGATTCAGACTCTACATTAGTAGTAATATAAAGACAAGACACCGGCAGGGATACATTAATGATTATGTTTTACCAGCCTAGGAGAGTTATAGAAAAGAATGAAATGGATCTGTTGTAACACTCAAACCTTAGTGTTTCTTGCTAAACCAGGAAACAGACCCCACTACAGCAGAATCCTGGTGCTGTCCGTGACCATATGAATTTTATTTGTGCTATTTGGCTAATATTTACATCAACCCTGCAATCCATCAGCCATCCGATAGACCATTCTGCTGTCAGCAAAGAGCTCCCTGCTGGCAACCCACTGAAACAAGCTGCTAGACAGACATTTTAGCAGCAAAGCATTCGTACCTTTGCAGTGAGGCTCCTATTCCTCGGGAGTGCCCCAGGAAGAGTCACTCATTCACAGCACAAGCGCTACCCCCGTGTTTATATACCTGCCTGCTGTGGGATGCCTGGTGCTAACTGCCTGCTGCTTTTCTCCTGTTTTCATGAAGTTCAGAATGCAGAAATACATTTATAACAGCCAGTTTTGCTGGTAGCACTGTAACAGCCAGAAACAAGATAGCCAAGTTTTAATCAGAGCTTGCAAGTATTAGTCAAACATGGGAAGTTTCAAAACCGATTAACAGTTAAGAGCTATTTGATTTGGACATGTCAAACCTCTTCAGGTTTATTGCTAGAATTTTTTTCTTTAGAATTTATTGCTAGACTCTCCATGCACTCAAATAAAGGCATCCCTGAGAAGTTTTACCTAGATATTAGACATACGTCTTATCCAGGCACTAAGCAGTCACTGCCCTTTAACAAAACAGGAGCTTTTACTTACTTCATTCGCTGAAGCAGAAGCACAGACATTGTGAGTTTTCTGGCTTCCAGTATCTGTCTGTCTTTCTCCCCACCCATACAGAGCAAATGGATGTTTATTCTCCTTTGGTGCATCTGTCTTTTGAGGACTTTTGGCTGATCTTCGATCATTACGACTGGACAAGGCACTTCGACTCGGACGTCGTCCTGTACGGCTGGTTTTGTCTGCTTCCTTTACAGGAGTGTGTTCTGCAGTTTTTTCTTGCTCTTCCCTCTGCTGCTTTTCTTGATCTTCTCTTTCTTTCTCTAAAGAAAAAAAAGTTGTGCTCTAAGCTCCCAATGACAACATACTAATATCTGATTTGCACAGCCTCTCAATACCTCATTGAAGCTGTGCTTTTTTTTTTTTTTTTACAAATGGAAGAAGTCATTACTACCATAGCAACAGATGTATACCTTGGTTACATGCCTTCATTCTTTCTTTAGTGACTACAATATTTCCAAGCCCATCCCTCTGTACATCAGCTTTCACATACTTAAACATGCCTTTCACTAGTGAGGCTACAGATAATCAATAGCTCCAGGCAGCATTTTAAAGACTGTTTCCAGTGATCTTCCGTCTTCACACTTTCAGCTTTCCATCTTTCAGACAGCAAACAGATGGATTGCTGAATGCCATGTAGATCCTGCCAGCCAGTCAGAGATGAAGTCTGATAAGAGTATGTGCAATATTAAATCCCTCACATTATAAGCTTCCACTGAAAGAAAAAAAGTTATTCATTTTCAAGCTCCCTGATTATACACATACATCTTGATTATGGTTTTCTGTTTATGGAAGAGAGGGGAGTATGAAGCAGACTTACAAAATGATAGACATCACCCTTGCTATCTGTTCTGTGAAGTATGTTTTACATTTCAAGTACCACACTTCACAGGTAGTACTCTCCAAGCCTCATTTCCCCCACACATGCTTTTTAATCCTTCCATAACAAGGGTCCAGCATTTGTCCTCCAGGCATTGGGTATGTACAGTAGGGTTTGTGAGGGAGAATTTGAAGTCTATATCATTGTTAATTTGCAGATGTAGACCAACACTGAAGGCTGAATTAGCATTATACAAGACATTAAATAATAAAACCACAGGGAAACAACTGTTCCATAAGACCCAGTCTTCTTGCATTACAGAGCTACGGAGCAATAGTTTTCCTTTGTTTGTGGTGCCTCACAGCTAGCAGTTCTTGATGTTTCCTGCATACTACTTCTTCTATGCAAAAGTTTGGGTCTTAGACTTCAAATGAAGGAACCCCATATCTGGTATAGCACTGCAGTACTTCATAAATCCAAGAGAAAGGCTGGTAAGAAAGTAAGAAAGGCTGTAAGTAAGCCTTACAATAAGGTTATAAGTTGTTTTGAACAAGTCTGTTTTATAATGTCATTAAATATAGTCAAGTGAATGCCCATGGATAACAATTACTGACTGGAATAGAATGGCCAAAGATTTTTCCCACCTTTGAGATCTGTAAGGTGTTACAAACTGGTGACAAGAGGTCTTGAACTATTCTGTTAATACTAATCTAATCTAATCTAAATTAATATCTTTATCAATGATCTGGATGAGGGGATCGAGTACACCCTCAGTAAGTTTGCAGATGACACCAAACTGGCCGCAAGTGTTGATCTGCTTGAAGGAAAGCAGGCTCTGCAGAGGGATCTGGACAGGCTGGATCGATGGGCTGAGGCCAATTGTATGAGGTTCAACAAGGCTACAGGCCAGGTCCTGCACCTGGGTCACAACAACCCCATGCAACACTACAGGCTTGGGGAACAGTGGCTGGAAAGCTGCCTGGCAGAAAAGGACCTGCGGGTGTTGGTCGACAGCCACCTAAATACGAGCCAGCAGTGTGCCCAGGTGGCCAAGAAGGCCAATAGCATCCTGGCTTGTATCAGAAATAGCGTGGCCAGCAGGACTAGGGAAGTGATCGTCCCCCTGTACTTGGCACTGGTGAGGCCACACTTTGAATACTGTGCTCAGTTTTGGGCCCCTCACTACAAGAAAGACATTGAGGTGCTGGAACATGTCCAAAGAAGGGCAACAAAGCTGGTGAAGGGTCTAGAGCACAAGTCTTATGAGGAGTGGCTGAGGGAACTGCGGTTGTTTAGCCTGGAGAAAAGGAGGCTCAGGGGAGACCTAATCCCTCCATTCAGGTAGTTGTAGAGAGCTTGTAGCAAGGTGGGTGTCAGTCTCTTCTCCCAAGTAAGAAGTGATAGGACAAGAGGAAATGGCCTCAAGTTGCACCAGGGGAGGTTTAGATTGGATGTTAAGAAAAATTTCTTCACCAAAAGGGTTATCCAGCATTGGAACAGGCTGCCCAGGGAAGTGGTTGAGTCACCATCCCTGGAAGTATTTAAAAGACATGTAGATGTGGTGCTTAGGGACATGGTTTAGTGGCGGACTTGGCAGTGTTAAGTTTACGATTGGACAAAGGTCTTTTCCAGCCTAAATGATTCTATAATGATTCTATGATTCTAATCAAATATACTGCTTACAGTACATTAGTGAAATATGACTTTGGAAAAAAGTAAATACACAGAACCCTGTTTTAGTTCTCTATCCTGCAAGTCTTGAACAGTAGTGTGGACAAGTTGGAGGTGTATGCTAGACAATGAGCATGACCCCTAAGCATTGTGGGCACAAGCAGACATTGTGATCTGAAGTCTGTGACTTTTAGGCCAACCATGCCTTTTATATAAAAAGGCAACTAAAGCCTTTTATTAACCTAATAGCACAGGAGTGCTATTAGAATCACCAGTGATTCTCTTCAAGTGTCTACCTTTGAGCATTAGATGCTGCCTTCTGCTAGACACACACAGTGATGCATTCAAACTCTGCTGACATAAACATGCTGAACTTGCAAGTTTTCTGCGACACCATCTATTTCTGGTTGTGGTAGGGACCAGCTGCAAGCTACCTCTGTTCCAAGTCTCAGTGCTTTCAGCCACCACCAGTATACACTGGTGCGTATGGAGGTAATTCCTCCACTGGTGTAGAAAGAGTTCATCTAGTTTAAGGCTTGCTTACAGATTGAGAGGTTGACCACAAACAACTAGAACAAATTTTACCTAAGTCCTCATTAAAAGCAGAAGGGCTTGCCAATCCTGTGAAACAATAGCAATCATTCTTGCTAATTGCTATGATTTAGCTAGTCAAGCAAGTACATGCCCAATCTGACACTGCTTTAATTTTGTTTCTGCATCCATCCAGCTCTGATGAAATGGAAGTTACCTGACTGGCACACTGGTTAAGCATCCATTTACTCTTGCACTCACTTTGCACTTGTAGGGTAAAGACATGAAGACTTGCCACATGCCCCAGCATTCCCATACGGCAAGCCTCATGCTCTCTCTTGCTAGCTGTTAGTCTTGCCAGCATGTTTTCTACTTGCTGCCAACCAGCACAGAGGCCCAGGTGCTGGGCCCTGTTCAGGCTGGCCTATACACACATGCCTTCCAAGCTGTGCAGGTGCAGCATTCAGCTACAGATGATACTGCAGTACAGCTGAGTATTCGGTTAAGAGTAGCCAGCAGGGTTAAAGTATTTGGAGCTGTATTTGTTAAGAATTCAGTTGAGCGTCCCCAAAAAAACAACCAAGAAGAGTAGTCAAGGCCAAAGGAGCAACATAGAGACAACAAAGGCAGGCCAGATGAATTTCACATATCTAAATATTTGGTGCATAAAGTTTCAGTCATTATAGCCAAGGCTGGATAAAAAGCAAGCAGCAGTGACCTCAATGTGGTAAAAGACCTGCTTTGCATAGTGTCCTTGGCTCTGGGACACATAACTTCACCTCTAACAAGGCAGCCCATTCATCACAGCTACAACAGGCAGCACAGAGCTATCCCCTTGCAAAATGTTACCCATGCATCTCTCTACACAGCCCACTCCTAAGAAAGAAGTGGCTAGGTCCCCTTCTGTGTATGAGAGGCCATTATCAGAAGGAAGCACTGTTTTGAGAAAATAAAACACTGACGGGACATTGCTGTCAATTATGAAACAGGAGTGCTTTTATTTTGGGAAGCTGTTCCATCCTCCATTCAAGGGAAAATGGCATCTTCTTCTCTACAAAGGAGAATGGAGCAACACAGTTCATGAGCAGCAGAGGTGGCATTTAGAGACTTAAAAATACAGGAAAGTAGGGACACTGCAATTGCATGGATACTCTAGCTTCAAGGCAACAGCCATGCTTGGGGATGCTGCTCACTAGGATATAGTTCCAGCTGGTGCAGAAATGATTGAGCCAGCTTGTCCCAAAATAGCAATAAAAGCGTATGGGTAAGTGGCACACAGAGTCCTGTGCACAGTCTTACAGTAAATGCTGTATGCCAGAGCGTACTGTAGCACCTTACAAGCACCTGCTATTACAGCAGGTATTTCAATGAATTCACTCCTACAGTGCATTTATACAGAACTCGGTGAAGGCACAAGGCAGATACCTTTAACAGTTATTTAAGCCTTTTATTTAAAACTATAGTTTATATCCAAACCATTTTGTTAGGCACCCCTTTTCACAGGAAGGTAGAAAAGCAGCAGTTGATAGCAGGGAAGGAGTTTGACCCAGCTGCTCTGGGAGCCCAACCACCAGCAACACCTACCCATCTCCGTCCCATGCAGTGTGCCAGCTCCAGCAGACACAGAAAACTGAACTGACTGGCTGGCTGCAGCATTACAGGGATTAAACAGGAGAGGGAAAGAGCTAGGAACACTTAAAACTGCATCACGGATGCTAAGCAGCACACACTGGACAGGAGGGGATTAAGTGCTTAGCAGGCAGAACAAGGCTGCCAGGCCCACCCAATATGGCTGTTGAAAGCTCCTGCCCAGAAGAGGTCACTTCACCATGCAAGCTGGACAATGCAGCAGAACAGCTCCCCTCCAGGGCTCGAGCAGGAAAAGCTCAGTTGGAGCTTCTCTCCCTCCCCCAGTACTGCATGTGCTACAGGGCAGACCCAAATCCCATTTCAAAGGCTCTGCTGACTTCCTAGAAATATCAACAACCTTCTGATTAGGCCCACAGGTCCTAGGGAGCAACAGTATTATCTCTATATAGAGATGTTTGCTCCTTACAGCACTACCTCAGGTTCAGGAGGAACACTCTGTGCTTAAACTGCCATGGGCAGAACTCAGAGTTTCCTGCTTTAGTACAAACACCTCTCCAAACAGGGCAGGTCTCTAAGGCCTCTTGAAGGGGGCACATACTCAGTTGTGGGTATGAACTGACTGCAGCTGGGTAGAAAGTAGTTGCTACAGCTGAAAGATTGCAACATCATTGCTTCAAGACAGATCTTGTATGAGGCAGTATTGGAGCTACCAGCAACACAGCAGTTCAGAGCTAATTAGATTCATACAAGCTTCGTTTGCAGCAGAGTTCAGAAAACAATGACTGGCTTGGCTTGATAGCAAAGCTTGTTTCCAACCAAAAAAATGGAGCAACTTTGAATCACAGTAGCACAAAACCCTAAACTGACACCGTTGCTTTCTTCCCCTGTCACAAGCTACTCCTTCCCATGTTCTTGGGCCAGCAAATACATCTGCAACATCATGGCAGACAAGATCGGAGAACAAGTTTGAAATTGGATCTTCTGCTGAGTTGTACTAATCCAGATCAGTCACTTTCCAACTACTGTGTGGCAACTGCTTTGATAGCAGCTTGTCACTGCTGTCATTAAGACCTCTGCACAAAAATGCTGAAGGCGAAATGGCAATAAGGATTGAAAGATGCCTTCATCCTGCATGCATGTGCAGCAGTATCATTTCACAAGCAACAGGTCTGACAGCAGTGCTGCTGCCAAGAGCTCCTGTCTTTCACTCGGCAGCCTACTAGGTTCTGTTGACAGTTTTGAGGATGTGTCAACTAGACCAGTTGATTTAGGTCAAGATTTTGTTGGATTATGTTTAAAGCACATCTGTGCCTGGGCACATTCTACAGAACAGTCCCACAAACAGTTGCTACAAGTGAAGGGCCAGAAGGAATTAACCCAAAGTTGCCACCAAGCATGCCCTAGTATCACTCAGCTATAGCTCAAGTGTGAGATAGCATGTAGGACAAATGTGTTTTGTCACTGTATCTCAGGTGTTCACATTGCTAGTACTTTAGACCAAGACCACTAAACCTTAAAGTCAAGCTGCAAACATCAGCTTTCTCTACACATACCAGAAGCATTTACAAACTGCTTTACAGAAAACACACACAGGCTCATCTTAATGAGGGGAAGAAGAAACCAGGACCACACACACCATTATGAATTGGCTTTACCTCAGATACTAGGCAACATTAGTGCTGGCCAAACATACTTGGCCACAAGCACAGTAGATACCACTCAGCCAGAAATCAGGTTCCCCACAGAACAGAGGGAAGCAGCAGTAGCCAGGTAACAGCCAGGATGCTGCAGTATGTGGGTGGATGTCAGATTCAGAAGACAAAAGATGTCATCAACATCAGCACACTCAACTACCCCCACATACTTCAGTGTAATTAAGTTCTTCAGAAAAAAGCAGTTGAATAATAGAAGAGTGGTAGTTTCTATGTTATCTCTTCCACATGTTTGAATTAGCCAGCCACGAAGCAAAAGAAAAATACATCCTTATAATTGTTCAATACTGAATGAGTTGCTTGCTTACATATTAGTGTACACACTAATATACAATAAATTTCTACTTAATCCAGCTGCCTAAGCAGAGTTGTTTTCAGTCCTTTTGCTAAGGACTTGAAAAGCTCCTAAGTACTGGCAGAACGTTTACCCTAAGCCACTTGGCAAAGAAATGCATGTTAGGTACAGATTTTTCTCCCATTATAAGTGCAAAATAGCCAGGACCTAATAGAACATTAGGTATTCCCTTGCAGCAGCCACAGCAAAGTTGCACCAGCTATAGAGGCACAACTGCCCAAAACCCCATAGACTGACAGGCTGCTGTTGCTCTGCAGTCCGTTTGCCACTGGGATAAAGTAAGCTAGGACGCAACTATGTATGCACTGGATAGTCACACACGCCATCACTGACCACAGAAAGTGCCTGCACAAGCAGCACATCCACAGCTATCAAGCTTTTATCCACTGCCAAAACAGACCCAACCAGAATCAGGCTACAAAGTAACTCCAGCCACATCTCCTCCCAGAGGAGTCAGGGAAAGCAGCCGGGAACAGGACAAGGACCGAGCAGAGTGCCCTGCCCAGCAGCCTCTAGCCTTGGCGAGTGCCAGTCTCATTTAGGTTGTGGCAGGCTACCTGCTCCACCCTGCTGGCTGAATGAGCAGACAAATAAAATTCTGGTCCCTACCACATCTGCCCAAGACTGGCACGTGTTCAAACTGCATCAGAAAAGGTGGAAGTGCCAAGTTCTGTGTGGAGCTTCAACAGCTTCCACCCTCCTCTCACTAGACGCCAAGCCTTTAGACTGCCCATCAGGACAAGTCTTGCCTTTTCCCATGCAACCATTCCCTGCTCTTTTGCAATTCCTTAGTGCTTCTTCTCACGAAGATGCTACATACTTACTGCTTCCACACATACTCCCCAGTCTAACTTCCTCAGGGCCTGCTTGAGCAAAGCAAGATTAGACCCACTAGTACTTTGTTAAATAGTGGTTAACTTCCATCACTGCACAGCTTTGGGGAGGTGTAGTACATTACCCTGGCAGCCAGTAGCTGTGTCCACCCCCATATAGGGGCTGGGTACCATAGGCCCACCCAGCCACGAGGCCTACAGCTCACTGCAAAACCCCACATCACTAGCATGCTCTGAAACACCAGGCCTCTTGAACAGATGACAGCATAGCTAAAGCTTTTGTATAACATGGTTTTCTTATGGACAATGAATGCAGTTTAGCCTTGAATATCAGAATACAGATCATTCTGGTAAGCTCAGGCCCCAAGGGACATTGAAGCAGATTAGTCTCCCCACTCCAAACAAGCACATCCAACCCCAGAAAAACCCCCAGGCAGCACAAGGCTTAACTGAACGATTCTCAAGGATTTTCCCTGCTACTGTACAAAAGATATACAGACGATCCAAAATACATTGCAAAACACCAGCCAATGGCTGCCAGATGAAGTTTTCTTTCATTATAGGTAAGAGACAATATCCTATGGGAGAAAAAAATACCAACTCGGGAAGCCTGACAGTGTTGTTACCTGTCTACCCACTCTGCATAGTTAATTCTCAATACATCAAAAGGCAAGATATGCTAGAAGAGAACAAAATATTATCAGCTCTGCACCTGCTTAGGTCTACAGAGTTGTCTGCACTCAGCTGCAAACCCAAGACCAAACCTCAGGTAGCTTTAAAAATCAAGTGTTCAGCTGAGATAGATTATGTGTGCAGATCCAGGACAGCAATCACGTTAAGTGCCAGTCACTGGCACACAGTCCAACTTGCTGCTGCTTTTGCCAGAGAGCCCACTTATATAACGGCAGAGATGCTCTGCTCCCATGGCAACAGTTTACATAAGCGGCTGTGACTCAGGATGAGAGTTACCACCACTTGGCTCTTTAAAGAGACGCCTCCGATGCCACAGCTACGGCTTCTCCGAAGGCCTAGCAAGGACCCGATTAACGGCACTTTATTGCCTTCAGTCGGGAAGAGCGAGCACTGCGGTAAGTCACCGGGGCCCCAGCTGGTGAGAGGCTTCAGCCCCGAGCCCTCGCTGGCCTGGCTTTCCTACACACCTTGTTTGGCGGGTACCAAGCGGGAAGCCTCACCCACCTCCCCGTCTGTCTGACACGAACCGTGATGCCTGCTTTCCTCAGCACTGGCCCTGCAACACCATCGTCCTCACTCAGGTACCGCCCGGGCCGGGCCCCTGCGGACACCCCCGCCCCGAGGGCGGGTAAGACGAGCCATGCGGCGGCCGGGTACCCCCCGCACGGTCACCTCGCAGGGCCCGGGCGCCGCCGGGGATCGGGAAGCGGCACCCCACGCCGCGGCAAGGCCGCCCGGACGGAGCCATCTTTGACGTCTCCCGCAGAGGCCTCCGACGGCGGGCAGCACGGCCCCACCGGAGGGGAGCCGGGGCTGGGACCGCAGGCCCGCGCCCCCGAGCTCACCGGAGGCGCACTCCCTCCCGCCCCTGCCACCATTCCCCCCGCTCCCTACCGGGGGTCGCCCGTCCCGCCTCGCTCGGCGCTGGCGCCGCCGCCTCTTCCTCCTCCTGCGCGGCCGCGGGGCTGCCGGCGCCCGGCGGCGAGGGGGACCCGGCGGTGCTGCTGCCGCCGCCGCCGCCGCTGTCCTGCTCCCAGCCGTCCCACAGCCAGGGCCGGTGCGCCTGCTCCAGGAGGCGGCGGCTGAGGCGGTAGCGCAGCAGCTCCAGGTAGCAGGCGCCGCACGACTCCCACTTGGGCTCCTTGAAGCGCTTCATGTACTCCGTCTTCACGCGCCGCGCCGGCACCACCATGGCGGGGCCGCGAGCCGGTGAGCCGCCGCCGCGAGCCGCCGCCGCCGGCCGAGCCCGCCCCCTCCCGCTGCAACGTTTAAATCCAAACAGCGGCGCCCGGCCCCGCCCCCGCCCGCCCTGCGCCAATCGGGGCGCGCCGCCGCCGCCCCCTCCCCGACCGCCACCACCTCGCTGGCGTCACGGCGCGCGCGGGCCCGTCACGCGGGGGTGCCGCGGGGAGGGGGGGGGGGTGGAAGAGGGGCTCCACCGCCCCGAGCGGCGACAGCGCCGCCCAGCGGGGAGTGAGATAAAGTGAATGCAATTAAATGAAATTAAACGAAAATAAAATTAAAACAGAATAGAAAAAAATAGAATGAAATAAAATATAAAATGAAATAAAATATAAAATGAAATAAAAAAATAAAACAAAATGAACCAAAGCACTGCAGCACCGCCAAAACCCCCTCCCATATTTCGGGAGCAGCACCCAGTGCCAGGCACGGGGCCCACCCGGAGCAGGGCCCTGGGCCCTGCCCCAGCACCGAGGCCCCCCCCCCGTGCGCGGCAGCCCCCCTTCACCTGCGCTGCCACCCCACCCCGCACCGGGGTGAGCCGTGACCGGGCCACAAGGTGGTGAGGGCGCCCGCAAAACTGGGCGCCCTCCAGCAGCCGCCTGCTCCAGCGGGCCTGGGCCCCGTGGTAAGGGTGCTGGAGCCCGGCTGCTGCCCTTGCACCGGCCGAGGCGGGAAACCCATCCTGCCTCCCTGCTGAGGAGGCAGCGTGGCACAGCCCAGGGGATATTTAAAACCACAGAGCACGTGCAGTGCGTCAGAGTTAACGCGTTTGCAACAACAAGTCCTTTTTTGTGCAGCACCACGGCGGGGGGTAATTGCTGACTTAGGCTCTGTTTCTGCAAGACAAAAAAGACGGGCAGCAGCAGGAGGCCTGCCGAAGGGAGGCAGAGGCGCCCGCAACAGCAGGGACCTCTCTCCATTTCGCATTAATCTGCTTTAAAAACCCATCTCCAGCCAACGCCGGAATAGGACTCGCCTAATCCAGCCCTGCGTGAGGCGGCCGCGGCTGCTCGGGAAATGAAGCGCTCCGGGGGCAGATGCAGACAACAGGGCGGCCTCCGCAGCCGGCCTTCACCCTCCTGCCTGCCCGTACCGAGACGCAGCCGCGCTGCCACGGCCGTGCACCGGTTCCCCACCAAAACGGCCGCGCCCCTCGGCCCGTGAGCGACGGCCGGGTGTTCCCTTCTCCCCCTCACACTCCCTGTTTCAGGCATCGCGCTGGAATCCCGCCCCTGCGGGATGTGACAGTCCCGGGGAGGGTTGCTGCGGTGCCGCCGCGCCGCGCCGGCTGCACAAGAGCCCTCTGAGAGGAGGCACCGCGATCGCCCTCGCCCAGCCCCGGCCCGCCGGCCGGCCCGGTGCAAACGCCCCGTTTCGGGTAGCTGCGGGCCTGATCTCCCCCCGCCGTGCGCAGGGCTCCGCGCCGCGGCTCTGCGGCCGCCTCTGCAGCCACCGCTCCAACACACGGGGGCACTGACGGATTTTCAGAAACAGTTCTAGGGAACTACTTTTTTTTTTTTTTTTTTAAATAAGGAGGCAGACAGTATTTTTGCCTTGCCTTGCGCCTCCCCTAATGGGCACAAATGAAAACATGCAAGCTGACACGGATAACCCAGGATGGAAAACGCTGGCCCAGACTGTTCAGTGTAACAAAAGTGCTGGTGGCTTTAATGTGAGGGGACGGTGTTTATACGCAGCACCTCTGCCTGTGCAGCAGATTGATGCAATCCCCGATACAGCTAACATAACCAAACTGACTTAGTTTAATCAAGGCTCAGACCAAGCAGAATATAGCTCTCAGTTTTTACATGGACCGGTCGAGGCTTTGCAACCCCGTGGTGCCCTGGCGTGAGTGAGAGGGGCACAGATGTTGCCTGACCTTTGCAGAAGCACTGGGATATTCCCCTCCAGCCCCCACAGCCCCCCAGCCCCCACAGCCCCACAGCCCATGCAGTTACGGCAACAGCCCCGTGACAGCAGGATATTGGGTAAATCCAGGGCCCCCCTCTGCGATTCAGGAGAATGCAGCCAGGAGAGCACTGGGGTCCAGGGCCTGGTGCTGCAGGCAGGCACGTTGTACAGCTGCGTTCATAAACCTATTGAGCTCCATTTTAAAACCAGTTAGAGCTTCTCCAGCTCCCTTCGGCTCTGCTGGCTGCTCTCAGGCATAGGCGGCGATGGAGCTACAAGGGAGCAGAGCCTGGGCAGTGTATGTACCGGGAAGTCAGGCACAGCAATAGCACTCCTGACGTGCCTACCATCACACAACAGCTTCAAAAATGAGTGAGGAGCTCCTTCTGAGTGCGCCTTCTCACCATGCTGTGCCACGCATGGTGCCCTATCCAAGGCAGGCGTACGGGAGCCTTGTGTACATGCTTCGCTGGAAGAAAACCAGGCAGATGCAGCAGTTTTCCCCCTCCCCGTGCTATCCTGGGGATTACATTTGGGAGCTGCCTCGCTCATTCATTATCCCCACTGAGGGCTCCGGTGGCAGCTGGGTGGGTTGTCCCTGCTGCCTTCTCCCGTTGCCCTTAGTGGTACCTCTGTGGTCCCACTGCGGTCCAGCCATGCCCTCAGCACCACCTGCTCTAACGGAGGGCGTTTCTTGGAAAATAACAGGGGACAATTGGTATAAAAATACCTGTAACTGAAGACAGCACTAGAGAAGGCTGCCGTAGCAGTGCTGGCTAGAGAGGAGAGCAGATCACTCCCCAATTAACCAAGACTCTGGTTTCTTACTCTGATATTCTGCTCAGTCTATACGAGCAGATGACATTAGTGGATTTCATATAAATGGGCAAGGTCTGGGGTTTGCAGCATTTGCTTTCCATCTAGAAAATGTTATTTTGTACAAAATATCATTTTGAGCTAACCTGCACAGTTTTAGCTTGGCAGTTGTGGTTATGAAAAGGCTGCCGTTGTTCCCCGGTATCATTTTAGAGCAACAATCACTTACAGCTTTTCCTTCCAAAAGAACTTCTGTCTCCAGTTTAGGAAGACACAGCCATATCAGAGGTACATGGATGCTCTCTGACATGTTCCCTTCCTGATAGAGAAGAAAGGGTTCACCTTTTGCAGGGCCGAACTTCTCCTGGGGTGCCCATCAACCTGCCGCCCAGTCATTAACCCATGTCTCAGCCATCACACATGAAATGCCAGAACGACAACCACCAGATCCTGGCAAGCAGTCTGTCAGTTCCCATTTTCTGCATTTTTTCCCTAAACGCTGCACTCTTCAGAGCAGGCATCTACTCTTCATATCAGCCTGCAAGATGTCGTCACTTTGTGAATAACATAGTATTGTTAGTAGCTGCCTCCACCCATCCTCTCCATTGTACCATACTGGTTTTAGGGCCTCTATCCCTTGCTGGCATGAAAACGAGCGCCCAGCCACCCGTGTGCTACGAGGTAAGCTGCACCTTCACACTCCCGCTCCAGTTTTTCCTTTGCAGCGCAACCCTCCCGTCTGACGGTTTGCACATACATCCCACAGTGCCGGGCGGGTTGGCAGCAGCTAGGCTTGGAAAATAACTGGGGACCATTTGTATAAAAAGACCTGTAACAGAAGCATGCAGAGACACCCAGCAACGCCGATGCTGAAAACCACACGTTACCTAAGGCTGATGCAAGCAGCAGTGGTGGCTGTTGGGCACGTTCCCCACGGCCTGCCGCAATCAATCTTCAGGCTTACAGTGCAGCAACTGCCAGGCAACAGGGTCCAGTGTCCCTCCAGGCCAGCCACCATCCCGAACCAGTTCCAGAGACATTTGGCAGCTCTAGGGGAGGATGCTGAGACTGTCCTGGGTGAAGGACAACTCCTCCCTCATCCCTCCAGCTAGAGCCAAGCAGCTCCATTATGTGCCAGACAAGAATCGTTCCCTGTCCTCAACGCAGCAGCTCTGGATGTTCTCAGAGTAGCTGTATAAACATTATTATTTTTTTAATCCTAATGGGTTTTGGCTTCGATACCTCATGGCAGAGACGTCCATGGGCTGAGAGTAGCCAGTTATTAAATGATTCCTGAATGAGGAACTACAATATTTATGAGGCTGATACTAACACTAGAATTTCCTCCCTTGCCTATTTTGCTGGGTTTTTCCCTTCATTAAAAAACTAAATAAAGACACCATTCGAACCATAACATTGAAATTCTAAACATGCTTTTTCCTTTTAAAGCACTTTTCCCCTGAGGATCTTAGTCATGCCTCTTAATCCTTATTATTGCTCTCCTACAGGTAGCAAACCAGGTGGCTAGGTAGGTCGAGAGTTTCAAACCAGATCCATGGCAGATAACTGATCAATGCCAAACCCCAGGGGTCCCGATTTCCTCCGCTACCTCCATTTGAATGGGAGCACCAGAGCTTCTCGCTAGGGAGGACAGCAGCCTGGCCTGGGAAACAGTCTTATTTCTGTCTGAAATAACCACAGCAAAGTCAACAGCAGAGAGATAACCTGATTTTTATGCAAAAAGTAGCAGGTAACGAAAAATGAGCGCGGATGTTATTTTGCAGAGTGTAGTCACAGAAAGACACAGGGTAATCACATGGGTACTTTACACATGGTTTTGACGTGCAGTCTTTTGCCATTGCACCTCTCTGTGGCTCTGGGCAACAAGGGGGGATAGTGGACAGTTTATATGTAGTAGGAGTGGAAAATTACTTGTCAACACATCTTTCAGATGAGCAGACTGGCTTCCAGCCGAAGCAGGAGCCGTCATGATCTGAAATTGGGCTGCTGAGCTCTTGCTTGCGTAAAGTTTGGAGGAGAGAGAAAACAGGGAAAAGAAATAAGCTGTTTCTCATAGAGAACCATATTTTTAAAGGATTTAACAGCATAAAATCCAAACCAGCAAGAATATTTTGCCAGGCAGGGAAAAAACACAGGCTTCCTAGACCTGTGAAACTCTGCCTTCACCTAGATCAGTGAAACTCTGCCAAATACTAGGGGTAGCTGTCCCAATCACTTCACAAAACAAGCCATCGCGCTGTTAATAGAAGCCTGGTTAATCCCGCAGATGTGGGTTCTTTGGTTTCATGGGCTATTATCCCTTTTAGGTCTGCACCAGCTGCCCACAGGGTAACACTGTCATGAGAGAAGGATCAGAAGAGCTGGTTCAAATGCTCTGTGGGGCAGGTTAGCCAGCGGTAGTGCACTTGGCTGCAAAAGTCCCCCAGAACTGCCTGATGCTGTTATCCAGAGCTCTGGGAAATTTGGTCATGGCCAGCATGGGCTGCGACCTGCCGGGGAATGCCTGCAACCCGTCTTCCAACAGCTCTGAGTACAAACCCTGTTACTTGTGCAAATCTCACATTTTTCTTGGAGCAACTTGAAGCATTTTACCATTACAGCTCTGAGTAGCTGTGCCTCCAAGCACCCACAGCAGCACAGTTTACAGCAAACTCAGCAGCTCTGCTGAGCCTTGTTGAAGGTCCACACTTTGCATCCACCTTTCTAAGAGACAGAAAGAAAGATGTAGCTCCTTGGGCTGTGTGCTAGGGATGTGGGCCCAGGAGCAAGGAGAGACATCTCCCACTGCTGAGTGTCCTCTGGCTGCTGCAGCTCTGAGTCCTGGACTGGGCGCCCAGCAAGGCTGGCTCTTCACCACATCGTGTAAACGCAGCTCAGCTCCCAGCTTCAAAACTGTTACTGTGGGCAAAGAACAAGGTCTCTACTGGTGTCAGCCCTTTTTTTCCCTTTCTTTTCTTCCTGGCTCCTACTCCTTAAGGTTGCAAGGTTGCACACCATTGCTGACAGGTCAAGGGGGTCCTAGCAAGGGAACAGATCTTATGGCCAGCAGTAACAGGGTGCATGTCAAGGCACTGCTCCCAGCAACACATTTGCAGGCTGCTTACTCAGTCTGAGAAAAATCCAAGTTTTCATGCCAGCTAAGGAAGAGGCAGGAGAATCAGGAGAGATTCCCTGCCTGCTCTCTTTTTATCTCCTGCTTGAGCAGCCCCAGTGACCAGCAGGCTGGCTGACGAGCCTGGGTCACTGCCCGGCTGCTGCCTGTCCCATGGCCGAGGCAAGGAACCAGCTCCTAGCTGTGCAGCTCCCCATGGGCAGTGCAGGGGACTCCGCTCTTGGCTGCATGCCTGAGTGTTTTCCGCAGTGGATGTGGGTTTCCCCGGAGGCGGGCATGGCTCCTTACGAGCAGCAGGGAGTGGGCACGGGTGGAGGTGGCTGCGTGATGGCGGCAGTGCTCGCCCCGCACCGCCCCACTCCATCCCTTCTTCCCAAGTGACCAGTGAATGGCGTGTAAATCCAGATTCAGCTGCTCCCTGAAAATCCATGTGTATTCGCTTGCCATCTCCAACCTAGGGCTCTTCTAAAGGCTTGGGGCCACTTTTCCCAGCACAGCTCTGTGGCTTTGCGAATGCACCACCCTCACACACTGCCTTCCCACTTCCCAACAGCCAGCCTCTCCCCCCTCCAGCAAATTAGCCCTTGTTCCCTCATGTCGTCCATCAGATTTGCTTGTGTCCCCCTGGTCTGTGCAGGCAGCCTGCTTGCCTTTCCTTCCTACAGAGAAAAATGTGTTTCTTCACAGCTGGACTATCGCAGGCAGACCTGGGAACTGTCACCTCTCATGGATTTCCTGGGTCCAATCCTGCTCCAGAAAACCATGGGCTTTCTCATGCTCTCTAGGCCCTTCTAGCTTGTTCCTGCATCTCGCTCCCTCTGAGGTGCAGCACAGGGGCAAGCAGGAGGAGCCTGCCCAGCGTTGGTGAGGATGTGCTGGTTTACTCCTGCAGGGAAGCGGCTGGCCCCACCTCTGTGCCCAGCTCCCAGCCTTCCCTCAGGAGAAAGAGCAGATTTGGTCCAATGTTTCAGATCACGCTGTAGGGACAGGCACTCTAGCCATGGTGAGGTGGCCGGAGGAGTGCTGGGAGGCAATTTCCATGTATGTGTCCCCTGCCTTGGTCCTCTCTGCTTTCCCTCACCCCCTGTTTTCTTTCTTCCTCTCCCCCTCACCAGCTCTGCTCTACACTGTCAGCCTGGCCACATCTCCACCAGGAACTGGGAGAGAAGCTGGAGAGGGGATGGGAGGTGTAACGCTGTGGGAACCTGTAGTCCCCTCTCCTTCTCCATGCTTGAAGGGAATAGTTCAAAACAAAGAAACCCAATCTGGGAATGTCTGGGTTCTGAATGTCAGAAATAACTTGTGTTATTTCTGAAGTTCCCCTGAAAGAAAGGATAAGCAGGGATTGAGGCAGTTCTCCATGTGAAAGGATCTCACTTCCATAAAAAATCATCAAGGCAGAACTGAATCATGCTCCAAGTGGCGGAGCCCAACACATTCGCTTGCAATGCGCAAGACATCGTCAAGTTCATGTTCTCAGTAACACCTACAGGATGCCACCTCCATGAGCCAAGGCAGGAGGCAGCCTCTGCACACCCATTCAGGGAGAGGCAAGCAATGGAGAAGTATCTGAGCCCACACACTTTCCTCCAACCTTCTCTCAAGATCATAAAGCTGCACAAAGCTGTTCTCCGCTCATACTCCCTTCCCTCTGGAGCTCTGGGACAGTAATCCGGCCACTGGTTGGGACTACTTTTACTGTTGTTCCTGTTCAATCCCAGGCACATCTTCCTCTCCTCCTTTCACCCCTGGACCACAGCATGGCACCCAAGAGGCTGGTACAGCATTTGCCACAAGCATGGGATCACAAATCTCCGGCATGGGCTGGCCATCTCTGAGAGCCAATCTGTCACTGGGAGAACACAAATTTTGGGGGAGAAACGGAGGCGCCTGTGCTGTAACCTGCTCCCCATCTCACAGCAGTAAGGGAGTGCTGCTGAAATGATCAGCTCTGACAGATCAGTGCTTCAGACCATCACCGCTGGGCTAGCGTCAGCCTCTGGGTGATGGGGACAGAAGCTGTTCCTACGGCTTCAGGCTGTTTTTTCCAGCATAGGAACCCACATGCCTCACCATTCCCCACATGTGAACCTGGCACCTGCCTGTCATGGGGCCCAGTGCCGATCCTGAATCTAACACCAGCCTGTACAGTGACGGTCCTCAGTTTCCCAAGCAGTAAACTGGTGGGTAATAACAAAAGCATTGTGGAAAATAATTTAATGCTTGAAAAAACTTCACGGAATTTGCAATGAGAGGGCTAAGGAACAAGCCCAGCTCAAGTGCATATTGCTGAATCTGATTTTAAACACCAGAAATCAGTGGCAGCTCAGTGTTGACTCTTGGCTGATTTCACTGTCAGTTTATGAAATCTGTGTAACCTAATCTCATTGTTCCTCCCCCTGGAAACGGTGGGTCTTCAACACAGAATAAACCTCATCCCAACGTAAGCTCTATTTATGGACCTTGGTGGCACAGCCCTGTGCTTTGAGATTGTCCATTGAAGATTGCCACAACCATCCACCTTTTTTCCGAAGCACCTCCAGCACCAGTTCAGAAAAGCCAGCGTATTAAAAGCTCTTCCCCAGCCCACCTAGAGAAGCAGCCCCGAAGGACCTGCTGGCTCCAGCTCAGGACGAGGGGTGGAGGAAGACGCTGCAGTGGGGCAGGGGGCAGGAGGAAGGCTATGTGAGGAGCTCCTCAAGAGGGGGTTTCCCTGCCCTCAGCAGTACCCGGCGGTGTGCAGGAGTCCCAGCCTCGTGACGGGGCAGTGCTGCACCCTGCCAAGGTTCAGTCCCAAATAAAGCCAGTCGCATCGAGGGCTCGGCTCTGAACAGGGACAGGGCTCAGCTGCTGAGCTGAGCTTCTAAATTGCTTCCAAAATTGCACAGGGGCAGCAGAAAGAAACCAGGAAATGGTGGTCAGGAAGGCAAAGGCAGGCTTGGGAACCACGAGCAGTAGGCTGGGGGCAGGCTGACGGCTCCCCCTTCCCTCCCCGCCGGCACCTTGGCTTGTCCTCACTTCTACCTGTTTGGGAAGAGCGCTGGCTTGGAGGATGAGCAGTTGGGCTCCATCCTGCCTGCCTCTCATCCAGAAGCCGCCGCCTTCGCTGCCTCTTTAAGTCAGGGTAGGGGGACCTCGTGGGGAGCCTTCCTATGGGGAACGTGATGGGAGCGTGCAGTCCAGACTCGGGGAACGGCATCCCTCATATGGTCTCAGCCGCGCTGATTGGCTGGGGGCTCCCCGGGGAGGAATGGAGCCCCTTATAAAAGCACCCAGGTCCTCCCATGAAGGCAAACCTCCCTGGGCTTTAGCAGAGCTAGAGTGAGGCTTGCTTGATATGGGAATCTCATCTGCCCTTTGGAGATTATCCAGGCTTTCTTGGGTTTCACATGGCGCGAGGTGGTGGCCTGGGCTGTGCGTGACCTGGTGGATGCCAGCAGAGAAAGCCCCTTTTCAAGCAGCACGCAGCTCCTGCCAGCGCTGCTCTGCGGAGGAAACCTGCTGGCAACCCCCTGCTGTAGGCACCCTGCCTTGCTCCCTGCTCCCCGCTCCCGGCCACCCTCAAAGGGTGCAGACCAGTGCCACCACACCAGCTGCCACCTCGTTGCTCCCCTCCATGGCAGGACCCGCAGCAGCTCTGCTTTGTTTCTCCTTCTTCTAAATCTGCCCAAGTGCCCGTTCGTGCGCTACACCGATCACCTCGTCCCACCCGCATCCTAAGCAGCCTCCTTGGACCCAGGAGCCGTGCATGGGAACCCCTTTGCCCTGCAGTGCCGGCTGGGGCTGGGCCCTGCCTGCGCCGGGGCCACAGTGTGCCCAGCACGCACCATTCCTCCCCTGCCTTACCGGTGGTGGGGAGGCAGCAGCACCAGGGGAGCCGACCCCGGCAGCCCTGATGGGGCCGGGGAGGGTGCTGGGCCAGGGGTGGGTCACACGTGAGCTGGGGTGACTGGTGCACTCCGGTCCAGCCCCAGCTGTTTCCTATAGCACGCACACGGCTATAGGACACTTGGAGGAACGCATGTGCCAGGTACCTGCTGGGATGTCCACCCCAAAAATAGCACCACCACCCCACATGGCCAACACGAAAGAGTGGCAGAAAGGACAGCGCTCTTCTAACAAGTCTTCCCTACCCCGGCACAGGGAAAAAAAAAAAAAGAAAGAAAGAAAGAAAAATGAAGGAAAACACTTTAGTCGTTTAGAGAGCAAGTCCCTGCCTTGCTCAGAAAGATAAACTTGTTAGCTGCTGACTACGTGTCAGGGCAGCCACCACCGCAGCAGCAGCGGAGAGCACCACAAACATGCTGGCAATCACGCTGCAGTTCCCCGTTTAGAACAGGGCAGTCGGGGGCAAATGCAGCCCCACTGAAATAGCACTTCGAAGGGGAGCTAGCCCGGGCAGCCACGGTTTTAAAAAAAAAAAGGGCCTTGAACAAAATGTCACCACCATGAAGGCATTTTCTCAGGTCTCACAGAGTGTTAGGATGGAAACGCATGAAAAGCATGGCACACCTTTAAATGGACATACAATGTGCCATCAGTGGGGTGGGATCTCTTTTTAACCCTTTGGAGTCTGCAAATGCGCAAACCCTGCGTGTGCAGGTCTCTGCAGCTAGCGAGAGGTGCGTGACCAGCCATTTGGCTATCGGACTGGGAAACACCAGTGTAGTCACGGTTCATTTCGCCTCCAGCGAGGAGGGAGATTAAAGTCTTACCATTCCCCTTCCTTTGGCTTGGTATCAACCCCAGCTAGCAGCCTGAGCACACGCGTACGTGCTAAGCGCTACCGAGCGGACACCAGCTTTGCAGTTTTCTTTTTGGAAAGGGCCACACTGGGTCCAGGTTTCTAACCTCGACGTCCCGCCTGGCTCTGCCCGTGGGAGGGAGCTGGCAGCGGTGCTGCCACAAGGCACGGCAAAGCAAGACAAGGCGCCTTGGGGAGGATGAGACGCACGCCGGCAACCCGCAGGTAGCCGCTGCCAGCAGGACAGCACTGCGGCGGAGGCTCAGCCCGTCTGTCAGGACCGCTGCGAAGCCGGCGGGGCTGGACGCCAGCCATCCTGGCCTGTGGTCTGGCATTGCCCTGCGCCCCACCGCCCCTTCTGCATGGGCAGCAGGCAACATGCACCCGCCAACCCGGGCCTCCTCCATTTCCATAATTAAACCACCAGCCTACCTCGCAGGGGGGTTTGTCTGCAGCCCCTCACACCGTCCAGCATTTTGTAGAATCTCCCATCGTGTCTTAAGGGCTTCCTCATCACTTCCTGGGAGAAAACCTAGCTGTTCAGCAAAACACAGTACTGATTTAAAATACAGAAAAGCAAACACTACAGCCATTTCCCCAGGTCTCTCCAGATTAAAATTTTAATACATTTGTCTCCAGACACCTGTTTGTCCCCTCTAGTGCTCTCCAGCCTAAAATACTCCAGCAAAGCAGCCTCCTCGCAAGGACAGTCACTGAAAAGGCCAGACGCTCTCCAACAGCAGCTACGGACCCTGCGGCGTCCTTATGAAAAGGATACCTCAAATCTGCCATCACATGGCTTGGCGCCAGGATTTCGGTTCTCGGAGGACAGGGAGCAAGCGCAACCTGTGCCGAGCCGGAAAAGCCGCAGCTTGAAACACCGCATCCCCACCCTGGGCACCAGAAATTATCTTGAGAATAGTTTTGACAAATGGATGCCCTTGAAAAAAACCTGTGCACCACTTGTGAGCTGCTCCCCTAGAGAGTGCTGACATCTGTGTGTATTGTTTATAATGAATTATCTACTCGGCACGGGGAACCTGTTGGCTCTGGAGAGTGGTGTTAGGCTGACTTTCATCTCCACAGCTTGCTGGTGTGAATCCAGCCCGAGCCGCCCGTGAACCAGACCTCTCCCTGCACGACCCACCGTGGTGCCCTGAGCCCACGGCGGCACTGGGGGGAAGGCAGCGGGACCCCCTTGTCCCTGCCGCCCCACGCAAAATGAACTGTTGGTGTCCAGAGGCACCACTGTAAGCGTCAGCTGGGCTGCCTGTGGAGAATTATGTGCTGGTTTCCCCTCCGAGGGGGCCAAGGGCGCTGCGGGGAGCTGTCTTCGGAGCAGCAAAGGAGCTGGCTGTGCAGCTTGCCGGCTCCTGCCCCGGCACAGACACTCGTCTGCCGCCCTGGCGAGAAAGAAATTACTCCTGCTGCACCCGCTGCTTGCCCTGGATCAGGGGTGATGGACAACGTGAGGAAATTCAAGGGATACAGAACTAAAAAAGCTGTGCTGAGCCGAGCTCGCCGGAGAAGGTCAGTACCAGCTACGTGCTCGCTGAGAGAAAACACGAGCGTTATCCATGAGCAAACTTGAGCTGTGCATTTTGCTAGCAGCAGCTGACGAGGTGGGTGGCTTTACTCCTGAGAGAAGAAACTGGGAGTTTGGGACTCCGGATTGTATTCCTGACACTCCCACAGCCGTGTGGGCATCTCTGCCATCCCCACACTCCCGCTCCCCAACCCGTGCAAGGGCAGAGCAACGTCTTCCTCTGGCTGTGAAATACTAATTCATTTGTAGTTGTACCGCTGTCTGAACAGCCCTACATGACTGCTTTGGTGTGCTGTCCCCGTGGTGCTCAGACCAGCTGCCTGCCCCGAGCCCTCTGCGGAGGAAGGTGCTCAGCAAAACTGAATGAACGCTGCGGCAGCCCAGCCTTGCTGAGCTGGGCAGGAAAGAAATTGCCTTCCTGTGAAGTCCTTCAGAGTCAAACAATGTCCACCAGAAAGCGGTTAACTCCAGGAGACACACAGAAAGAGGCAAGCAGGAATAAAACCAGTACCTTCAGTCACTAAAGTCTCAGAAATAGGCAACTCTGCAACCCCACCGATCTGCTTTCCAAGGAAGATTACGAACGTGCTGGACTTGCCTACCTCGATATTCATAATTTTACAGCTACTCCCTAAGGCTCCAAGGAAGACAGAGAAGTAGATCTCTTGCAGTAATTGCCCTTCATCCCTCCCCTATCAAATCTCTCCGTGCAGAGGAGCAAGGCCACACGAACCCAAGATTCTCCCTGCACATTGCTCGGGGGACAAGTCTGGCCAAGAGATACAAGTAGAAAGAGCCTTCCTTAAATATAGCAAACAATGAGCAATTTCTTTTCCCAAGATATGGCAGCTGTGCCAACACAGGGCTCTACAGTCAGCTGAGGCAGAGAGGCACCACACCTGGCTACTTCAGTGTCACCAGAGAACGAAATAGAAAGGCCTCATCTGATCTGGTTTCTTGAAGTGGACTTTTGATTACCTGGTTTTTTGCACAGTCGTTGTAGACGCTTCGCCTGTCCCATTGAGTCTAAATACTGATTTATGTGTAGGGAACTTCGTGTATGTCCATGTATGCTACCAAACCGTGTTTTATTAAAGACCTTTGGGGCTACAGACTGCTCCTGAAGCACACTGACTGCACCACCCTTCCTTCTGTGAAGGCAGACATGACCCTCAGGCCCCAAGGGAGCTCTGAAGATGAGGATGTATGTGTCCCCCACATTCAGCCCTGGTCTCTCGTTTGCCCAGTCATTTGCAGACGACCACCATGGAAAAATGACTGACAGGGAAAAAGATGATCATGCATTCATCCAAACCACCCTTTAAAAACTCTTTGCATGTCTTTGTCCCTCTTTGCCTGTTGCCTGTGGAGAGGAGATGGGCAAAACAGGTCAGGACTCTTCCTTCCGCGTTTAGTGGCACCACTGCTGTGCTCCCCAGTACAATTTCCACTGCGTACCTCATGCACCTTTGCCTCATCACCCCTGCCCTCCGCCTGCTTGATGGGGAGGTGTGCACCACTCTGCACAAGTCACGGACTTGGGCATTTGAAGAAAACACCAAATGGGACTCCCTGCACAACCCAGCGGCTGGAGATGGACACTGACGCAGTGTCTGGGAGGGCTTCTGCAGCCCAGTGTTTGGTAACACGCTCTTTTCCCCAGCTCCAGCTGGAGCCTTGGACAGGAGGACGCAGCTCTAGAGATGTGTCCGCTCCCCCTCCTCCACGTCTAAGCCCTGTCAGCACCGAGGCACCCCACTGCCGGCAGCCAGCCGGTGGGCAGCGACCCGGAAAGAGCTCTCGCATGTGGCCGGGCCCTGGGCAGATGCCGGCGGGGACCCCCACCGAGACTCCGCTCCTCTCCACTAGCAGGGGCAGCGACCAGCTCCAGCAGCTCCACGCCCTCCCTCCAGGCACCGTGCATGGGGAGTGAACCACCGGCTTGATTGCAGTTGGGTTTGTGGGCATGCTTCCCTGGGATAACCTCACCCTGGCTCCTCCACACATCCTAAAACACAGCCAGGGGCTCAGCTCAGACAAACCCTCGCTCTGCTCTTCTTTCCCCACCTTGTGCCCAGCAGACTGAAGTCAACGGCCCCTGCCTCCCGGAGTTTTTCACGGTGAAAAAGCCAAATAGCACATCAGCTCTGCTCTTCAGAAGGTGGCAGGCATGCGGAGATTTGTTGTGCCCTTTCTAACTTCCCTTACTCTTCTAAATTATTCCCTGCGTCCCATAATACGCCACCAGAATCCCTTCCACAATTTGGAAGGCGTATTTAGCGAGTCAGATATAGCAAGGCATGACTTTATAAATAGAGAAGGGCATGGTTGGGGGCTGTGCAATGTGACTCACAAGTCAAACTGCCAGTGAAGA